>NC_024803.2:3838576-4153852 GCF_000309985.2 Brassica rapa | reverse complement strand
TATAAATATATAAATATATGAATTCTATATACAATAATAAGTAAATGCACAATTTTTAAAAAATGGAAAGAGTATATTAAAATATTAAACATCTATCTTAAAATGTAAAAATATAGATATTAAGTAAATAGAAAATATAAGAAAAAGAAAATACACAACTTAAAAACAATGGAGAAGTATATTAAGATTAAACATCTATCTTAAAAGTAAAATTAGATTATTACGCAAATAGAAAGTATAAGAAAAGGAAATACACAATTTAAAAAAATAGAAAAAGTACATTAGTATTTAAACATCTATCTTAAAATGTAAATCAATCTTAAAATATAAAATTATTAGTAAATAGAAAGTATAAGAAATAAAAAATACACAATATAAAGAAAATAAATAATAAGTAATAAAATATAATCTCGAAAGATGACACATGGCATTAAAATATAGTTTTACATTTTAATATTACTTATTTTCGAAAATTATAAAAAATATGTAAACATACAGTATAAAAAAATGTAAAAACTACATTAAACATATGTAAGATTACTATTTTTCACTTAAAAAAAGACGGCTTATCTCTATAATGTAACATTACCGTTTTATAAAAAACAAAAAACATTATATATATTTGAAATAATAAATATATGTAAAACATACAACATAAAAATGGAAATACTACATTAACATATGTAAGATTACCTTTATATTTTTATTTTAAGAAAATAATATGTAAACATACAACATAAAAAATGAAAAAACTACATTAAACATATGTAAGATTACCATTTTTCATTAAAAAAAGACGGCTTATCTCCATAATGTAACATTACTATTTTGTAAAAAAACAATTATATATAATTTCGAAAATAATAAATAATATGTAAACATACAATATAAAAAATGGAAATACTACATTAAACATATGTAAAATTACCATTTTACATTTAAAAATAACAATAATATGTAAACATACAACATAAAAAATGGAAAAAACTACATTAAACATGTGTAAGATTACCATTGTTCACTAAAAAAACGGGTTATCTCATAATGTAACATTAGAACTTTATTAAAAAAAGAAAAAAAAAAACATAAATATAACTATTTGACTATTTGTCCAAGTTCTTCTATTAAACATTGCCGTTTTACATTAAAAATAGAAAAATACGTAAAGATTAAACATCTATCTTAAAATATAAAAAATATACATTAACTAAATATAAAGTATAAGAAAGAGAAATACTCAATATATAGAAAAATAAATAATAAGTAAATATTATAATATATAAATATACGAATTATATATACAATAATAAGTAAATGCACAATTATTAAAAAATGAAAGAGTATATTAAATATTAAACATCTATCTTAAAATGTAAAATATAGATATTAAGTAAATAGAAAGTATTAGAAAAGGAAATACACAATTTAAAAAAATGGAAAAAATACATTAGTATTTAAACATCTATCTTAAAATGTAAATCAATCTTAAAATATAAAATTATTAGTAAATAGAAAGTATAAGAAATAGAAATACACAATATAAAGAAAAATAAATAATAAGTAAATATATAATATAAGTGAATACCAAATTTAAAAAATGGGAAATTACATTAAGATTTAAAATATATATTAAAATTTAAAATATAGATATTACGTAAATAGAAAGTATAACAAATGAATATACAATTTAAAAAATGGAAAACATACATTAAGATTTAAACATCTATCTAAAAATGTAAAATATAGATATTAAGTAAATTAAAAGTACAAGAAATGGAAATACATATACATGAAAATAAATAATAAGTAAATAATGTAAATATATAATATATGAATTATATATGTAATAATAAGTAAATACACTATTTTTTAAAAATAAAAAGTTCATCAAGCATTAACATCTATCTTAAAATGTAAAATATATAATATAAGTAAATACACAATTTAAAAAATGGAAAAAGTGCATTAATATTTAAATATCTATTTTAAAATATAAAATTTAGATATTACGTAAATAAAAATATAAGAAATGGAAATAAACATTTAAAAAATGGAAAAGTACATTAAGATTTAAGCATCTATCTTAAAATATACTTCTATCTTTAAATGGTAGTAAATTATATAAAAATGGAAATACCACATTAAACAAAAAAAAATTGTATAGTTTTACATCAAGAAAGTCCCTATAAAACTCATTATTCCATCCACATCAACCTCACACTATTAAGCAAAATTTCAAAGCACTCGAGCAAAAAAATGGTTCACTATCAACTCTTGCCGTCCCAGAAACCTTTAATGACATTGAATGAGATTTTTTTATAACAACAAACTTTTTGTTAGGTGGATTCATTGTTGGGAAACCCGCAACTTCCAAAAGCCAAACTTATTCATGGGAATTGAATTGCTTTTCATAGACTCAAAGGTATTCTTACAAATTTAAATTAATCTAATCTATAATTTTATTGTTAATATTCATACTAACTCTTTCATGATCAAACCATTTCAGTTGATAACCATTCAAGCGTTTATCCCGAAACACTTCCTTCCTCGCCGAATCAGGTATTGGTTCATGTTAGTTTAGTATTGTTTTTGGTTTACTAACCGGCTTAGGATGGTCTTATTGTAAATATAATTTAAGTTGGTTTAGCATATATTATGTTTAAAATAACTTAAATTATATAATAATAATATTATGCTTAAAATATAATTTTAGAGAGTTTTCAAATATAGTTTAGAGAACATTATAGGTGATGAATTTAATTTATTAAATTCGTTTATTACTTAAAACTAAGTTTTTTAAAAAACATACTGAGTTATAAATATCAATGATGGATTGGTGAGTATAACATGAAGACAAAAATATAAATATCTGATTTTCAAGATAAGAAATTCAGCTTTTATTCAGATACTCAATATATAATATCTTAAATTATGTTTTAAAAAATATACAATATATATATAGATTAATCTTCCAAACTTAAACTATTTATTATATATGAATAATGTTTTTAAATAAAAATAATTTCTGATTTAAAATAAAAATAAAAACAACAAATGTTTTTTTCAAATAATGGATGTAATTTACATTATACTATCATTTAACAAGTATTAGATACGTTTTGATATATCATTATTTCTCTATCGAGAAAACAATAAATTGTTAACATCAATATCATCTAGGTTAAGTATACGAACAACAAAAATTCAAACATCACAAAAAATATTTACATAACCATTATAATACAATAATTAATCAAAAATACAATTAAAAAAAATATTAAAAGAATAGTTATATACTTAATATTTGAAAATAAAAGATATTTTGCTAAAATTGTACTTACCTGGCCAAGGAGATCGACCATCTTTTTACGGATCGATCGAATGTTGAGCATGTGGTCGATCCAAAAATACTCTGCAGTTTAATAAAATCTCTAAAATATTTATTCTAACACTCAAAAGATAGTTTTGCTAAATATGATAACTAAATAGCCAATAAAATTACAAAAAAATATTTAAATAGTAAAAAATATGTTAATTTAACGTGTTAAAATTTAAAAATAAATTTTAATTATGACATGCATTTTAAATTTATATAAATATAAATCATAGCCTAAATATAAATAATTTAACAACTTATTAAATAGAAAAAAATAAAAATCCCGGGCGTAGCCCGGGTTAATCCCTAGTCTCTACTAATAAAAGGGACCTTTTGAGGCTCCATAGGGCGTCCACATAAGCGGAAAAAATTTCTCCCGAAAGATGACACGTGGCATAAAATATAGTTTTACATTTTAATATTACTTATTTTCGAAAATTGTAAGAAATATGTAAACATACAGCATAAAAAAATAGAAAAACTACATAAAACACATGTAAGATTACTATTTTTCACTTAAAAAAAAAGACGGCTTATCTCCATAATGTAACATTACCGTTTTATAAAAAAAATAAAAAAACATTATATATAATTTCGAAAATAATAAATATATGTAAAACATATAACATAAAAATGGAAATACTACATTAAACATATGTAAGATTACTATTTTACATTTAAAAATAACAATAATATGTAAACATACAACATAAAAAAATGGAAAATTTACATTAAACATATGTAAGATTACCATTGTTCACTAAAAAACGGTTTATCTTCATAATGTAACGTTACCACTTTATAAAAAAAAAAAAAAAAAAAAAAAACATAAATATAACTATTTGACTATTTGTCCAAGTTCTTCTATTAAACATTGCCGTTTTACATTAAAAATGGAAAAATACGTAAATATTTAAACATCTATCTTAAAATATAAAATATAGACATTAACTAAATATAAAGTATAAGAAAGAGAAATACTCTCAATATATAAAAAAATAAATAATAAGTAAATATTATAAATATACGAATTATATATACAATAATAAGTAAATGCACAATTTTAAAAAAATGGAAAGAGTACATTAAATATTAAACATCTATCTTAAAATGTAAAATATTTACTTATTATTTATTTATCTTAAAATAGAAAGTATAAGAAAAAGAAATACACAACTTAAAAACAATGGAAAAAGTATATTAAGATTTAAACATCTATCTTAAAATGTAAATTTATATATTATGCAAATAGAAAGTATAAGAAAAGGAAATACACAATTTAAAAAAATGAAAAAGTACATTGGTATTTAAACATCTATCTTAAAATGTAAATCAATCTTAAAATATAAAATTATTAGTAAATAGAAAGTATAAGAAATAGAAATACACAATATAAATAAAAATAAATAATAAGTAAATATATAATATAATCCCGAAAGATGACACGTGGCATAAAATATAGTTTTACATTTTAATATTACTTATTTTCGAAAATTATAAAAAATATGTAAACCTACAGCATAAAAAAATGGAAAAACTACATTAAACATATGTAAGATTACTATTTTTCACTTCAAGAAAAGACGGTCTATCTCCATAATGTAACATTACCGTTTTATAAAAAAAACAAAAAATATTATATATAATTTCGAAAATAATAAATATATGTAAAACATACAACATAAAAATGGAAATACTACATTAAACATATGTAAGATTAACATTTTACATGTTTATTTTAAGAAAATAATATGTAAACATACAACATAAAAAATGGAAAAACTACATTAAACATATGTAATTACAATTTTTCACTAAAAAAAAAAGACGGCTTATCTTCATAATGTAACATTATTATTTTGTAAAAAACAAATTATATATAATTTCGAAAATAATAAATAATATGTAAACATACAACATAAAAAATGAAAATACTACATTAAACATATGTAAAATTACCATTTTACATTTAAAAATAACAATATTATGTAAACATACAATATAAAAAAAAATGGAAAAACTACATTAAACATATGTAAGATTACCATTGTTCACTAACAAAACGGTTTATCTTCATAATGTAACATTACCATTTTATAAAAAAAAAGAAAAAAAAAACATAAATATAACTATTTGACTATTTGTCCAAGTTCTTCTATTAAACATTGCCGTTTTACATTAAAAATGGAAAAATACGTAAAAATTTAAACATCTATCTTAAAATATAAAATATAGACATTAACTAAATATAAAGTATAAGAAATAGAAATACTCAATATAAAAAAAAGTAGATATTCTAAATATATAAATATAAGAATTATATATACAATAATAAGTAAATCCACAATTTTTAAAAAATGGAAAGAGTACATTAAATATTAAACATCTATCTTAAAATGTAAATATAGATATTAAGTAAATAGAAAATATAGAAAAAGAAATACACAACTTTAAAACAATGGAAAAAGTATATTAAGATTTAAACATCTATTTTAAAATGTAAAATATAGATATTACGCAAATAGAAAGTATAAGAAAAGGAAATACACAATTTAAAAAAATGGAAAAAGTACATTAGTATTTAAACATCTATCTTAAAATGTAAATCAATGTTAAAATATAAAATTATTAGTAAATAGAAAGTATAAGAAATAGAAATACACAATATAAAGAAAAATAAATAATAAGTAAATATATAATATAATCTCGAAAGATGACACGTGGCATAAAATATAGTTTTACATTTTAATTTTATTATTTTCGAAAATTATAAAAAAAATATGTAAACATACAACATAAAAAATGGAAAAACTACATTAAACATATGTAAGATTACTATTTTTAACTTTAAAAAAAGACGGCTTATCTCCATAATGTAACATTACCGTTTTATAAAAAACAAAAAACATTATATATAATTTCGAAAATAATAAATATATGTAAAACATACAACATAAAATTAGAAATACTACATTAAACATATGTAAGATTACCATTTTACATTTTTATTTTAAGAAAATAATATGTAAACATACAACATAAAAAATAGAAAAACTACATTAAACATATGTAAGATTACCATTTTTCACTAAAAAAAAAGACGGCTTATCTCCATAATATAACATTACTATTTTGTAAAAAACAAATTATATATAATTTCTAAAATAATAAATAATACGTAAACATACAACATAAAAAATAGAAATACTACATTAAATATATGCAAAATTACCATTTTACATTTAAAAATAACAATAATATGTAAACATACAACATAAAAAATGGAAAAACTACATTAAACATATGTAAGATTACCATTGTTCACTAAAAAAACGGGTTATCTTCATAATGTAACATTACCATTTTATTAAAAAAAAGAAAAAAAAACATAAATATAACTATTTGACTATTTGTCCAAGTTCTTCTATTAAACATTACCGTTTTAAATTAAAAATGGAAAAATACGTAAAGATTTAAACATCTATCTTAAAATATAAAATATAGACATTAACTAAATATAAAGTATAAGAAAGAGAAATACTAAATATATAGAAAAATAAATAATAAGTAAATATTATAAATATATAAATATACGATTATATATACAATAATAAGTAAATGCACAATTTTTTAAAATGGAAATAGTACATTAAATATTAAACATCTATTTTAAAATGTAAAATATAGATATTAAGTAAATAGAAAGTGTAAGAAAAGGAAATACACAATTTAAAAAATTGAAAAAGTACATTAATATTTAAACATCTATCTTAAAATGTAAATCAATCTTAAAATATAAAATTATTAGTAAATAGAAAGTATAAGAAATAGAAATACACAATATAAAGAAAAGTAAATAATAAGTAAATATATAATATAAGTAAATACCAAATTTAAAAAATGGGAAATTTAATTAAGATTTAAAAATATATATTAAAATTTAAAATATAGATATTACGTAAATAGAAAGTATAACAAATGGAAATATACAATTTAAAAAAATGGAAAACGTACATTAAGATTTAAACGTCTTCTTTCTAAAATGTAAAATAGAGATATTAAGTAAATGAAAAGTACAAGAAATGGAAATACATATACACGAAAATAAATAATAAGTAAATAATGTGAATAATATAATATATGAATTATATATGTAACAATAAGTAAATACACAATTTTTTAAAAAATGGAAAAGTTCATCAAGCATTAAACATCTATCTTAAAATGTAAAATATATAATATAAGTAAATACACAATTTAAAAATGGAAAAATTACATTAATATTTAAATATCTATTTTAAAAATATAAAATATAGATATTACGTAAATAAAAATATAAAGAAATGGAAATAAACATTTTAAAAAATGGAAAAAGTACATTAAGATTTAAGCATCTATCTTAAAATATATTCTATCTTAAAATGGTAGTAAATTATATAAAAATGGAAATACCACATTAAACCAAAAAAAAATAAAAATGTATAGTTTTTCATCAAGAAAGTCCCTATAAAACTCATTATTCCATCCACATCAACCTCACACTATTAAGGAAAATTTAAAGCACTCGAGCAAAAAAATGGTTTCACCATCAACTCTTGCCGTCCCAGAAACCTTTAATGACCTTGAATGAGATTTTTTTATAACAACAAACCTTTTGTTAGGTGGATTCATTGTTGGGAAATCCGCAACTTCCAAAAGCCAAACTTATTCATGGGAATTGAATTACTTTTCATAGACTCAAAGGTATTCTTACAAATTTAAATTAATCTAATCCATAATTTTATTGTTAATATTCATACTAACTCTTTCTTGATAAAACCATTTCAGTTAATAAACATTCAAGCGTTTATCCCGAAACACTTTATTCATCGCCGAATCAGGTATTGGTTCATGTTGGTTTAGTATTGTTTTTGGTTTACTAACGGTTTAGGATGGTCCTATTGTAAATATAATTTAAGTTGGTTTAGCATATATTATGTTAAAATAACTTAAATTAAATAATAATAATATTATGCTTAAAATATATTTTAGAGAGTTTTCAAATATAGTTTACAGAACAATATAGGTGATGAATTTAATTTATTAAATTCGTTTATTACTTAAAACTAAGTTTTTTTTAAAAACATACTGAGTTATAAATATCAATGATGGATTGGTGAGTATAACATGAAGAAAAAAATATAAATATCTGATTTTCAAGATAAGAAATTCAGCTTTATTTAGATACTCAATAATAATATCTTAAATTATTTGTAAAAATATACATAATTTATATATATATATATATATATATATTAATCTTCCAAACTTAAACTATTATATTATATATGAATAATGTTTTTAAATAAAAATAATTTCTGATTTAAAATAAAAATAAAAATAACAAATGGTTATTTTCAAATAATGGATGTAATTTACATTATACTATCATTTAACAAGTATTAGATACGTTTTGATATATCATTATTTTCTATTTCCAGAAAACAATAAATTGTTAAACATCAATATCATCTAGTTAAGTATACGAACAACACAAATTCAAACATCACAAAAAATATTTACATAACCATTATAATACAATAATTTAATCAAAAAATAAAACAATAAAAATATTTAAAAGAATAGTTATATACTTAATATTTGAAAATAAAAGATATTTTTGCTAAAATTGTACTTACCTGGCCAAGGAGATCGACCATCTTTTTACGGATCGATCGAATGTTGAGCATGTGGTCGATCCGAAAATACACTGGAGTTTAATAAAATTTCTAAAACATTTATTCCAACACTCAAAAGATAGTTTTGCTAAATATGATAACTAGATAGCCAATAAAATTACAAAAAATATTTAAATAGTAAAAAAATATGTTAATTTAACGTGTTAAAATTTAAAAATAAATTTTAATTATAACATGCATTTAACATTTATATAAATATATATCATAGCCTAAATATAAATAGTTTAATAACTTAAATTAGAAAAAAATAAAAATCCCGGGCGTAGCCCGGGTTAATCCCTAGTCTCTACTAATAAAAGGGAGCTTTTGAGGCTCCATAGGGCGTCCACATCAGCGGAAAAAATTCCTCCCGAAAAATGACACGTGGCATAAAATATAGTTTTACATTTTAATTTTACTTATTTTCGAAAATTGTAAAAAAATATGTAAACATACAGCATAAAAAAATGGAAAAACTACATTAAACATATGTAAGATTACTATTTTTCACTTAAAAAAAAGATGGCTTATCTCCATAATGTAACATTACCGTTTTATAAAAAACATTATATATAATTTCGAAAATAATATATATATGTAAAACATACAACATAAAAATGGAAATACTACATTAAACATATGTAGATGCCATATGTTCAATGTAGTTTTTACATCTACATTAAACATATGTAAGATTACTATTTTTCACTTTAAAAAAGACGGCTTATCTCCCTACTAATAAAAGGGAGCTTTTGAGGCTCCATAGAGCGTCCACATCAGCGAAAAAAAATTCTCCCGAAAGATGACACGTGGCATAAAATATAGTTTTACATTTTAATATTACTAATTTTTAAAAATTATAAATAATATGAAACATAGAGCATAAAAAATGGAAAAACTACATTGAACA
Organism: Brassica rapa; assembly: GCF_000309985.2. Classification (NCBI taxonomy): domain Eukaryota; kingdom Viridiplantae; phylum Streptophyta; class Magnoliopsida; order Brassicales; family Brassicaceae; genus Brassica; species Brassica rapa. Next base: position 4,143,849 of record NC_024803.2, on the reverse strand, counting down.
TATGTAAAATTACTATTTTTCATTTTAAAAAAAAGACGGCTTAATTCCATAATGTAATATTACCATTTTACATTTTTATTTTAAAAAAAAATAATATGTAAACATACAACATAAAAATGGAAAAACTACATTAAACATATGTAAGATTACCATTTTTCACTAAAAAAAAGACGGTTATCTCCATAATGTAACATTACTATTTTGTAAAAAAAACATTATATATATTTCGAAAATAATAAATAATATGTAAACATACAACATAAAAATGGAAATACTACATTAAACATATGTAAGATTACCATTTTACATTTAAAAATAGCAATAAAATGTAAACATACAACATAAAAAAATGGAAAAACTACATTAAACATATGTAAGATTACCATTTTTCTCTACTAATAAAAGGGAGCTTTTGAGGCTCCATAGAGCGTCCACATCAGCGGAAAAAATTTCTCCCGAAAGATGACACGTAGCATAAAATGTAGTTTTACATTTTAATATTACTTATTTTCGAAAATTGTAAAAAATATGTAAACATACAGCATAAAAAATGGAAAAACTACATTAAACATATGTAAGATTACTATTTTTCACTTTAAAAAAGACGGCTTATCTCCCTACTAATAAAAGGGAGCTTTTGAGGCTCCATAGAGCGTCCACATCAGCGAAAAAAAATGCTTTTGAAGCTCCATAGAGCGTCCACATCAGCGGAAAAAATTTCTCCCGAAAGATGACACGTGGCATAAAATGTAGTTTTACATTTTAATATTACTTATTTTCTAAAATTGTAAAAAATATGTAAACATACAGCATAAAAAAATGGAAAAACTACATTAAACATATGTAAGATTACTATTTTTCACTTTAAAAAAGACGGCTTATCTCCCTACTAATAAAAGGGAGCTTTTGAGGCTCCATAGAGCGTCCACATCAGCGAAAAAAAATTCTCCCGAAAGATGACACGTGGCATAAAATATAGTTTTACATTTTAATATTACTAATTTTTAAAAATTATAAATAATATGAAACATAGAGCATAAAAAATGGAAAAACTACATTGAACATATGTAAAATTACTATTTTTCATTTTAAAAAAAAAGACGGCTTAATTCCATAATGTAATATTACCATTTTACATTTTTATTTTAAAAAAAAAATAATATGTAAACATACAACATAAAAATGGAAAAACTACATTAAACATATGTAAGATTACCATTTTTCACTAAAAAAAGACGGTTTATCTCCATAATGTAACATTACTATTTTGTAAAAAAAACATTATATATAATTTCGAAAATAATAAATAATATGTAAACATACAACATAAAAATGGAAATACTACATTAAACATATGTAAGATTACCATTTTACATTTAAAAATAGCAATAAAATGTAAACATACAACATAAAAAAATGGAAAAACTACATTAAACATATGTAAGATTACCATTTTTCACTAAAAAAAACGGCTTATCTCCATAATGTAAAATTTCTATTTTATATTAAAAAAAAACATAAATATAACTATGTGACTATTTGTCCAAGTTCTTCTATTAAACATTGCCGTTTTACATTAAAAATGGAAAAATACATTGAGATTTAAACATCTATCTTAAAATATAAAATATAGATATTAACTAAATATAAAGTATAAGAAAGAGAAATACTCAATATATTGAAAAATAAATAATAATTAAATATTATAAATATACGAATTATATATACAATAATAAGTAAATGCACAATTTTTTAAAAATGGAAAGAGTACATTAAATATTAAACATCTATCTTAAAATGTAAAATATAGATATTAAGTAAATAGAAAGTATAAGAAAAAGAAATACACAACTTAAAAACAATGGCAAAAGTATATAACGATTTAAACATCTATCATAAAATGTAAAATATAGATATTATGCAAATAGAAAGTATAAGAAAAGGAAATACACAATTTAAAAAATAGAAAAAGTACATTAGTATTTAAACATCTATCTTAATGTAAATCTATCTTAAAATATAAAATTATTAGTAAATAGAAGTATAAGAAATAGAAATACACAATATAAAAAAAAATAAGTAAATATATAATATAAGTAAATACCCAATTTAAAAAATGGAAAATTACATTAAGATTTAAAAATATATCTTAAAATTTAAAATATAGATATTAAGTAAATAGAAAGTATAACAAATGGAAAATACAATTTAAAAAAAAAATGAAAAACGTACATTAAGATTTAAACATCTATCTTAAAATGTAAAATAGAAATATTAAGTAAATAAAAAGTACAAGAAATGGAAATACATATACAGGAAAATAAATAATAAGTAAATAATGTAAATATATAATATATGAATTATATATATAATAATAAGTAAATACACAATTTTTTTAAAAAAATGGAAAAACTTCATTAAGCATTAAACATCTATCTAAAAATGTAAAATATATAATATAAGTAAATACACAATTTAAAAAATGGAAAAAGTACATTAAGATTTAAATATCTATTTTAAATATAAAATATAGATATTACGTAAATTAAAATATAAGAAATGGAAATAAACATTTAAAAAAATGGAAAAAGTACATTAAGATTTAAACATCTATCTTAAACTATACATCTATCTTAAAATGGTAGTAAATTATATAAAAATGGAAATACCACATTTGACCAAAAAAATGTATAGTTTTACATCAAGAAAATCCCTATAAAACTCATTATTCCATCAATATCAACCTCACTCTATCAAGGAAAACTTCAAAGCACTCGAGCAAAAAAATGGTTCCACCATCAACTTTTGCCGTCCCAAAAACCTTTAATGACCTTGAATGAGATTTTTTATGACAACAAATTTTTTGTTAGGTGGATTCATTGTTGGGAAACCCGCAACTTCCAAAAGCCAAACTTATTCATGGGAATTGAATTGCTTTTCATAGACTCAAAGGTATTCTTACAATTGTTAATATTCATACTAACTCTTTCATGATCAAACCATTACAGTTAATAATCATTCAAGCGTTTATCCTGAAACACTTCTTTCCTCGCCGAATCAGGTATTGGTTCATGTTGGTTTAATATTGTTTTTGGTTTATTAACCAGTTTAGGATAGTCCTATTGTAAATATAATTTAAGTTGGTTTTGCATATATTATGCTTAAAATTAAATAATAGTAATATTATGCTTAAAATATAATTTTAGAGAGTTTTCAAATATAGTTTAGAGAACATTATAGGTGATGAATTTAATTTATTAAATTCGTTTATTACTTAAAACTAAGTTTTTTTAAAAACATACTGAGTTATAAATATCAATGATGTATTGGTGAGTATAACATGAAGACAAAAATATAAATATTTTATTTTCAAGATAAGAAATTCAGTTACTCAATATATAATATCTTAAATTATTTTTAAAAAATATACATAATTTATATATATAGATTAATCTTCCAAACTTAAACTATTATATTATATATGAATAATTTTTTTAAATAAAAACAATTTCTGATTAAAAAAAAAAATAAAAAAACAAATGGTTAAACATCAATATCATCTAGGTTAAGTATACGAACAACACAAATTCAAACATCACAAAAAATATTTACATAAACATTATAATACAATAATTTAATCAAAAAATACAATAAAAAAAATAATATTCAAAAGAATAGTTATATACTTAAATTTGAAAATCAAAGATATTTTTGCTAAAATTGTAATTACCTCGCCAAGAAGATCGACCATCTTTTTTACGGATTGATCGATTGTTAAGCATGTGGTCGATCCGAAAATACTCTGCAGTTTAATTAAATATCTAAAACATTTATTCCAACACTCAACAGATAGTTTTCCTAAATATGATAACTAGATAGCCAATAAAATTACAAAAAATATTTAAATAGTAAAAAATATGTTAATTTAACGTGTTAAAATTTAAAAATAAATTTTAATTATGACATACATCTTAACATTTATATAAATATATATCATAACCTAAATATAAATAATTTAACAACTTAAATTAGAAAAATATAAAAATCCCGGGCGTAGCCCGGGTTAATCCCTAGTATCTTTCTTCATTTAAAGTTTAAGATTGTAGTGAATGAAAAATACTTTGGATAGAAACATCAGTTGGTGTTACATTCGACGTATTAAAACATATTAGATATTTTGGTGGAACTTAAAAACTAGAGAACCAAACTCAAAATACAGAATTTGTGAGCTGTAGATAGAATCCGCGCCAACTGAATAAGGGCCGTTGGCCGTTACCTTCTTCCTCTCTCTCTCTCTCGTCATCTCCAATCCTTCTCTCTCCCCTAATTTTCTGGAAATTCATTCGACTAGGAAGGAGAGAGAGGGAGAGGAGAAGAGCATCTCACGATTCTTTTGTAATTCTGTTGAATGTGAAACTCTTTCCCTCTCCGATTTCGTCGGCTTAATCATGGTTCCGTGTTTTTCGTTGGAGGAGTTCGACATTGATTTCGAATTCGATGCACCTCGTTTCTACGATTTCTCCAGACCAGAGCTTGATTCCGAGACAGATGAAATCGAGTTCTGGTTCGAATCCGCGGGAAACTACCCTCCTTCGCGTAAGACACACGTTAGGGCAAAGATTCTGTTTATTACAAACATTTGTCTTTTTGTTTCTCTCTCTCTTACAGTTCGGTAATAATATTAATTATGATGTTTTTTTAATTATCTCAGCTTTTAGCCCAAAGTTTAATTGGAAACTTGAGCCACTTCCAGTTAAGCAACTTACAAACACCAGCTCAAAAACTAAGCCTGTGGATACCGGTCTTAATCCAAAAGATAAATACAATGGTAATGATTTTTTTTATCTTGGTTTCTGCATAAATGTTTTCAGAGACCTCATGTTTAACTTGTTGTTCAGGGTTCATATATTATAACCAAACGGTTAAAGATGTCTCCAAGACAAAACCGAAATCAAAAACAAAATCAAGTAGTAGCTCAACTTTAACAAGACCTACTGTTTCTTTGCTTGCAAGGCAGAATAAACCATTAGACGTTTACTCCGTTCAACTTTTGACAAGGTACACCAATGAGGAAGCCATTAATGTGAGTTTTTTTTTTTCTTTCTTTTGGCTTTAACAAATAGTTTTTGGTGTTTTAGATGTCAGAGGTCATTAGCAAAGTTTGGTGATAACTTATCTCCAATCTTAGTCTCTAAGTTGCAAAACCAAGACACCAAAACGCAAAAACTGGAAGCTAAGATGGATCAAATTAACTCCAACAGAAGATCTAAACTCACTGTTCCTAAGGAACCGAAACTCAGAACTGCAGAAAGATCTGAAAGACACAGGTACTCAGAATCCAGGCTTAGGCTCGTCAAGAAGACTGTTTTGGCTTCCTTATAACATGTTTTGATGTTTCAGGTCTAAGGTTAACTCAGAAATCAAGCAGAATGCAAAATCAAGGATCACTTCACCTAAAATAAACACTACCAACAAAAATGTAGTTTTTTTCAATCGTAGTTTCTTCATTACCACATTCTCAGAAGGTGTAGTTAGAAAACAATAACTAATGTTTTGGGTTCCTTTGCAGATTAATCATGAACCTTCTTCAGCACCTCTGCCTAAAAGTAATACTGTACGGTCTCAAGATCTTAAGGTATAACTAATATTCCCACATCTACAAGTCTGAAAGATCTTATCATCCCTCATGTGTTAACATAATTTTCTGCATCAGGCATTTGGTTTAAGAACATCACTGAGAGCAAAGGAACGCTCTTCAAATGTAAGTTTCACATCCAACATATAAATCTATCTTTCAAATGTTCTTTTAAATGATGTCTCACATTGCAGGCTAAGATTAATGCCATACAAGAGAAAGAAGCTACTAACTCCAGAACGTTAGTGCATAGCTTTGAAACTCCATAAATCTACTTTCCTTGTTTAGCCTAGTCTAATCTAGTTTCTAGAGTCCATTTTCCCAAGAACGTTCTCACGCCCGTTCTCTGCAGGCTATTAAAAGGTAGGAGAGCCAAAGGAAACCACAGCGGGAAGATACACTGCCAAGTGTATGAATCTAAGATTTTCCCTCTAGACTCAAAGGTTGTAACTTAACTCTCTTCTAAACTCATAAGAAGTCCCATTGTATAAAAATGTTGACCATATTCCAATCTCTTCCTTTTCTTGACAGAGACCAAGCAAAGAAGGACTCGGCGAAGCAACTAGCATCAAATATGGAACTCAAAAGTCTTGCAGGACATATATTAACAGGTAACTAAAATGCAATCTACTAAAGCTATACAATAGTTAAAAAAAACAACAACAGGCCAAAACAGATATCACACACCATTGATAATATTATTTGAACAGGGGCCTGGATTTATGCAGCAAATTCGATTCACAGAAAATTGCAGGGAGCTTAATCATGGCTTAATCTTCACCTTGAAGATCATTGCTTAATCTTCACCTTGAAGATGTTCTTATCATGTTGATTTATACACACGCATTCCTATGTCTCTATACATAGAAACGTGTACGCTTGTTTTTGTTTAGATATATGCTGAGAAATATATTTCATTGATTTTTTGTTGTTGTGTGGTCATATGTTATGTAAGCTATTATTTATTAACTCAGAAGATTAAAGACTTTAACTAACTCATGAACTTTTTTTTTGAAAAAGACAAACTCATGAACATGTTCTTGGTAGAAATTACTAGATAACTTCGCATAACCATTTTGTATAACTTTTTTTAAAAAAATATTAAATTTACTTCACTTTTGTACAATGAATACTACTATGGTGTAGTTTATGATACTTGTACTTGTTTAATCTCTAATCAGTTTCTACAATAAAAATAAGAGAATTTAAATTAATTCGGTTTCCTGTACTCGGTTGGAACCAAACCGAAATTAAAATTAGTTTTAAATTTCTCCCGGTATAACCTGGTTCGTTACGAAAATGGTTCGATACTTCTCGATTACTGTTTCGCTTCCCCTCTTTACTTTCGTCATCTCTCCCCGAGCGATTTCGAGAAGCACAACAATGGTGTCAACACGTCTCTTCACTCTCCTCCTCTGCTTCGTCTCCCTCTCAGTCTCCGAATCCAAAGTCCTGGAGCGTCACGCCGCTGAATCTTTCAACGTCAGCCTCATCCAGGTTCGTCCCTCTTTCATCACCCCTTCTCCGTCTGAACTTCCGTTAATGGTTTTCTTGGTATGTGCGTGTGTGTGAAATTTCGCTCCATGATTGCAGAAACTAGGGACTAGTTGTTCTTACAGAGTGATCATCTCGACGAGCTGTTCGTCGTCGAGGTACACGCGCGATCAAATCAGCATCGCTTTCGGCGATGCATACGGAAACCAGGTTTGATGAGATTTTTTTGAATTTTGATTTGGTTTATCAAATTAGGGTTTAGGGATACATTTTGAATGTTTCAGACATTAGAAGCATGGCCAAGTCAGTTTCTTGGTGTTGTTACTTATAACAGTTTCACTTGTCTGGATGAAATCTATCAACTACAGTTCCTCGAATCATGCAATTTAGCTTTGGTGTCAAGGCTGGTCCCTGATATTTTGGAGACTGTAAACAATTTAGTTAAAATTTCAATAATTTTTCTTTTTTTACAAATTTGGAAGTCTATTATGTCTATATAATGTTTTTCAAAAATTTTGGGGCCGTAGGCGAATGTTTCATTTGATTTTGTCCTGAACCGGTCTAGTTGGTGTCCACTTTTAGCTTTGGTTCTATGGAACTCACAGCTCTGGTTTTGTTTCCTTGGAGTCAGATATATGCACCGAGGCTTGACGATCCATCTATAAAGACGTTTGAGCAGTGTTCATCCGACACGTTTGAGATAAACGGACCATGCACATACCAACTATGCTACGTGTATCTCTACAGGTCTGGTCCAGATGGTTGGATCCCAGAGAGTGTAAAGATACATAGCCATGGCTCCAAATCGGATGTCACCTTCCCTTATAACACGCTCGTCCCTGAGAGTGTATGGTATGGTTTCAATTACTGCAAGAGCGCGTCGGATTCGAGTGTCTTAGGCGCCATTGGTCTCGAAAGAATCGTGCTCGTAGTAGTAGGGTTTATTGTCGCTGGTTTAATATTGTTCTCGTAAGGTGTTAAGGCGGTTTTAATGTCGGTCTTGTGTGAACATATTAGGAGGATTTATGCAGATTTTCCTCTGATCTGTTATCATGCTATGATAAAGTTACTACTGCTAATTTACAGAGTGTGTAGATATAAACGGAGTATTCATTATAGATTTTCTGCATTTCATCAACAATATAGTATTTGTTAAAATCGAGCAAGAAACCAAATTGATTTTGTTTGAGATTTCAATTTGGTTTCAAACCAGGTGGAGATCTTGTTATGTCATGCCAAACCGAAACTGAAATTGGAATATATTCCCTATAAACCAGTGTTCAATGTGGCAAGTGGACAGTGATTCAACGTCTAGAACGTTTAATCAAATCCACATCATGTTTAAGCATTTATAAAATAAAACAATATATATAATATAAACATTATGATATATGATATTATAGATAAATAAAAATTTATATATTCTTAAAAGATTACAGCATTATATTATTATACAAACATATATATGATTTTCCCTTGTTTATTATTATTATAATATTTTATATATTTAAATAATTATTGCGGTTTATAAGAATTTAAGATAAATTAATAATTATGAGATACATAATTTATTAATACAAAAAATATAAGTATTGGCCTATCAAAAAATCGATGCCGACACGCATTGTTACTTACCAATAAGAAAACGGCAAGTCACTAGACCTAAACTGAACGGACGAGATTGCAAAGTTTCATTAGGGTTTTTGATCAACGGCGCCTCAACGGCAACTCTAAAAACTATAAAGCTAAACACAAACCCTACACTTGTCTCCTCCTCCTCCTCTCTACCTCTCCCTGCTTCTCTTCACCGCCTCCATCTCTCAGACAGAAGCAGGAGAGATTCCAATGCCTTCCTTAGCCTTATCCGACAAGAAGAAAGAGGAGAAGAAGATGAAGAAGAAGATAGATTTGGAATCTACAACCCCAGAGCAGCAGGACTCCAAGAAGAAAGCGAAGAAGCTGAAGCTCTCAGACTCCGATGGAGAAGAGAAGAAGAGTAAGAAGAAGCGCAAGTCTATTGACGAGTCCGAGGAAGAGCCGGAGAAGAAGAGCAGCAAGAAGGTGAAGCTAAGTGTTGTTGAAGATGTCAAAGTCGATAACCCTAACGCCGTCTCGAACTTTCGTATCTCTGATCCCTTGAAGGCCAAGCTTAAGGAGAAGGGCATCGAAGCTCTCTTCCCGATTCAAGCTACCACTTTTGATATGGTTCTTGATGGTGCTGATTTGGTCGGAAGGGCTCGTACTGGTCAGGTAAAAAGTTTGATACTTTGATATGTTTTGTTTGGTGTGAAGAGTTTCAAAAGTTTGTGGCTTTACTGATCGTGTGTGGTGTGGTGCAGGGTAAGACGTTGGCTTTCGTGTTGCCTATATTGGAGTCATTGATCAATGGGCCTGCGAAGAGCAAGAGGAAGAATGGTTATGGAAGGCCTCCTAGTGTTTTGGTTCTTTTACCGACCAGAGAATTGGCCAAGCAGGTAATAAATTTTTTTGAGATGTTATTCAATGTTCTAAAATTTGGTTATACTTTAAACAATTTTTTAAGCAATTCAAATCGTTTAAAACAATTTAAAATTGGTCTAATTTTATCTAAATAGTTGTAAATCAACTCTAACAAGGTTTAGTATAAGTCCAAAAATTTGTCTGATATTTTTTTTCTATATCTATTTTTTTTTAAAATAATTTTACAATTCATTAATGCCTAGTTCTCCTATCTAATTTACCTCCTAGCAATTTCAAATGATTTTTTATTGATGGTATGGTGTTACTTTGCAGGTGTTTGCTGGTTTTTTTTCTGTATCTAATGTTTAAATAATTTGAAAATTCATTAATGCCTAGTTCGCGTATCTAGTTCACCTCCTAGCAACTTCAAATGATTTTTTTATTGATGGTATGGTGTTACTGTGTAGGTGTTTGCTGACTTTGAGGCATACGGAGGAGCAGTTGGGTTAGCTGCTTGCTGTGTCTATGGAGGCGATCCATACGCACCTCAAGAGCATAAACTAAAGAGAGGTGTGGACATTGTAGTTGGGACCCCTGGTCGTATCAAGGTATGTCATAATTGTTTTTTTTTTGTTTTGTGTGGTGGTCTGTTGAAATTGTATTTGATTTATTCATTGTAGGATCATATTGAAAGGAGAAACCTCGACTTGACTTATCTACAATTCCGTGTTCTTGATGAAGCTGATGAGATGTTGAGAATGGGATTCGTTGATGATGTTGAACTTATATTAGGTAATGTAATTGTGTTTTTTTGTTGTTTCTTCTGATATGAAACAACTAACTCTGTTGGTCTAAATCTTCAGGGAAGGTTGAGGATCCTAAGAAAGTTCAGACGCTTCTCTTCAGTGCTACATTGCCTTCGTGGGTTCAAACCGTACGTCCCTTTTCAAATATTTCAATTTTCGCTCTCTATCGTGAGTTAGTTAACCTTTTGAATCTTTCTTGCTACTACCAGATTGCTGCTAGGTTTCTTAAACAAGACAAGAAGACTATTGATCTTGTTGGTAATGATAAAATGAAGGCTAGTAACAGCGTTAGACACATTGCTCTTCCCTGCAGTAAGCAAGCCATGTCTCGTTTGATTCCTGACATCATCAGCTTATACAGCAGGTAAACAGTTTACTACTTTAATAATCATTTAATAGTTAAAAGTCTCTTATACAAATTATTATTCTTCAGTGGAGGTAGTACAATCATTTTCACTGAGACTAAAGACCAAGCTTCTGAGCTCTCTGGTCTCTTGCCTGGGGCAAGAGCTTTGCACGGTGACATCCAACAATCACAGCGTGAGGTATGTGGTTATTATACTTTTTTTATCCTACTGAATCGCTCAGGCAAAGCTAATGATGAATCCTGTGATTGTAGATTACTCTTGCTGGATTTAGAAAGGGCAAGTTCTCGACGTTGGTTGCTACAAACGTTGCTGCTCGTGGTCTAGACATCAATGACGTGCAGCTAATCATCCAGGTCAGTGGCAGACATCATCAATCTCTAATCCTTCTTGTTTAATGCAACGATTAACATGATTTTTTGATTCTCTTGTAGTGTGAGCCTCCACGTGATGTTGAAGATTACATCCATCGTTCAGGCCGAACAGGAAGAGCTGGCAACACTGGAGTAGCGGTTATGCTATACGATTCTAGAAAGTCTGGAGTATCTAGGATTGAGAAACAAGCCGGTATCAAATTCGAGCACGTTTCTGCGCCTCAGCCTAATGATATCGCCAGAGCTGTTGGTATGGAAGCTGCGGAGAAGATCACGCAAGTCTGTGACAGTGTGGTTCCTGCGTTTATGGCTGCTGCCAAGGAACTGTTGGAGAGTTCTGGTGTATCAGCAGAAGTACTCCTTGCAAAAGCTCTTGCGAAAACCGCCGTAAGTCTCTCATGAGTCCTCACATTCTTATCTTAATGTTGTTTTGAAGCAACGTACTAAAGAGTTTTGAATGATTGTGCAGGGCTTCACTGAGATAAAGAAGAGGTCACTTCTATCATCATTGGAGAACCATGTCACACTACTTTTTGAAGCAGGGAAACCCATTTACACTCCATCGTAAGCTCCTCTTCTCTTACCATGCTTGTGTAGTTTTTGCTAAACATTAAAAAAGAGAATACTAAAGGGGATTGTGGTTTGTGCAGATTTGTATTTGGTGCACTAAAGAGAATCTTACCAGAAGACAAGGTTAATACGATTGAAGGGTTTACTCTAACGGCAGATGGACAAGGTGCGGTTTTCGATGTTGCACAATCGGATGTAGACCAGTTCATGTCAGCTGCGCAAAAGACTGCTAGTGTGAGCTTGGAGATTGTTAAGGAGTTGCCTAAGCTTCAAGAGAGAGAGCCAATGCCAAGAGGAAGATTTGGCCGCCAAGGTGGCCAAGGGTTTAATAATCGCGGCAGAGGAGGTAGATTTGGTCGTGGTCGTGGTGGTGGAGGAAGCCAGAGATGGTGAAAAACTTTAACACCAACACCTAATCAAAAACTCTTATACTTTCATCTTGCTCTGGAAGTTTCTCTACTTTATAATAGTGTTTATGTGTGTTTTTTTTGTTTTATCTTTCTATGAACAACTTAAGAGGGGAGCTCTTGTGTTCCCCTTTCAGTTTTGTGTAATTTTAATGACAATGATGATACAATTTCTTTCAATATAGAGTATTGCTTTTTCCTAAAGCTATAGTTTTTGTTTCATTCTCAAGATATCTATATCAATGGATGATGTGTGCTGAGTTCGTTACTTTGAATGTCTTCTTAAGAACCAAATGTATGATGAACGTCATTTTGTGGGTTGGCGTTTCTATTTTTTTTTTTGACAATAATCAATAAACTAAACTATGATATATGCGTTTGCGTTTCTATATTTTGCCACTTTTCTATTTTTAAAAAATAATAGCTGGAAAAAAAACACAATTATACGTTAATCTAAGCTTTCTTGATTGTGTAAGTTACTATCTCTATGAAAGAGAGGTATTAACAAGACTTGTGAATTAAGAAATGCCTTTTGTTTAAATGCACTAAAGAGAACAAAAGTTTACGTTTTCTCCACCTGGAATGTCGATGTGCTTGAGGATTGTAGTGGTTGAGTATTTTATTCTCTACTTGAGTTGCATTAACTAAAATATTACAATGGGTAATTGAGTTAATCGTTAAATTTCAATTTGCCTTTAAAAATGATTTCATAGTTAGCTCAAAACTTATAGTCACTTGTTAAGTTGTTAGTTTGCATTTAACAAAACAAAAAGGCTTCTTGTCAGTTTTTTAATTAAAATATAAGACGTGCATTCATGATGAAATTATACAATATTACCTTCAACAGCTGTTGCTACCTTTTTTTCTAATTACAATTTTTTTTCAGCATTGCCATTATATAAAGACGAGACTGAAAAGAGTCATTAGTGATTTAGTTCAGACACAACATAACACATCGACTAAACATGTCCGAACCAACTCCAATCTCTGATCCTTACGCTTATCTCAACATCGTAAAGAACCCAGATGGCTCCATCACCCGCGACCTCACGAAATTCCCCTGCACCCCAGCCACACCTGATCCCTCCCCACAAACCCCCGTCGTATCCAAAGACATCTCCATCAACAAGTCAAAGTCCACGTGGATGCGTCTCTACGCTCCCTCCTCCACCCTAAACGACGCCGTTCCCTCTCAAAAACTCCCTCTCGTCGTCTACTACCACGGCGGAGGATTCGTCCTCTGCAGCGTCGACCTCCAAGTCTTCCACGGCTTCTGCTCCGACATGGCGCGCGACCTCAACGCGATCGTCGCGTCGCCTTCCTACCGTCTCGCTCCCGAGCACAGGCTCCCGGCGGCGTACGACGACGGCGCGGAGGCGCTGGAGTGGATCAGAAACTCCGACGAGGAGTGGATCAAGTCTCGCGCCGATCTCTCCAACGTCTTCCTCATGGGGACTAGCGCCGGCGGGAACTTGGCGTACAACGTCGGGATGCGATCCTCCGCCGCCGCATCGGATCTGAGTCCGTTGCGGATCCGTGGGATGATTCTGCACCATCCGTTCTTCGGCGGCGAGGAGAGAAGCGGATCTGAGATCAGGCTTGCGAACGATCAGGTTTGTCCGCCGATCGTCTCCGACGTGTTCTGGGATCTGAGTCTTCCCGTCGGCGTTGATCGGGATCATGAGTATTCGAATCCGACGGTGGGAGAAGGATCGGGGGGTTTGGAGAAGATCGGAGGGTTGAGATGGAAGGTGATGGTGGTTGGAGGGGAGGAGGATCCGATGGTTGATCGGCAGAGAGACGTGGCGAAGCTGATGAAGAGGAAGGGAGTGGAGGTGGTGGAGGTGTTTAACGACGGCGATGTTCACGGTGCGGAGATCGGAGATCCGTCTAAGCGTAAACCTTTATTTGCTTCCATCGGGAAGTTCATTTCTTCTTTTGCTGCACTGTAACATTTAAAAATTAAAAAAAAAATCGAAAATAAACTTATTCTATAGGCCCAAACGTTTAGAGGCCCAAGAGGCTTGTCTTAAACTGTTAAACATCTCTCGTAGGCTTCTCATTTGAAACTCCTTGCATGGGACACACAACTTAACCTGTGTCGGGGACATTCCAACGTTCCAACATGCGCATGCAAATGGTCTCTTTGAGTCTATTTACCTGTGAGCTTTTTGAATGACTAGAAAGTTCTTCATATGTAGGCTCATACATCTCCTGAAACTATATCTAGACTTCTTTTTTTTTTTTATTACATATCTTTCTAACGTCATTTGGACCTATAAACTTTACACTCCAAATCCATGAGCTTATTTATAAAGTTAGCTCCCCAAATTATTGTTCAAGAACTTATTTTAGTCAATCCTCCCCCAAAGACTTTGTCAACGCTGGCGGGAAGGTCGACCTCCTATCCTGTTTACGTCATCTTAAACTATTTTTTCGATAAATATATATAATGTATTTCATTAATATGGATATTAAGGAAAAAAATCAAGACCAATTTGTCCGGCAAAAGCGATGATGTTTCCTCTAAACAATTCAGCTTCACTAGAGTTTGTAGATGTTGATGCATCTCAATTTCAAGGACACGATCTTCAACATTTTTTTTCTGAAAAAACTATAACTTCAAATATAGAGTTTTTTGCTCTCTAAATATAAATTTCAAAACTTCAAATTTGAAGTTTTTACACGATCTTCAACATTTACAACGTATTTTCAGTATGTTTTCAATCTTACCAAATTTTCAACTCACTCACTCGCATTTAGTTAAAAATACGGTATTGCTAGCAATCATTGTATGTCTTTTAATAATTAACTCTGGAATTAAGGTTGCGTCTACCGAAAACTTTAGATAATTTATTATAATTCTGTATATGTTGGATGAATAAGTAAGTAAATAAAACCAATAAACTGATGAGATTTGAATTGTAATTACTACTTGGAATCTTGACAAAAACCATATCATAAACTGGTCCATACATCTATTATATAAAGTTGGATGTGGTCCCTTTTAGTTATAGGTGATAGCCAAGTTGAAAGGTGGTTGTATGGAACAAAAGTCCAGAAATGTAACTGGGATCTTTCTTAATTAGTATGAGCTAGACTGGAGACACAAGTCATCGCACTGGTTCTTCTATACCTCCTCCCTTTGTTTGTTTTAACACAATCTTATAAAACGCGTCCTTATCTTATTTGTTTTTTAGTTTTGCTTAAATTATAAGGACAGTTTTAATTTGGATTGTACTATGACCATACCATAAAAATTCATGTGATCTGTATTGGCCACATTCACTTAAATATAATTATGTTATTGACCTTATGGTCCAGTTTTCCCTTCATTTATGAATTTACATTGTACATAATGCCATCGTTTTAAATATATGTGACATGTGCCTACATATATAGGTTAAATGTTATTGAACTTTCACGGCTAGCTGAAGTTCTTTTACTTTATATACATACAATCTAAGGAAGATCAGATCGTACTTGTTTAATGGTTAGTGTATAGTATTGAAGTGGGAGAAAGGAAGTCAAATAAAAGTTTTAGGCCAGATCAAATTTGAAAGGAGGATCAAGACGTCATGGTTTGAAACACAAGGGTCACGGTTGAAGATCCCCTCGTTGTTCGGTAACACCACCGTGTAGCTTGTGTACGAATCTTATTGTAATCTGAGCTTTTCAGTAGTTTTTTTCTTTCTAAATGACTAGTTGTTTAGATATACAAGTAGTGTTATTGTGAGTCTTACACAGAGTGTAACTATACTAGTATGAATAATTGGTATATTATTCGGATATCTCCATGTTATCGTTATGTGTTTTTTTCGAGAACAATGTTATCGTTGTGTTTATAGGTCTTAATCTCTATCTTGTGAAAGAATACTTTATCTAATAGTTGTAAAAACACGGTACATATTAGAAAATATAAGCTCCACAATGTGTAAGTTATTGTAAATGAGGGTCTTGTTCAGTTGTTGTTTTCATCATGATAGTAACAGGTGATAGTGAGAGCGATAACAACTAATGATATATTATTATGTTTTGCTTTTCCTATACACTGATTCTTTTTTTTTCAAACTTCGACACTGATGCAACATACAAATCTTTGTCATTGTCGTTGTCAACAGAGAACAAACATAAGGTTTAGATTCTCTTTCAAATTATAAGCTATACAAAGTGTGCATGACGCATCTCCCTCTCTCCAAACTAAATAATTATAGTAACACTAATCTCTTCTTGAATATTTGGGGGCATATTTTTCTCTAATAGAACAAGCACTACGACATTAAACCCATCTTATATTCCAAAAACCATTTTATGTTGCATTCAGGCAAACTTCTGCTTATCTCCCATGATATATTTATAAAACAAACTCTTGAATATATATAGAAAATAACTCGAGATGTGTTTTATCCAAAAACAGAACAAGGACATTATATAGACAATATTACATTGTGCGATATCGACATCATACCAAACGTATATATATTCTAGAGAAGCCAAAACCAGCAGGCCCCCTCTTACTTGCCCTTTTCTAACCAAAAACGTTATCCTTATTTTAATTACAAGGAGCCATTTCTTCATCTTTTTCAAAATATTAATTGATTTTACATTTGACAAACTTGTTCAGATTAAAAAGCCTACGAAGGGAAAAGAAGAAAGCCACCCACCCTATCAAAATGGATACAAACAGAAAGATAATATTTATTTATACGGTTTCATGGATCCACTTTCTCTCAGCTATGTAATATTTTAATCAATCTCATATAAAAAAAAACATTTCCCCCACTCCATATTTCTCCTTCTTCTTCCACAAGTCACAAACCATACCAACAAACAAACAACATAGCCAAACCCTCTTAAAACGAAAAAAAAATGGGAAGAGACTGGTCTTGGCTCGGTGTAGGAGGCAAGAAGAAATCCTCAAGCAAGTCAAAGAAAGACATCAAAGCAACTCCACCGTCTTCTTCCCCATCCAGAAACACCGCAACGGCGGCGGGATGCATGAGTGGTGTCTTTAACATTTTCGACTTGCAACATTTACAGTTCCCCATTAACCATCACCATCTTCATCTCCCCAAAGGTACACCATCTTTTCTCCATTTTTCACTTCTCAAATCTCTACATAACATTACTTACACTCTCTCTTTAAAATCAAACTCAGGTGTAGATGCTGAAGAGACTCCATTTTCACCTAAACGAAAAGATGGAAACCTCAATATATCTGTAAGTAACTATTATTTTTAAAATCCACTATGTTTTGTTATCTTCTTGGTTTCCTCAAAAGTTTCTTCCTTTATTCATAAACTGCAGATGGGTATTAAAATCAAGACCAAACCACAAGCAAGATCATCATCATCATCATCATCGTCTCTTGCAGCCACTGAATCTTACTCTCCGAGTGTAAAGACACCAACTTTGGTCGCTAGGCTCATGGGTCTTGATCTTGTTCCTGACAACTACACATCATCTCCTACTCCATCTTCTTCTTCTTCTTCTCACACCAACAAACACAGACACTACTCTCTCCAAAGAAACTCTGTCGACGGAGGCACACGATCTCTTCCCGAGACGCCGAGGATTTCACTCGGAAGAAGATCCGTCGACGTCAACTCTTACCAACACCAACGTTCTTCACTACACGTGGAGGATAAAGAGAATAGGAGTCCTCGAGATTACGCTAGGAAGATAGTGATGCAGCTGAAGGAGAACGTGAGCCGGAGAAGAAGAATGGGAACTGATATTACAAACAAAGAACAACGAGCACGTGAGGTTCACGAGCCCAAGAAAGCTTCTAAGATTACAAACGTTGCTCCCAAGGTTCGAGACGAGCCCAGGTTACAAACAGTGCAAGAAGAGCTACAAGGAACAGAGCAAGGCGAAAAACAGAGCAAGTCTGCAACGAAACGTAAGAAAGCTGAGAACTTTGAGTCGAGATTAGTGAAGCCGACACAGACAATGCAGGAGAAGCCCTTTGGTCGATCACCAGCAACAACTAACATCGTGAAGAGTAAAGATTCATCAAAGCTCAGAGAACCGCAATCATCAAGAAACAGAGCATCAACAGAGTTCACTACTTTTCAGAGACAATCGCAAACGCACGTTGCACCAATCGCCAAACGCGCATTGGTTATCAAAGATGTTGATGTTCTAGTGGCCGGAGAGTTCCCGGAGACGGCGACACAGTCGGAGCTGGCGTTTGAAGGCGAAGGAATCGTGACGGAGCTTGAGAGAGGAATCTTCGAAACCCTCGTGGCTGAAACGACGACGGATTACTACGACACGTGGAGCGAAAACGGCGCCGTTTAAGAGAAACGATGATGTCAGTGGCACGTGGGGAGTTCACGTGACGAGATACCCTGGGACCCACCACGACTCGTCCTCTTTGTTTCGCGAGAGGAGTTTGAGGTATCCACGTGGGTAAACGTATCCCACATGGCAGCTACTAATTGGCTGTTATTTGTATAGAGTTTGATTATATTAATTTTCAAATTATTTTGTAGCCGTTTATAACCTAAAATAAAATAATGTTTTTGAAAATGTGGAGTGGTGTGGACTGGTATGGTGCTGGTTAGATAGATCTGTCGATTTCAGATGTTTTTGTCCCCCGTGTATTCCAACATTTTGCATATGGTATGGTAGACTAAAGAATAGTAGTATTCATGAGTTTTTTGAATATTATATGTTTTTGAAACTTGAAAATATTAACAATCAAGGGTCTATGACTCTATGGGAAATATTTGAATTAATTTCGTAGATAGGTTCGGATAGTCGTATTCGTTTAAAAAATACTATACACCCTTCCTAAAGCAGCTTATACTATTATTTGGGTCTTGACTCTTGTGACAAGAAACATTTTGGGCATAGAACTATTTGTTGTTCGAATTTTGTTTATAAAACCAGTCTGGATATATATTTGACTCGATTTATCTCATCTTTTGTTCGACCTGATGTTTCTTAATTTGTTAAATCTATTGACACTATATGGTAAAACCGAAAGCATCCAAATTAATAATAAAAAAAATTAACATACAGCCATGAAGCAACAACTTTTCAAAAAGCCTTTCACGATTATGACGTTGGCGATGAGTACAAAAACGTACGTATATTTCAAGAGGAATCTCATGTATCTTTGTTATCTTGCCCTGAGATTTCGTGCATCAGAGACCTTAAATAATTCTGACGATTGTCCAAAATAATTAGGTTAAGGAACGTAAGTAGAATATTTCTTGGAAGCATATATATATATATATATATATATATTTTTAAAGAGGAAAGAGATAAAAGAAAAGTGGAAAGGAGAAGAAACCTTGTAAAGTTTAAAATGACAATACGAAAATATAGTTTGCATGGACCCGAGACATTTACGTGAAGACTGAAGCTACATCTGTCGTAATGAAGACACCAGTGGCAGTCACACCGCTCATGCAATGTATAATGCATGGTGAATAGTTTGATATATCTATACTATACTAAAAGCAGCATATACTCAAAATCTAAGCTGCCACGTCCTCAAAAATAATTGACCAATGAGAACCAGTTAAACAGCCACGTCAGACAGGCTTCCCCGTGTTAATTTCGTCTACCTGCATCTTTAAAAGAAGCGACTTTAAGTTTTTTTTGCGTGTGTTTCATTCATGGGCTTGATATTAAGTTGTTGGATCAATTTTGATCAAGACTGTATTCAATTGATTATTGGGCTGTATACAAATATAGATAGTCTTCTCTCGGATACTCCACCGTTACAATTAAAATCCGTCGCCGCCGAAGTACTGATTCTTTTCATTTACCACCGTACTATCTCCCCCGGTGTTATGTGGATGGATTGTTATCCGACCATAACATGCTGGAACCTAGCATCTGTTTCTTATCATCTGGCTTTTTACTTACCGTAGACAGAAATCTGGAGATGTTACGAAATTTGGTTAAATCCAAGCGTCGTCTTTAAGGCACTCATTAACAACATCTATCCACTCCTTCCACAATTTTTCATTGAATCCTTCCTCAATTTCTTACTTTCTGTGCATCCTTGACTATAAATAGTTTAGTCCCATCTTGAGAAAATTCATCCTTTCGATTCTTTTAATCGTAAGCTTTTTGAAATTTGGGAGATGATTTCGTTTTCATTTGTTTCTGTTTGTTGGTGTATTGCAGGCGACCCTCATGCAAGCCCAAGCCACCGTCAACATACAATGTGTCACCGTCAAGCTCGCTGTTCAGAATCGTCAGCTGCATCTTTGGTCATTAAGGCGTTGAAAGAGCCTGAGCCAGACCGGCAAAAAAAAGTTAAGAACATTACACACAAGAGTAATATTCCCTTCAATTAGTTTATTGAGATTCTATTGGAAAGAGCTGAGTGGGACAGTTAGGGAGATTTGGGAAACATGTGTCGTTGTTGAATATGCACGCACCGTTGATGGAAATGATCCGAATGATCTTTAGCAGGATATTCAAGGTGAGATCAATATTCATAATTACCAAGGTACTGATGCTATAAATTGCTTTCTCCAGTGAACTAATATGATCTACTATGAGGTGAATGATTATTTCTTCTCCTCTTCTTTCCATGAATCTTATTTTATATAAGATCTTAGATGCCCATTTAAATACTTTAGATTACATATTTTATTGAGCTTCCGCCATCAGAGGAGAAGCCACAAACCTCCGTATGATTAATCACCTTGCTTAAAAATACGGCTGAAGGGATGAGTTAGATGTATGTGCAAGTATCTAACCTTTTCTTTGCTTATCTTATTGAATATCAGACTCATGTACGAGATAGTAAAGATTGTCTTTTTATTTTATAGTATTGTGCAGAAGGAAACTTGCAACGCTGGAGATGCAGATGAATGTAAATCAATGGAAGCTTAAATCAGCAAACTGAAACATACTTTTCCAAAGCTTGCTTTTGGAAAGAGTTGTGAGGTACCTTAATCACTAGGCTTAGCGCTGATGCAAATTCTGGCCTTGCTACTAATTTAAAAAAAGGTAAGAAAGTTGCACAAACTTACTTCATTATTCTTTCCTACACTTTTACTTTGCTGATTATCGATTGAAATGTCCACAATTTCTGAAGCATATATAGGGTTATGTCACTAATCTTTCCCTCTCTTTTATCTGTGAACTGGCGATGGAAGCTCCCTTTTTGTCTGGGTTATAACAGAAACTTGAGAAGCTCCAAGAACAGAAGCTCATAGAGAAGCTATTTCAGCCGGAGGAGATGAAAATTTGGTCTCTATAACTTGGAACAAAATGAAGATCATAGTCACGGTTAAAAATGTTAATTTTGCTTTCGGGTATAAGGTGAGCTACTACTAACTTGAATTAAAATCAGGACAAAGGATATTGCTTATGTTTGACCCTGTCAAAAAGTGTGTTATTGCAAACCAGATGTGTTCAGAATAACTTTTTCAGTTACTTCACTTTTATACACGGCTCTTATTCATGCATACTTTGTTAGCGTGTTAACCTTAAAATGTAAGGTAAGAGAGTTTTGAAAATACAAGATGAATGGACACCATATAAAAAGACGTAAATCTTACTATCTTTTTAATTCTCTGATCTCCAGTCTCCACTATAAACCATTTATTGAATGTTGCACATGTGTACGTGCATGCAGCTATGCCAAATATGCAGATATGTGATTAAATAATATACACAAATGTATTGAGAAAAGGCAGAGTGAAGCAAGAAGTGAGATTTGATTAACTTCCCAACTGCTCTTTTGCTAATTACAGCTCAAAGAAGCATTGGCTTCATGTGACATCTTACATGTTATGTACGTGACCAAGAATTTGAATTATACATGCCTATTACTCATCCTGAGTAGCAAACTTTCTTCTACTTTTGTTTGATTCAGGCATGGCCGCTCCGTCTTCTTATTTCTACATGTTCTTCTTAGTGATGTTTACTTTATACTGGTTTCTACGGTGTGATCAAGTGACGTTGAAGCTCTACTAAGTCTAAGATAATTTATTTATCTGTCCAACTCGATTCCATGGCAAGGAACAGATCTCTTCAACTGGAAAGTTATTAAAGAATACATTAGTGGACAAAGAGCCTCAAGTATTGATTGACGATTTTAACTTCACTGCCTTATTGGATAAAAGCCAATAAAATTTTCAAAGGGAGAATTGTTCAGTTTGCACTTTCACATCTTTATTTGGCAATCTAATTTGTAAAATCTCTATATTTAAGACTTTATTCAATCATATGATGAGTGTGAATGAACATGAATAATAAAATAGCAATTAATTGTTAAAGATAGAGGAAATAAACTAAAATCATTATAAGTCAAATCTTATTTCATATTTCGGTACCTAACATAACAAATATCCTGTAATTCAGGTATAAAACTTTGAAACTTATCATACTATCCGGATTCGGATCCGGCCTCTCCGGATACCGGATTTTTAGAGCGGATCCGGATCTGATCTCGGATCGAATCTGAATCTCGGATAATAAGTCTTAGGCCTATACAATTGTATATTTACTGTTATTTAAGCTAGGCTTAGTAGAACTGAGATTTGAATGGTGAGGCTTTGGAGTAAAGTTTGAATTATTTTAATAAAAAAATATTAGAATTTCAAAATCAAAATTTTTAAGATAGTTTCAAAAAGTATTTCGAATTTTAAAAAGTAAATTCAAAATAAAAATTTGAAAAATAAAATCATAAAATTATAAAAAAGTTTGAATTTTGAAAACATAAAATTCAACACTATAAAAAATATTAAGTTTTTATTGTTTCTTTAAATAATTATTTATATTTATATATCTATAAAGCAATTGGAAAAGTAGTTTTTTGTCTTTCTAATAAAAGCTATTCTGGTATTCTTTGGAAGCTCTTTTGATGACAAAAACTTAAAAATATTATTTAAAAGAATTGTCCAAAATAATAATGAAAAACAATAACTAAATAATAATAGGTAATAGATTTTTGAAGAAACAGTATCATAAACATAGAATAACACAATTCAAGTCCCCATCAATGCTAGAGAATGATTAAGAATTCACTTACGAGATTTAAATTCCCTTTGAAGATAAAGTATTTAACTAATACAGCCACAATGAAGTTCCCAACAAATTAACGCATCTTTGACATAGACCAAGTATGCGAAGATTGTTACTATTTTAAGAAGATGAAACAATTTGATATCTTCCTTCAAATAAGATAATCACAAAAACAAACACAAGCATCTACATTTTTTATTTTCGAACATTAACGTTACTTTATGTTTAAATTTAAACTGAACTACGACTATCAGCATAATTCTACTTTTATTGAAGCGATTAATCACAACCACTTATGCTTTTCCACATTGAACTAAGAAACTTTAAAACAAAGTAATACACTACTATTGGTAACCACTATAAAATGGATCAGAAAATATCATTCTTTTCAACATATATTCATCTTTATATTTTTGAACATATTTTCTTTAAAAGACTATAAAATAAATTGTAAATTAATTTAGAATATAATTGACGAACCCGGCGCGTAGCGCCGGAAGACCACTAGTATATCTAACTTTTGCTAATGTTAGTTCTTTCATTTAGATTTTAGACATACAAACTTCATTGTGGAATTTAAATCATTACAAAACTCGTATGACGGTTACAAACTCATATCATCAACAAAAATTTCTTTTATCATCTTAAATTGACATTTATAACTTACTGTTTCAGATTAAATATTCACCACAATTAAGCAAAAGGCCAGGGATATCTCAACCCTAATATTCTGAATTATATCCAAATTTTACAATGTATAAATAAACTATCGTTCCAAAAGGTTTACGTACGTACATTAAATGTCGCTTTATTTAGATATTTGTTTGTGTGTATATTATAAATCCCATATGAGCATATTATACTTGTCGTTGATCAAAAAAAAAAGTTGATCCAAAAAAAAGCATATTATACTTGTCATAGCTTGTGTGTCGATTGTCCAGCTAAACTATCGACCGTTAGCCCGGAAATTCAAAATAAGCAGCAAAAATATAAGATAAGAGCAGGTCACATGGTGAGGACTGTAGGATCTATTTTTGCTACCATTAAAAAAATCAGGATGTTGATAGGCTTGACCAAAAATCTATTAAATGATGTTCATATAAAATAGTTAACCCCATCTCTCTTGCAAATATTATATTGACTGCCCAGTTCGTGGGGATTAAATGTTCTGTTGGTAAATTGTATGAAAATACTTGAGATATATACTAGCTCTGTCTAATTTGGGATTATCCTTAAGTTTGACGGGAAAAAATCCTACATTTTGATATTTATTTTCCAGATTTGTAGCGTAAAACTTGAAGGTTAGATAAAGGCATAAAGCTTAATTTCGACTTGCGATACTACATATATATGTTTAGAGACCATTAATGGCGCATGATACTTTGATTCAAGCGTGCATGGTATGCTCATTATATGAAGATTTGAAATAGGGCAGAACATCTGGCACTAGGTGTATTAAACACAAAGTTGATGATAAATAGATTGATCCATCTATCTTATATATTGCTTAAATTCCCTTTAATTACATTTTGTGTTCAATACATCTAGTGCAAGATGCTCGACCCTATTTCAAATCTTCATATAGTGTCAGACAGTGTCGTGCGAAGGTTTTTAAAAGCCCGAGGCGAATTAAAAAAATTTACATGATATTTTTTTAAAAATATTTCTATTTAAATTCAAATTATATAAAATACTTTTTTTTGAAAAAACATATACATATATGTATATATAACACTACAAAGTTTTGATTTATTACCTAAACATTTTCTAAATTTTATGTACCAGACTTTTATAAACTAAAAACCAAACTATATATTCTTAGCGTTTTGGATTGAAATGTTGGTCGCTGTTAAAATGCTAAATATTAACATTTAAATTAAATACAATAAATTATATATTCAAAATATTATAAATTTTTAATCAAATTCTATAAATATATAAAATAAATTTAACTCATAATATATACAAAGAAGACAAATGTGGATCAAATATCTGCAGTTAATTTGAAGTAGAATCTTTATAGTTTTATATAAAATATAGTAAAATTGATCATAAATTAATTATTTTAAACAGAAGTCAAATTTAGAATCAAATAATAATAAAAATCTAACTAAAAGAATAATTAACTACCATGTAAATTTTTTTTTATACTTAGAGACCTTAAAAATTTTACAAAACTAGAGGTCTTCCGGCGCGTAGGGTTCGGATATTTTATTTGATCCAATTTTCAAAATCTTGTGTTTTGGTATTTAGTTGTTAGGAGTGATGTAGTTGAGTGTTGTTGAAAGGTTTTGCATCTTAAAAAGTGTTTAAATTGGTATAGTCTTTACGGGAAGTTAGTGTTTTTAAGTGTTTATATTTTGGAGTTGATATATGAGCGCATGTTTCGTATCTCAGTGTAATATCTGGTGTTGTATCCATGCGGTTTTCTTTATTTTCAATTTCGTTTTACTAAGTTATGGTAAAGGGGTTGAGCTCTTAAACTGAGCATTTTGAAAGAACTGATAAATTAAATTTAAAATAAATATTCTACGTCACTGGAAATGAATATCTCAGTAACCATCTTAGATCCTCTCAGCGTTTTTTTGTGTACATATCAATGGGAAGATCAATGAGGCATTTAGATTGTCGAACTTCTGTGAGGAAGATAAGCAATGCTGATCGTGATAATCATTCATGCGTTCACTTCTTCAGTCTTCGATAATCGTAATCATTCATGCATTCACTGGAAATTGATTGTTAGTAAATTTAATTATTTTAGATCAATTGAGTTTTAATGATGATTTTTGTTAGACCATTCTAAAATCACATATAAAATTATGAGATTTGTTTTTTTTTTAAATAAGAAACTTTACTTAAACATTCTAAAATGATTAGAAGTCTCCTGAAAATTATAATTTTAACTATTCTCAATAACATTAGTTTTCAAAACGTTTTATTAAATAGTAGGTTTTTTTATTTTTAATGACATTGGATTTCATACACAATTTATCAAATAGTAATTCTATAACATTCATTTTTTTAAAAAAAATTGTGCTTGTATAACAATAAATTTGTCATTTAAAACAAATCATCTTGACTATTTTGCATGCTTCATTGCATGGGAAGTATATATATATATTTTGTCATGTTATAGCAATGTTTTTTTCGTATTATTTTAAAAAGTATTTTAATGGGAAATGCAAAATGGAAACAAAGTAAGCAAGGAATACAAATTCAAGATATCTTGAACGTGTACCAAAAATCCAAAATGAGAAATTTAAAGGTTATGAAGAACATGAACTTGTAAACGCAAAGAACGTTTTGGTGTATAGCATGTTCTTTAATCCATGAGATCATTGAATCCCGACATCATCTTGTAGAACTCGATCAGCAAGAAGAAATGAAAACAGTTGGAGCAGACCATGGTATCAGCTCCCTCTTGAGGATGGCAGTTTAGATGTGGCCACATTTTCTGCATTGAACTCACATAGGTTTGTTTCATGTGAAGAAAGGGGCGTGCCATAGAACGCTGGAAATTTACCATGCAATCTTCCACCACTGAAATACCTTTATCATCGGTGAGTTTGTTGATGATTTTCACTCCGTTCTCAGTCTCGCCGATGGCCATGAGGAGAACACCATAAACGTACGTCCCTTGGATGTGACCATCCTTTGAAGCTATGTGGATTTGCTCAAATGGTGTTATTTTATAATAGAGTTATTCTATTATAGTATATAATGCATAAGAGATTATAGAGTTCTATTGGAGATGCACTTACTTAATTGAATGGTATTATATTGCGACAAAAAAATGGGTTTATTAATAGGTTACAAAACTATCACCAAAGACCAATCTCTTTTGCTTGTTGTTGTAATTTAGTTGTTGTATGAACTCTGGGTAATGGGCCGGTTTGGACCCACTATCTATTTTAATTTTAGTAATTGTTTCACAAAAAAGACCAATCATGCAAGCATGGATCTTGGTCCTTACTTAGACAAGAATGAGTACGAAATGATATTAGTTATCTAACTTTTGGACAAAACTATTTTTTATGTTTTTTATAGTTGTATATAATTTATATTTTCCATATAAGAAGAAGAGAAGACGTTGTTAATATAATCCAAAAAATGAAGAACTGAAGCTCTGTTTTCCGTCAGTAAAAGGAAGAACTGAAGCTCTGTTTTTCTAAAAAAATATATTTTTTTTTATCTGCAGGAACAACTTTGTTTTTCTTTTTTTTTTCAATCCAAATGTCGGTTGAGTTATAAAACAAAACCATAGACCACATTCTTTAAACAACTGTTTTTTGAAATGAATAAAATTCAACATTCTTTTAAAAGAAAAAGGTATAAAGAATTTTCTAATCGTGTTTCTTACACATTCAAGCAAGCAAAACCAGTCTAATGTCCGACGTCCTTGTTAAATCTATGAATCAAAACGTTCACTTAAAAACCAAAAAGAGGAAATACTAATCACAATCCAAATTAACTAAGATGAAGATCCAAAAGAACTTCATATAAAAAGATAAATGTAAAGTGTGTGAGACTATAGTTTTTCTTATATAAACATGATTTATTTCCGAGAAGGAACAGTGTGACAGTCTATTCTAGTATTCAGCACGGATCAGATATATGGGTTTTTGAAACTATATGTGATTTTTTTTTCGTTTCGTCTGAATCGACAATTTACAATCTGAATTGCTTTGAGACTATCAAGATAATCAATGTTCGGATTTTCAATAAAATATGTTTTTAGTCGAATCAAATCTGTTCGCGAAAATAAAATAAACTTTATTTTTAATTTTTTTATAATTTAGTGAAAACAAAAATATATTTTGAATGGTACCACAAATAATAGCGACATCATATGAGATCATAAAGTTTCGTGCGAGTGAATCGGGTGGACAGAGATATTAGTGTGAGAGGTTCAAACCAAATGATAAACTTATCATATTATTCTTTAAAAAATTGAGATCTTTATACTATCCTCTGTAGTTAAATGTTATTATACACGAACCATTGAAAATCAAAAAACCAGGAGCAGTGGTTGGCCGAACATGAGCAAGACATGCTGTAACACATCATCAGTTGTTCTTTCTTCAACTTGTTTGTCGTTGCTTTTGAATATTAGTCGACGGACATCACCCAATCGTTTGTTGTCTCTATCTTCATTCAGAGCATAACCAGGTTTTCTCCAAAACATTATAGATAATTTCCTTAGCTACAACAAACACTGAGACAAAATAAAACACACAGAAATAGCTTTCATCCAATTTACAGCAATAAACCAGTTTCACATTAACGATCAACCTTGCTTCTGATCTCAAACCACAAAACCTTCTTTAGTAAAGAAACTTTCTGATTGTTCACAACAACTAAAGTTCTCAACTCTTGAAGAGAAATCATACATCAAAAAAGGGTTTCTCTCCAGAGAAATAAGGAGAACCCCATTCCTTCGTAACTGTCTTCTGTAACATATCAAAGAAGAAACCATAGACCCTAGAGAACGTTGATAATTTAAACTTTAGTGAAAATCTTTTCGTTTCAGATATCTCTTTTTCTGCCTATGCCTTGTGTGCAGTTGATGCTCCTATAGCTGTTAGATAAAACCACCAAAGAAACAAAGGAAGTTCAGAAATTAATTAACCAAAACATGTGAGCATGAGCAATAACTTCTGGTTTCACCTTGTTTCTAGCTTTATTGATCTCCTGCAAAAATAAAGAAAAAGATATTGTTTTTTTTTGTTCAGACACTGAATCAAACCAAAACATGTCTTCAATTTGTGTATTCCTTCGAATTTAACTCGTGTTTTCTTAGCTAAATTGTTTTAATTTTTGTTAATCAAAGAAAACACTGCTATATTCTCCTGATCTGAAAAACCAAAATCGAAACCAATAAATTAACTGTAGACAATGAGATCAAAAGTAGAGACTCTAGACAAATCCAGAATGAGATGGCAAACTTGGTCAGCCGGTTTACTTGTCCAAACGGATCTAACCCATTTTCTTGGTGATTAAACTCCTCTTGAGTTTTAGAGTTAGTGATATCAGAGAAACTCTGTCTAACTCTTTCTAAACTGTAAAAGAGATGAATGTTGAAGAGGTGATATATACCTTCAATTCTTATCGTTGCCAACTTGCCATTATGCGTTTAGTGCTTTGACTCTTTTCGTTGAAAATGGTTTGTATACCCATAAGTTCCCCAACGTTATCTGCAAACCACCACTTAAATGAAGACTTCTTTCCTTGGTTATGTAAAAATGTTATTTGGTGTGCTTTTAAAGGAATTAGATTAAACTGAACCTGGCAAGTCGGTGTTTGTGTTAGCCAAATCAGATTGTGTCAAAGTTGCAGAACCACCAGAAGCTCTCTCTCGGATTCTGTTCCACCGTCGCAGCAATCTCAACGAACATGGTTTGGTCCGTAAAACTAATAGCAACAGGGCGTCAACAGACCTGATGTTCGTGTTGCTTGGTGTAACATCAAAAACTCTTGCTCATGATCTCTCTTTCAAGATTTCCCTAAAGGTGTTCAAGTGGCAAACGTTGATAGGCTTGGATTAGCGTTGACTGCGAAGGGGTAAGATGGATCAGAAAACTACAAAATCCATAAACTCGTTCTGTTAATTTGATAAACAAAGAGATATTCGACATACCTTCCCATTAATCAGCAGGATATCAATGCCCAAAATCGAAGCAGACGTATCAGACTATCAAGGACTAACATTAGATATGAATTAGGAGGAGGAGCGTTACGGCGTCGGTGAAGACGAATGGGAAGCGTTGCCGGGACAGTTACACAATTGGGAGGATTTGCCTTAAATCCACGGTTCCAAAAACACGGCAGTGCTCGTGACCTCGAAACGACGGAGATATGGAAGAAGGGTGAATCGTTTATGGGCCTATTATGCTAGATTTAACTACTCATTAAACATTTAAGGTCCATCTTCGAACTCTGCAGCGTGAAAATTAAAACTGGAGCCGCCACATTTAAGATTTGGGCTTAATCTGCAAATGTAATAAAAGCCCGGATGAAATAAACGGATTAATAGACCTGAAGCAAAAAAAAATTGGAAACAACTTAGTGTGCTGACACGTGTCACGAAATGCCCCACTCTTTATGGTGATGTGGCTGCAGGAGGTGAGAGAAAACCCAACTTTATTGTATAAGATTTGGAAATCCTAGATAAATGCCTTTTTCAATAGCGCACACTTCTGGTGTCAGATGGAGGGAGGTGTCGAATCTTTCAAGTAGGTTTAATTGCGGTTTCTCCCACATTAACGTCGGTTTTGTAAAAATGGCAGAATTGAACACTCATCGTTCGGCCTGTTTAAATTGAGCCCATTGATAAGGCCGAACTTTTTTTTGCCAACTGATAAGGCCGAACTTAATAATAGTAGTTGATATAATATCTGGTTTGTCAATATTTGGTTCAAAAGGAAGCAGAAATCAGAAGGTTGAGATGGCAAATTATGGTAGAAAGCTAGAAGCTATTTTTATCTAAATAAAATATTTTAATAAAAAATCTCAATAATTTTTAAAACTTATGTCGAAAGTCTTTCAAATACCTCTTAGGCAGATACCAACATATATAATCAAATGGTATTATTAAATGATATTATTTAAGAACAGTTTTTTTAGTTGAGGTGGATACCAACATAAACCCCATATTATTTCTTTTGTTTAGTATAGACTAAATCTTTTGTTGTTGGGAAATATTTGTTTTGCAATTTTTATATCAAAAACGATTTTGAGAACATCATGAAATCAATAAGATGGTAAACTTTATACAAAAACTTAAGATTTATTATTAAAAAAATTAGAAAACACTTTTTAAAAATTAATATGATAAAATTATTTATTTTCAAAGATAAATCTCTTTTTAGAACAACAAAACCTTGATTAATCAAAGAGTTCACTACAGTAAGAAAAATTAAAGTAAGAAAATTTGATTATAGGTAGTATTGTCTTATTAACTGTATAAGAAATACAATCATAAGATCATATTACAAATCATTCTTCATGATTTACGAAGAATTTTAAAGTTTGCATGGTTGAATAAACATACAATATAATGTTGTTTGCGATATTTTCTGGCTACTTACAAATTCAGGTCTATAACTCTGAATTTCTTTTGTTGATCAATCGACCCTCTCCATGGATCTATAACATTCTGTTCATAACAGAGATTGTAATTTCATCAACCACAGAAAAATCATATTATGAATTTGTCTCAAGGAAAAGGATGATGAAATTAATGAATTTGGTATCCAAAATAATATATATCTTTTTTTTTTCATTTGAACTAATTGTAAGCATAACTAAGTGAAAATCTCGCTTTTCCTTGAAATCCTTGAAAACAAAAATATACTCCATCACATAATAAGCTTAAGAAAAATAACCAATTTGAAACAAAATCTACAAAAAGAAACACTTGAAATTAAATTTTCCAAAAAAAAAGAGGTAATTAGATAATATTTTCAGCATTTTAATTCATAAGGATAAGATATGTAATTTTAAGTTGCATTGTATGATTACCAGTATACAACACTATGTCTAGAGGGAAAGGAGATCAATTACCTTTTGATGTAACTGGACATTCTCTTCTAACAGCTGTTTTTCCTGAAACGAAGATACATTATCTCACCCTTAATATATATAATGCTAATAAACAAAACTATATATACACATTATTAATATAGTAAATAGGATTGTACCTTTGCTTTTAGCTTCTCCAACTGCTCCTTGAACATCTGAGCCTACAAAAATTCCAACTATTTTCATTTCCATGATACAAAACACTAATATAGAAATTGCACATAAGTCTGCTGGATCGATGTTAATTTATTAACATATGTCGCCAAACCACTGCAAAAATTCCGTGTTCAAGTTCGTATCTAAATGAAGACAATAATTTGCTAGACGGTTGAGATGGGAAAATATTAATCTCAAATTGCACCTGTATATTTTCGCAAGATAACATCGTCATAAATATTAAAATAGATGAAATATATACCTTTCTTGCTCGAACCTCGCCCAAACTTCTTTGAAGTTGACTATCAATTTCTTGAAGTTCTTGTAGAGAACAAGAAGAAAGTTCTTGACCCAATAGCTTCCTATACAAACGCAAAAGGGAGTTAACGACAGCATAATTTTGTTAAAAACTCCTTAGTAGTTCTTTTATATGATATCACATATAGCTTTTCTTGGATTCATATTCCCCCACTGCAGATTGTAACTTGCGTAGTATGATGAGTATTTTTAATAGAAATTTTGATTTCTTATAAAATCCAGACTAGTTGTGAAATATGTTACAATCAGTTAAGTCTAAATATATTAATTCAACTCAACATATATATATGTCAAGGGTTTTGTACCAATAATAGGGCATTTAGTAAAGAGTAATTCTTAAATTCGCCAACAAGACAACTTCGTTAACAAATATAATACATTAATGGCGCTATTAAGGCTAGGTTTCCATGATTGTTTCTAAAGCAATTGTTGCATTTGCTTTTACAAGATCATTTATATATTGTATAAACATCACATCTTTTACATAAAACATTTCGTAGTGTTTTCATAAAATACTTTGTAAACTATATATAAATGCAAACGTTAACCACAAATGAAAGCTTTGATTTCTTCTGTTTTATTTGGTGTTTAAATTTAAAGTTAAATCTAAGAGATGGTGGAAAAAAAAGGCTAAGGCATTATACCGCTTGTGAAACTCAAGGAGTTCAATCTTTGCGATCATGTGGCTTGCTTCTTGCTTCAATTGCTACATTACGCCCACAAAACGAAATCATAGGACGCAAAAGGAAGTAAAAACATCTTTGAGTATATGGCGAATACAAACTGTTGAACATCATCATTTAAAATCGTTTCAAATGTTCCACATTGTACCTAGTGCCAACATATCTTTCAAGATTTTGGTTTGGTAGGCAAGGGAAAAGTCAGCAAAAGTATCAACATCATGTTGCTCCAAAAAAAAAAAAAATCTAGGACATCAGCCAAAATATACCATCTACATAAAAGAGAGGTAAAAAATAATATCTAGATAAAAGAAAAGAAGAAAAAATTGGTAACAAACCTGGATGTACATTTCTGAGTACTGGTTGCTGGTTTCATGATCGTTTCTGTACGTGTGGTAACGTTCGATCGTATTCTGCATGCTGGTGATCAAAACATAGACATCTTTTTAGAAATTAGAATTCATGTATCTTCATTGTTTCTGTGTTTAATCTCTAATTAAATCTACTACATCTGATATTTAAGATAACACGTGTGGCAACGAAACCTAAAAATCTACCTTTTCTAGTAAAGATTTACCTAAAGCCCTACCTACAAGTTGCACTACAATGTCTTTTGGCTATTGGTAATAATACTCTATATGCAGGTAACTATTAAACCCATGCCACATGAATGCATAATGACTCTTCTTATATTTTCTCCTTTATTAAGTTAATTCAAACTGTTTTTGCAAAATTTTCCCTAAATCAAAAAAATTGAATCTAGAATCATATTATCCATTTGTTAACATATAATTTGAAAAATATACTATCATAGAAAAACGATCACATGCCTTATCTACTTAGATCTATCTTTGATTACAGTACTACAAGATTTGATTATTTCTTTTGGTCAAGCTTTGATTGGTTTCTTCTTGATTATAAAGTATACATGCTCTATATACACACAGACTGCGAAATAGTATGCAAGAACACCTTAATCAAATGGAGAAGAGCACACATAATTATCATGCCTACAAAAGTGGAGCCCAAACAAAGACATAACGAAAACCAAAAACGATAGTACACAAACCTAACTAGGGGCATGAAAAAGTAAAACTTATTTTCATTATCAATAGACCAATGGGTTAAAAAATATGCAAGTTGGTACGGATCACACTAAATAATCATCTAGATTATAGTTTGATTCCATTTAAAGCTAGTTCCTATGTTTTTTTTTTTTGTTCACACTTTCAAGAAATTTTTGAAACCCTAGACACACACATAGTTTATATGAAAAGTTCAGGTAGATCAGGAAAAGGAGTTTGTCTAGCTTCCTCACCAAGTGAATATTGAACTATAGAGAATATGTTGTATTAATAGGGGGGGGGGGGAAAGAAAATATTTAGGATTCAGTCAAGGATCTAATCTCATCAAGTGACAAAATCTAAGGTAGTAGATTTAGTCAATTGCCATGATTCAGAAAAATTCAGACTAGACACATGCCTAATTGACAAAATAATAGTACAAAACAGTAATAAAAGTAAAAAAAGAATTGAGAAGAGAATTAAAGAAGCATACTCAGAGCTAGAGAATTCGTATAGCCTTCCTCTCTGAGAGAAGACGATGAGAGAGACTTGAGCATCGCAGAGTACGGAGAGCTCATAAGCTTTCTTCAACAAACCATTTCTTCTTTTTGAGAAAGTCACTTGTCTACTCGTCGCGTTTTCTATTTTTTTCATCTCTATCTTTCCTCTCACCATTTCTCCTCTTTGAACTTTTTTTGGTTCGGCCACAAGATCTGTAAAGATTGGAACCCTAAACCAGCCAGTGACGGATTAACATAGTCATAAAAGAGAGAAAGAGAGAGAGATCTCACCCAAGAGAAAGTTTAAGTGTCGGCAGAGAAACTAAAGAAGAGGTAAGGTAGCAGCGAAGAAAATTTAATGTTTAATCAAAATTTTCTTAGGAAATGATCATTGTGAGAGATTTGTTGATAGATTCAAAGGAAAATCAAGCTGATGAAGAGAAAAAAGAGCTGAAATTCGACAAAAAGGTAAGTGGGGATTTTTAGGAACCCTAGAATGGTCTGTGAGAGAAGGAAAGGGCAAGTTTCTTGATTTTTTATTTGATTTCTTTTGGTATGGGCCACAATAAAATGATGTTATTCTTATTTTTATTTGTGTTCTTGGTAATAATAAAATTAAGTGTAGAATCTATATATATGTTCTGTCCATATCTTCTCCTCACCACATATCAGAATAATTGGATGCCACCAAAAGAAACATGATAATTCTTTTTTTTTTGTGCAAAGATAATTCTTGTTTTCTATTTCTTAGAAAAAACCAGCCAGAGTTTCTTTTGAGTGGTTTATATTTTTGCCATATCTTACTAATATTTATTAATAAATACATTATTAATTTAAAGACCAACAAAATAATTTATTGTCATACACTTACAAAATCAATAACAAATTTAACATAAAACTATTTATATATGATGCAGTCTTTCACTAAAGCATATATATCTATATTATTTGTTATGTAAATATCTTAGAAATCTCTTTATGTACAATTTTGGTTGTGTTTTTTCTTTTAAATTGCTTTCATTAATTATCAAGATCTTAAACTATGTTTATCAAAGCATAGCTAATATATAAACTTATAATTATCGTGACTATTTAATAATTTTTTTTATTTCAGAATTCTTAATTAATATGTGTTCAAAAATTTATCTACTGAAAATATTATTATTATGGATAATAATACAATATACATTAATTGTTTTTGTCAATTTTTATTAAATATTTTTGAATATTTTTGTTATAATTAATTCATGTTACGGTTAATTGTATTAAAATTATATTAAAATAAATTTAATTATTCATTAAAAATAACTATGTATTTAGTTTGTCTAACTTTTAACGTGAAACCTCGAATGCAAAAAATTAATTCGCAAATAATAGAAATAATAGTATAGATAGATAGATATGTAATGTTTTCTAATATTTTCATGCCTTCTAAGGAAACTGCGAAATATTTAAAAACTTTCTATCAGATATTTCTTCCTCAAGCTACTCAGAAAAACTATGATGATTAACAATATTTTGAGAAAAAAAAGTTATGGTTGAAGTAAGGGATAATAATAAATAATAACGATTATAGTTGTGTACCAGCTGTTATAGTATTTCAACTATTGACAAATATACTTCAGAAGGATTTAGTCAAAAACAAAAATATACTTCAGCAAAAGACGATCCTGGCCAGTGGCGGAGCCACCTTGTTAGGAGGAGGGACAGTAAGTTACATTAGAATAATGGCCGTACGAAATATATAACGATTAAAATATAGATTATATTAAGCATTAGGAAAGATCCATATGGGTGCCTTCGATAGGAAAAAAAGTACTATTATTTACCCTGTTTTGGCAAAAAATACGATGATAGAAAGAAGACGAATATCTGAAAAGTTTCCACTAATACAGAAAATTTTGGGAGAGGGTGAGGAATTGTGAGAAAGATAAAAAAGAAAAAAAATAATGGTTCGTGTTTGAACATTTACTATGTCATGGTTACTAGAGAACACAACACTTGGAAATTAATTAAGGACGAGTTAGATTTACTTAAGAGAGTTTACTGAACTTTAAAATTAGGTGAAAATATATGAAGCTATGTATATGATTCCTTTTCTGATGTGCTGGCTTCTAAGGTTTCTTGCATGAGCATTCTTGCCTAGACAAAAAACCACCCCATAGGAAAGTCCAAAACCGGTGCCATTCTCTTCAAAGTAGACACGACTTTGCTTGCAGCATCTTTGATTCTTTGAACATAAGTCTTTTATTCCTCTATCTTTTAGTGTTGCAGGACCCCTATAATTATTTATGGATACTTGGTACAAATTCTTTTAGCTTTACTCTAAAGATACAAATTAAAGTGGGTGAATTACTATTTACTTCTTCTTTTTTTGGTTTTAATGGGTGTAGATTTTTTTAGAATTTACCGAACACAAACATGTTACTCTCCTTATACAAAAAAAGAGAAAAATACTAGGATAGCATCAAACCAAGTTTTTGTTCCCAAAGTAGCACTCAAGTCTCAAAGTCACAAAAATAGGTTTCATTAAAGAGGTAAATATACACTTATACCCCTTGGGTTAATTAATCCAAACCTTAGGGTTTAGAGTTAAGGGGGTGGGGTTTTGGAATTAGAGTTTAAAATTTTATAAAAAATAAATACTAAAATAAAAAAATAAAATTTTTTAAAACAGTTTCAAAAATTATTTTTAAACTATAAAAAGAAAATTTGAAAAAAAATAAAAAAAATTAATTTTTTTTTAAAAAAAATTATAAAAATTTCGAATCTGAAAACATATAATCTGAAACTATAAAAAAAATTCTTTTTTTTTATTTTTATTTTTATTTTATTTATTTTATTTATTTTTATTTATTTTTATTTATTTTTATTTATTTTTGTTTGTTTATTTAATTTTAAACCAATGGTATTAGGGATATTTTACGAGAATTCGGCCAAAAAAAACTTCAACTTTACACGAATTGCCAAAACAAACATGAACTTTGGGGCTCGCCAAAAAAACACTAAACTTTCATTGACTTTAGAATTAATTAACAATGTTTTCGCTGACTTGCCAATTTAGCACGCCGTCAACAAATTTAACAGAAATATTTGACGTCGTTTATTATTGACGTTAAGTGAAACGACGTCGTTTTCAAATGAGATAAAACGACGTCGTTTTACACGATTTGAAATTAAAAATATGTAAAACCCTGGATTCGAACCCAGGTTGGTTGGTCAAATAGGAAGGTATTTTACCACTGGGCTACTAGCACTTCTAATGTACTTACTAACATGTTTACTTTTATTTGGTACATATTAAATATATAAAATTCTCTAAAAACTTAATAAGATCTTTAAAATTCCAAAAAAATTAAAAAAATAAAGAAGATTTTTATAAAATTAATTTTGAAATTAAAATTGAAAATAATTTTTTTCTTTTTAAAAAATAAAAATTCTTCCAAAATTTTCTAAAAAATTAAAACGAACTTTAAATTCCAAAAAATTGAAAAAATAAAGAAATTTTTTATAACATAAATTTTGAAATTAAAATTGAAAATAAAATTTTATTTTTCTTTAAAAAAAATAAAAAATTATTTTTCTTTAAAAAAATAAAAAAATCTTCCAAAAATTTCATAAAATTAATTTTGAATTAAAATTAAATATTTGTTTTTCTTTAAAAAATCAAAAAAAATTCCAAAATTTTCATTTTTTAAAAAAAAAATCCAAATTTTTTAAAATTATAATAAAATGCAAAAAATTAAAGTTAGAATTATCAATTTTTTATGTGTGTATAATTAATTTCAACTTTTAGCAAATGTATTGAAAAAATTGAAAATTTTGGAAGATTTTTTATTTTTTTGAAAAAAAAAATAAAATTTTATTTTCTATTTTAATTTCAAAATTAATTTTATAAAAATTTCTTTATTTTTTCAATTTTTTGGAATTTTAAAGATCTTTTTAAGTTTTTAGAAAATTTTGGAAGAGTTTTTATTTTTTAAAAAGAAAAATAAAATTTTATTTTTAATTTTAATTTCTAAATTAATTTTATAAAAATCTTTTTTATTTTTAATTTTTTGGAATTTTAAAGATTTTATTAAGTTTTTAGAGAATTTTTTATATTTAATATGTACCAAATAAAAGTAAACATGTTAGTAAGTACATTGAAAGTGCCAGTAGCCCAGTGGTAAAATACCTTCCCATTTGACCAACCAACCTGTGTTCGAATCCAGGTGTTTACATATTTTAATTTCAAATCGTGTAAAACGACGTCGTTTCATCTTATTTGAAAACGACGTCGTTTCACTTAACGTCAACAATAAACGACGTCAAATATTTCTGCTAAATTTGTTGACGGCGTGCTAAATTGGCAAGTCAGCGAAAACATTGTTAATTAATTCTAAAGTCAATGAAAATTTGGTGTTTTTTTGGCCTGTCCCAAAGTTCATGTTTGTTTTGGCAATTCATGTAAAGTTGAGGTTTTTTTTGGCCGAATTCCCGATATTTTACCCTTTAATGAATGTCATTTTTGTGACTTTCTCCTTCTAGTGCTATTTTTGAGACATAAACTTCAAAAGGTGCTATTATTGACAATTGCCCTACAAAAAAACATGTATACTCTCGAATTCAATGTAAAATACATGAAGTCATAAAAATATAAATATGTATACAAAAGAAACAGCACATCAATGTAGAGAAGAAAGAAATTGAAATCTTTGTACAAACTTAATCTAAAGACGTTAACTTATACATGGTAAATTTTATAATATCTTGAGATATTCTCATTAAATATTGAAACGAAATTGATATTCCACTACAAAAAATAGTTCAATTTCTGACCACCAATTTCATTAGAAAATCGTTAGAAACACTCTATTTTAACCATATTTTGACCATATAAAATCGTCAAAAAAACTCCGTCAGAAATTGACAATGGTCAGAAAATTTTGACCAAATTAAATGGTCAAAAATGTCATCAAAAACAAATGTCAAAAAATAGTCAAAAATAATTATCTATTTATTGACGGATTTCTAACTATTTTTTGTTAATTTGTTTGACCATTAATTAATCATTTTACAGAAGATTAATTTAAATTAAATAATTATAATAATAACATGAATATAGTAAAAATACTGAAAATTGAATAAATATGAAATAAATGTTATTTAACATAAGAAAATAAGATTAGCAACATAAGAACAAGTGTTCCAAAAAAAAAGAATACATATATTAAAAACATGATCTGTATTCATTTGCTCTTCTTAATTTTTCTTCGTTCTTCTTAGTCTTGTTTTTCTCCATGGTCTCAATCAACTGATCCGTCCTAGTTGTGTTTTGACAAAAATGATAAGATAAATTAGAACTAGATTAAAAATATTCATGCTCGAACTACGACAATTGAAAAAACTAAATTAATCAATATGAGACTAGAAAACAAAAACCAAACAGCTGTAACCAGATTTAGGTATATTAATCAAGTTCGGTTCTATACTCGTTTACAAAGTATGACACTAAATAACGGTCCTTTAAACACAAAATATGGATCTCACCTTGGAAGGGGTAGAGGAACAATGACGGTGAAAGCAGCAACACTGAAGCTTATCCACCTGACATGCAATGAAGGAAAGAGGTCATGATGATGAAGTAGCAGAGTAGAAAATAAAAAAGCAGAGAAATACAAAAGGGATGGGAAGGTCTTTCGATTAAGATAAAATCAGTAGAAAAAATAAATTGACAAGAAGCTTAACGCCGCTTGAAAAAAAAAGCTGAAGAAATAAGAATGACAAACACAGATCTACGATCTAGGTTAAACTACATATATCCTTAGAAAATGGTTAGAATATGGTCAAAATTTTCTATCCACCTTTTTACTATATTTTCGGTTAAAAAATACTAACCATTTTCTGACCATATTTGTTATTCCTCATAAAATAGTTAGAATTTGGTCATAACTATTTTTGACCATTTTGGGTGGTCAGAAATGTGATCAAAATATGATATACTAGGTTAAGACCCGCGCCTTGCGCGGGATGAACATTATATATATAAATTATTTTATATATTATATGTTTATAACATATTATGAAATAATAAATATATATTGAATAATTAAAAAGTCATTATCTACTACTTATATAATTAAATTGGTACGAACATATAAATAAAATTTTTTCTAATTGATATGATATATAATTAAATTTAAATGATAGTAACATATATATGGTATATTTTAATATTAATATTTATTAGATGATACTTTTTGCTCATATTTTTTTTTATCATTTGTCTCTGTTATAGCAAAAAGTCTAAATTAGTGATAACAAAATTTTCATTGTGAGATTAATGGTTTAAGTAATTTATAATATTTTGAAAAATTAAGTTGTCAATATTTTTTAAAATTTTTTATCAAAAAAATGTTCAAAGTAAATTTCAAAATTAAGATATTTATGCATTTTTATATGGCATATAGTTTAATTTAAAATGATACATATATTTATATATCTTTTATTTTTGATATTTATTAAATGAGACTTTCAACTTATATTATTTTTTAATTATTTGTATCATGTCATAACAAAAGTTTTAAATCATAGATCACAAAATTTGAATGTGAAATTTTTAACACTTTCAGTAATTTATACTCGTTTTTAAAAATTCAAAATATAATATATAAATATTTTTTTTATTATTATATGGTTACTATGATTGTTTAATTTATTTAATAGCTTAAAATTAAACAAATATAATTATAATACACACTTATTTTTATCAAATCTTTATTATTCAAAATCATTAATTGTCATATATACTTTAGCCACATTAGGCAATTCCGTAATCTTATTTAAGGAAATAATGAAACACATTAATAATGTATTTATTGTGGTTTAATAAAAAGTTTATTATATATTTAGATGGACCAACCTATTTATCTAAGGATTCTAAGAATCATTCTAGTAATGACACATGGCTACAAAAAAATGTTGCAATGCTTCTCAAATAATATATAGGGGATTTTCTGACCACTTTTTGACTATATATTTTGGTTAATAAATTCTGATCATTTTTAACCGTTTTTCTTATTCATCATGAACTGGTCGGAATATGGTCACAGTTATTTTTGACCATTTTGGTTGGTTACAAATATGGTCAAAATGTGTAATGTTTTCTTGTAGTGTTCCTGATCCTGACCATGGTGTGACTGTGGGAGCAATGTGACGAGTTTCTGATGAACTTATCATAAACAAGAGAAGCATAGGAACTAGAGAGGCTGCGATTTGTCACTATCTCAGTG
The DNA here is from genome assembly GCF_000309985.2 of Brassica rapa. Lineage (NCBI taxonomy): Eukaryota > Viridiplantae > Streptophyta > Magnoliopsida > Brassicales > Brassicaceae > Brassica > Brassica rapa. Next base: position 4,102,183 of record NC_024803.2, on the reverse strand, counting down.
GTTATTGTTTTAAAAAATAGTAATTTTTTGCCTCTTTTTATTATTAATCTTAGGACAGTAAGAGAGGAAGAACAGTATCGAGAGGAGGAGCACGCCAAAAAGAATCAGTATCAAAATGGCCATCGACATCATCGTACAGTGTCAGTGCTTCGTCACGTGTCTTGTACTTATTGGTTTAACCTGTTCGACAACTGTTCCTTACTGAATTACACACTTAGAGCATTAAATAATAATCTTTTTCGTCAATTTAGTTTCTGATTTCTAGTTTGGATATTTATGCTATTCTAGTTTATAAAAAGTCTCAAGTTTTTGCTACAGTCTTTTTCTAGAACAAAGGCTTTCTATTGAATTGCATGAGAAATAAATAAGCCTCGTCAACGTTAAGTGGTCTGGGTCTTGCCCATAGTGTGTTCTTTTCTTTTCTTTTTTGCCCATAGTGTCTAGTACAAGCCCATATTATATACCAAAGATCATTTTTGAACCAATTTTCAACCAAACAAAGAATAGGAGGAAGTGAACCATCACCCGATGGATATCCCAAGTAGAGAGGTGAGCTTTAGTGTTGACTGAATCAATGATATGAACCAGAGCATTGATCTCCGACGAAAGGAGTGGTTTTACTCTTTGAACTTGAGCATCGGTTACGGATGAGCACATCAATGGAGTAGATAATGGACGCATGCTAACTGAACATAATTATTATTGTTTATTAATATGTGAGAATAATGGTTTTAGATCGTTGATGAAATGGAATATTTGTGTGAAAGATGCAATATGCCACTAAAACAGGGAGAGTGACTCACAAATATGTAGCTGGAGGCCAACCATCTGTAACAGTCAATCAGTATACATATTTATTATACTCTTAAAAAGCTCACTAATCAAGATTAGGAGAAGTTCCGTAGCCTTTTTTGTGCGGGAAGGCTTTTGTACTACTCATAATAGGCTTTGATTGTTAGCAGCTGAGCAAGAGTAGAAGAGTAGATTGAAAACTTACTCGTTGCATCTATCAATCTGAGTTCTTATGTAGAAACAGGTTTGCAGATTGTATTTAAGCGGAAGCAGTGACAGGGCAACTCTCCTTTGGCAAGTGACAGAGCCAAGTAGCCATGAACACACACAAAAAAAAGAGCACATCTCACTGTCTCGTGCCAATAGAAAGATGCCCTATTACTGCTCCTCTTATTGTTAACTTTCTCCTCGTAGCTCCATTGTGCCTTCTCCTTCTTCTTTTTGTCCTATGAGAGAAGGTTGCTTGGTTAGTCTTGGTCTCATGGGTTCAGTATATATATTATAAATTTCTAATAAAATAATGGTAATTTTTTGGCATTTGAGTGATTGAGAGAATAGAAGAGATGCTTTGATGGGTTATTCCATGGATATCCATCCCCATTTTCTTTTTTTCGAAGTGTTGCCTTTTGATGATGCTGTTTCTCATGTCTATCATTATGTTGCTTCATGATGAAGCCATTCAAGGGGAGGGATATTTAAACCCACCCAGGTTCAAACTTCAAAGGTATGTTTTTACTAACGAAGCATTTGAACTTTCATATGCATACATTCACACATGCCCACATGTAACATAATCATGGTTTCATGTGTAGCGAGTACTAGAACGATTTTTGTTTTCCTTGACAATCAAAAATGTAGAATCATGTGATTGTGAAAGTGGAAATTTTGGAATAAGAATTAATAATGGCATATCCTTTTTCAAGGGCGTATTCCATGAATATCCCATAAGGCGAAAACGGATCGTTTCGACAAGAATGTGATCTCTGATTTGTGCTTTTATGAAGAGCCGAAAACTGTGCAAGTCATTTGACTGATCCGTTACAAAGTCATCCAAATCTCATTCTCACTTCTTGGTTTGCAGGTTGTGTAGTGATTTGCTTGATCTCCCAGTGTAGTTGCTGCTCATGTTCCTTGCGTTCTACGTTAAGAGACATCCTATACTTATGGTTTTCGATTTACATATGGTTTCATCATAACTTCTTAAAGAAATTGCCATCAAGAGCTGATAACAACTCGTAAGAACTGACCGACAAATCTCCAAATCTGATTCAAAATCCTTTTTTTCCTATAAATCTCAAGAAACAAAATAACTAAAATCATTTTAAAGCCCAAGTAACTTAAGAAAAAAACATCTCATGATGTCAAGCCCAAACAACTTGAGAAAAACATCTCATGATGTCAAGCTTTCTGACTATCAAAAATGAATTTGGGTTTTGTTTTTATATACAGTCTGAAGGTCTTTTAATGGGGTAGGCGCAAAATAATCCCATTTAAGTTATTTCGTTTTATAAAACTGGCACAAACCGATGACCAGAAGTTCACTCAGAAGTCAGAACCGAATAAATCTAATTGATTCGCCATGTTGAAAACAGTAACCACCTGTGCACATAAAAAAAGAAAAGACCAGTAACCACCCGCCGATTAACCTAAACCAGCTACAAAATTGTGACTTTCTTTTTATTTACAATTCAACGCACAGAAAGTATCACTAATATCATTCACACCTAAAATATTTCTAAATTATCATGTTAAGTCCTCGTGGTATGCTCTGCTTTCGCTCTGTTTCGTTCAAATATCTGTATATGTTATAAAATTTCTTTAATATTTACATAAATACACACATACTTACAAAAGGAAAAAAGTATGGTTCAAACAAAATTAAAAGAAGCAAAAACGTTTTTGTATATATATTAAACTTTTCTAGAGAAGTAAAAAGGTGCGATCCTGAGAACAAGACCGGGAAAGACATCATCCGGGTCATGTATATGCGGGTTTCGCTCAACTATAAACGGGTCGCCGCATTTATCTCCGATGGTGTGAAGCGTTTCTCCTTCTCCGACGATGTAGATTTCTTCACAAGGTTTCTCTGAGAACTGAAACCCTCTGACCGAATCATTAGAAGCGTTATTCTCTCGAACGGATAACAAAAGTATTAAAGACAGCAACCCAACAGCAGAACACCAAGCAGTGATGTCTGAAGAGGCTGTTCTTGATCCTCCCATGTCTTTTAGTTATATAAAGCTGTTGGAATTTTCTGTCAGTTTTGAGTATATATTGGGGTTTGACATGCGATCGAGTGGGTTTATTTATATTGGTGACATAGGTTAGGGTACTTTCGTCTTTACTGCTAAGGGGTTATGTGTTGTGCTGTGCTGTGTTGTGTTGTGTTGGTTGGGTTTGAGACTTGGTCTCTTGTAGGTTGTAGCACAGGTAACGGTAGTGACTCACTAAAGGAGATTATACATTTATTATGTCGTTTTTCTTTCAGCTCTACGAAAATGATTAAAATAGTTATTTCGCGCACTTTAAAAAAATCTGCAAGACTAAAGAATAGTCTTTTTGATACCATATTTTCAAAAAAATATTATCTCAGTAAAAATTATCTTAATTAATATGGATACAGAAATTGATATGGATAAAATGAACAATTTTTAAAATTACTTTTAAAACATAAAATTTATATCTTTCTGAAACAAATAAAAATAAAACGTATATTTTCATGGAACGGAATGAATATTTCTTTCTAATGAGTCATATTTATCATTATCACTGATTATTATGAGTTTATCTTGTTTGGTTCTTTCAGAATAGTTTTGTGTCTACATCAGCCAACACTCTTGGTGGAAAATATTGAATATATTTGTATATGCTATTGCTACAAAACTAAATGTACGTTAACAGGTTATATGATGTGTAATGTAATTAGCTAACTGAAGGTCATGGAACGTAGTCTTCCAAAGTAGCCCGCCGTTGAATGTCACGAAAGTTATATTACTCCACAAAAGCCAACGCTCCAACTACCTTTTTGATTACTTTATTAACCTCATCACTTTCAAAATTCTCAAATTACAATAACTCTCCTTAATTTAAAGCAAGTGGTTCACCAGTGTTACCAATATTTTGGTATTTGTCAACGTCTTTTCAACTCTCTTATTCATATTTTTAAAAACGAACCATTCATCTTATCAGTTGTCTGTTCCTATCATACTAGTCACAACATTTGAGGAAAGCATACGATTTAGGAATTTACGTAATTAATCAATATTGTTCAACCATCTATTTTGCTATTAAATATAAATTTTATCAGAAATCAATGAAGACGGGAGAGCAAGCCCATGCGTTATGATAATTTGAAGAAATAAACTTATTATCAAAGAAAGATGTATTTCTCCTATATATAGCATCTTACTGAATTTCCATGTAGGGATAAATGCGTAGCAAAGTCTCTTGTTCATATTCTTGATCCTTTCAGCAATAGCGTAAGCACGTTGTAAAAACCTTGAAAAATAAAAGTGAAAAGGAAACATCTAGCCAAATATACACAAAGCAGATGGTGGATCTGATTCATCTAACCAATGATAAGTACTTTAATCAAAAACATAACGAACCATTTATGAATGATATACACTACTAAATGTGATTATTGACCCAATAAATGCGATAATGATATACTGACGTTATTCCTAAATATAGGATGTTTAGAAAAAAACACACATATTAAGAAAATTATTATTTTTATTTAGAAAGTATCATTAAAACTATAAAATAATTGTATTCAACCAATTACAAAATAAATTATTAAATATGATTGGTTACACAGTTTTTAATAAATTAAAAGTTACCTAAAAAGTTGAAAACATCTAATATATTAGAACATTATTTTTTTTTAAAACATCCTACATTTAAGAACACAGAGAGTAATATTTTGAGTTTCTCATAACAAAGACTCTAGTTAAGGTGGCGAGACGTAAGATGGTGAATAACACATCATCAAATTACTATTTTCAAAATTCAAAAATATCACTAATGCTTTTCTTTTTATTTAGATGTTTAGATTTGTCTGCTTATATCGTGTTGATGTACAATTGGATTAGGAAGTATGGTGTGAGACTAGAAAATAATTGAAGATAAAAATAATGGGATCTCTAATATTGTCAATGGCGTGCGGAAAATGAGTAATCGATAGGAGCGAGGACCAACTGTTAAAATGAAATTTGGCAAAGTCCCATCGGTCCATATTCTACAAAAGCAGTCCCAATTCTAGAGGCTTATATTGTCAAGAACGGCTGAAAGTGATCCCAACGTTTATTATATAATGGCATCCATTGTGTTTTCATATGCACATAGTGGCGCATGAAACGTTATAAAAGTAACATAAAATATATTTGTTTTAAAATGGTTGTGGCTCTTTTTAAGAGTTTAGATGATTTTATAATCCAACAACCCGTTATGTTCACTCTCATTTATTCAGGTACAATTTGGAGGATTTGTTTTAGCTTTAGTCGTCCAAACGTGATACATGATATGATATAATAATGCCAGAGTGATCAATAACTTCGTCATGTCTTACAACTAAAAAAAAAAAAAAATTCTGGTAAGATAGATACACTAATGGATGGTATCTTTTAGATTTGGTCAATTATCTAAGATCATATTTTAACAATTTTAAGATGGCTAACTTCGTTTTTAGATTTACACATGTTATATGCACCATTATATATCTTATCCTTTATATATTAATTGAGAAACATTACAAATTTTTTTGTATCCACGTGTCATCACTAGTATGATTCTTATAATCTTTAGAGAAATATTCTGGTCCATCTAATTATATAATAAACTTTTATTAAACTAACCATAAATTTATTATTAATGTTCTTTATTATTTCCTAATGTGACTAACATATATATGACAATTAATGATTTTGAAAAGATTTAATAAAAATTAGTGTATCTTCTTCTATAATATTTGTTTAAATTGAAACTATTAAAATAATTAAACAATCACCTTAACCATATAATAAAAATTCAGATTTTTTTGTATGTGTTATATTTTAATTTTTTTTGAAATGATTATTAATTACTAAAACTGTTAAAATTCTCACATTCCAATTTTATGATCCATAGTTTAAAATTTTTGTTATGACAAAATACAAATGATTATAAAATCATACAAGTAAAATGTCTAATTTAACTAATTATTAAGATTAAAAGAGAATATCGTTTTAATTAAACTACATACCATATAAAATACATAAGTATTTTAATTTTGAAATTTACTCTGAACAAATTATTTTGATAAAAACTTTGAACAAATATTAGCAACTTATTTTTTAAAAAATTATAAATTACTAGAACTTGTGAGGAAAATTGCCACAAATACCACATTCATAGCACTACTTTTCATGTTTACACTAATTAATTTTACCATCACTTTTAATAAAGGGTAAAAGACACTTATATCCATAGAGTTAACTAATCTAGACTTAGGGTTGGAGAAGCGATTTTGGAATGTGAAATTTAGGATTCTAATAAATATATAAATAAATACTTAAAAATATAAAAAAAATTTCAAACATAATTTTCGATTTTAAAAAATAAATTTTGAAAAAAAAATAAAATACAAAATTCGAAAAAAAAATTAAAAAAAATTATAAAAGGATCGAATTTGAAAAAAATATAATATAAAAGCATTAAAAATTATTTTTATTTATTTAAATAATGATTTATTATATATATAGAGAACAAGGGTATAAGAGTCTTTTGCCACTTAATGAAGAAAATATTTTTGAAAGTGTCCCTTTAATGGTGGTAAAGATGAAAAGTGGTACCATGAAAGTGGTAAACATAAAATTTTCCCAACTATTAATCCCACAATAAATTTTTTGTTATCAGTAATTTAAAGTTTTTACTATAAAAGATACAAATGATAAAAAAAAATATATGAGTAGAAAACATCCATTTAATAGATATTGATATTAAAAATATACTATATATGTTAATATCATTAAAATTTAATTATATATCCTATCAAATAGAAAAATATTGTTTGGATTAATAAAATTTATTTATATGTTCGTACCAATTTATTTTTATATGTAAAAGTTGCTGAATTTTTAACTATTAAATATATATATATCTATTATTTCATGTAAAAACATATAATACCTAAAATAATTAATATACATAATGTTCGTCCCGTGCAAGACGCGGGTCTTAAGCTAGTTTGAGGACTATATTGAAAGTTGAATGGAATCATTTGCTATTTGTTTTTTGTTTTTTTAATCAAAATAACGTTTTTATGAAACCTCTATTTCCGTCTAAGCAGGTATTGAACGTCTTCTTTGCACACAAATGTTTCAAAGTGGCATGCAATGCACATAACACTTTTAATAAAAACCTCTATTTCTCAACAAATTTAGTTGTTTATTGTGTTTGAATTTTCTTTATATTAACCAATATCTGTAAGTTTGTTAGATCATTCAACATAAATGTGGCTGTAGTTTAGTGGTGAGAATTTCACGTTGTGGCCGTGGAGACATGGGCTCGAATCCCAGCAGCCACACATTATTTTTGTTCTCGTTTATTTTTTTAAACGACCTCGTAACCAAGTTCATCTAATTAGGGCACAGTCTTCGCCTTTAGCACTGTGAGGGAAGAAGAATTGAAGATAAATTCTTTGCCTCTATGCTCTCGAAGGTAAAAAAAAAAGAGCCTAAGATTTATCCATTTTCTTTTTCCTCAAATATATTAAATATTTAGATCGTCGAGAATTTGTGGATCTTACTTGTTCTTAGGCATGAATTTATTTCCTACGGTAAAGATCTGATGAGATTCAATCAATTTCGTTTTCTTTTCTTAGCGTGATCCAAGTTTGATGTATTCATTACACAACACCTTTGGTCGATCTGGATTATGTGCTCTCCTTCTTGTCTAGTGTAGTAGAGTTCATGTGTGATTTTCATTTTCTGATCGTTGATCGTTATGATGTTACAGATGTTTGACGATTAGGACTTCAGATTCGTTGCCAATTTTCTTGGCATTTTCATCTTCATACTGGTCATTGCTTACCATTTTGTGGTGGCTGACCCAAAATTTGAATGAGGTTTTTGTATTTTGGTTTCTTACTACAAAATAGTTATTTATGTGTTGGAATCAAACATGTCTTTAGCATTCCATAGAGTCGACATGTTTCGCCAGTAGTATCTTTGACAATGTATTTTTTTATGAATAAATAAAAGACTTTTCATCATTCAATTTTTTTTTAATCATGCGAGTTACTTGTTTCAAATACTGTTATGTAAATTTTTAAAACAAATGGAAAAAGTACATTTTATTTGGGTCAAGAGAAAAGAAAATAAACATTCGCTGAGTTTTTCAAAGGGCAAATCTCCAAAATAGCACCTTTTTAAGTTTATATCACAAAAATAGCACTCAAAAACTAAAATGACCAAAATAGCATTTTATCTTTTGAAAAAATTTAAATTTTTTTATTTTTCAAAATTTGAAATCTTATCCCCAAAACCTCACTTCTCAACTCTAAACCCTAAAACCTAAACTCTAAACCCTAAACCCTAAATTCTAAACCCTAAACCCCACCTCTTGAGTGCTATTTTTGTGACTTTTGGCCTTAAATGCTAGTTTGAGAACAAAAACTTGATTTAGTGCTATTTTGGTCTTTTTCTCTTTTTTCAAATAAGGAAAATTACAATCAGCATATTTAGGAAGAACATTGAATAATAGTATAATACTCACCCGAAGAGAAAAAAACACACGCACTCCCCCAACACTAAAACCCACAAGTATAGATAGCTCGGCCCATTCTGCCAACACTAAAACCCATAAGTAAAGCTAGCTCGGCCCATTAACCTCACAGCCATCGAACATTCTCGAACCCGTCCCTAAAGTCCTATATAAGCAAATCTCATTCTTCCTAGTTGTTACAAATCTCAAAACCTAGCCGCCGCCCTCTTCTTCTTCTCTGTAGCTCTCATTCTTCCCGATTATTATAATGTCTGGTAAAGGAGAAGGTCCAGCGATCGGTATCGATCTCGGTACGACCTACTCTTGCGTCGGAGTATGGCAACACGACCGCGTTGAGATCATCGCTAATGATCAAGGTAACCGAACCACCCCTTCTTACGTCGCTTTCACCGACTCCGAGCGGCTCATCGGTGACGCCGCTAAGAACCAAGTCGCTATGAACCCTATCAACACCGTCTTCGGTACGTTTCTCCTCTTCTATTATTTGATTAATTAATTCACGATTCGGTTATTGATTCTATCAGTAGATGACGTGTTGATTCTTGTTAAGTTAATTCGAATTGATTTTGATTCGGTTATTGATTCTATTAGTAGATGACGTGGCAGATGCTAAGAGGTTGATCTTGTTAAGTTAATTCGAATTTATTTGATGCGGTTATTGATTGTTGTTGTGTGTACGTGGCAGATGCTAAGAGGTTGATCTTGATTCGAATTTATTTTGATTATTGTTGTGTGTACGTGGCAGATGCTAAGAGGTTGATTCTTGTTAAGTTAATTCGAATTTATTTTGATTATTCTTGTGTATACGTGGCAGATGCTAAGAGGTTGATAGGTCGTCGTTTCAGCGACAGCTCTGTACAGAGCGACATGAAGCTGTGGCCGTTCAAGATCATCGCCGGACCTGCGGAGAAGCCAATGATCGTCGTCAACTACAAGGGCGAGGAGAAGCAGTTTGCCGCGGAGGAGATATCCTCAATGGTCCTCATCAAGATGCGCGAGATTGCAGAGGCTTACCTCGGCGTCACCATCAAGAACGCAGTCGTCACTGTCCCTGCCTACTTCAACGACTCTCAGCGTCAAGCAACAAAGGACGCTGGCGTCATTGCTGGTCTGAACGTTATGCGTATCATCAACGAGCCCACCGCTGCTGCTATAGCCTACGGTCTTGACAAGAAGGCGACGAGCGTTGGCGAGAAGAACGTGTTGATCTTTGATCTTGGTGGTGGTACTTTTGATGTCTCGCTTTTGACCATTGAGGAAGGGATCTTTGAGGTTAAGGCAACGGCTGGAGATACTCATCTTGGTGGTGAGGACTTTGATAATAGAATGGTGAACCATTTTGTTCAGGAGTTTAAGAGGAAGAGCAAGAAGGATATTACTGGAAACCCGAGAGCTCTCAGGAGGTTGAGGACGGCGTGTGAGAGAGCGAAGAGAACTCTTTCCTCCACTGCTCAGACCACTATTGAGATTGACTCTCTCTTTGAGGGTATTGATTTCTACTCTGCGCTGACCCGTGCTAGGTTCGAGGAGCTTAATATGGATTTATTTAGGAAGTGTATGGAGCCTGTGGAGAAGTGTCTACGTGATGCTAAGATGGATAAGAGCAGTGTGCATGATGTTGTTCTTGTTGGTGGATCCACTCGTATTCCCAAGGTTCAGCAGTTGCTTCAGGATTTTTTTAACGGGAAGGAGCTTTGCAAGTCTATCAACCCGGATGAGGCTGTTGCTTACGGTGCTGCCGTCCAGGGAGCTATTCTCAGTGGTGAAGGGAACGAGAAGGTGCAAGATCTTCTCTTGCTTGATGTCACTCCTCTCTCACTCGGTCTTGAGACGGCCGGTGGTGTGATGACCACTTTGATCGCAAGAAACACTACCATTCCGACAAAGAAGGAGCAAGTATTCTCGACCTACTCTGACAACCAGCCAGGTGTGTTGATCCAGGTGTTTGAAGGGGAGAGAGCGAGGACCAAGGACAACAACCTCTTGGGAAAGTTTGAGCTCTCTGGAATCCCTCCAGCTCCACGCGGTGTCCCTCAGATCACTGTCTGCTTCGACATTGACGCCAACGGTATCCTCAACGTCTCTGCCGAGGACAAGACCACCGGACAGAAGAACAAGATCACCATCACCAACGACAAGGGTCGTTTGTCCAAGGACGATATCGAGAAGATGGTTCAAGAGGCTGAGAAGTACAAGTCTGAGGATGAGGAGCACAAGAAGAAGGTGGAAGCCAAGAACGCTCTCGAGAACTACGCGTACAACATGAGGAACACCATCCAGGACGACAAGATTGGTGAGAAGCTACCGGCTGCGGACAAGAAGAAGATCGAGGACTCTATTGAGCAGGCGATTCAGTGGCTGGAGAACAATCAGCTGGGTGAGGCTGATGAGTTTGAAGACAAGATGAAGGAGTTGGAGAGCATCTGCAACCCAATCATTGCCAAGATGTACCAAGGAGCTGGTGGTGAAGCCGCAGGGATGGACGATGATGATGCTCCTCCTGCTTCAGGCGGTGCTGGCCCTAAGATCGAAGAGGTCGACTAATCTCTTGATTCTTGACGTCTCTCTTATCTCTTTCACTCTCATTATTATGAATCTCTTTAAAGTACTTTTTTGTGTTGGGCCTTTTTGATTGGTCCGTTGTTCTATTTTTTTTGTTTCAACTTTTTTGAACAATGGATTCTCTGGATGTTCTGTCCAGCTATGATGGATAAGTAAAACGTTTTGGCTTTTCCTATCTTTGTGTTCATTATTAGCTTGTTTTCATCCAGTGCATTAGCCTTTTACAGTGCAAACAGGGCTTTTTCAATGTGAAATGATGAAGTAAACAATGTCCCTTGTTTAGTCCACCACCAAACGATATATGACGAAAGGCTTCGTATAAAATAGAGTGCATTAAACTACCGTTGCAAACTTTTTTTTCGACTGAAATGATTTATATTGATTGATCTGTCATTACATTGGACTTTGGAGATTAAAAATCTCGGACAAATATGGAACACACTCCATAGATTTTTAGAATTAATTGATTTCCTAGCTAATAGATCATCACATGAGTTTGAGGCTAAACAAATTGAGTTGCTTCAAAATGATTGATTCTTCCAAGCTGCGATGGTATATGAATAAATTGAGTAAGGCCTAAGTTGAAAAACTCGCAACTTATTTTCGTTTAAACAATCTTCTTCCTTTTTTATGCCAAAAAAACAATTTTGCTTTTTCAAAAAATAATGCTACTGAAAATCATCAACTACTGTAATCTTTTAAAATTGAAATTTATAAACCATACATAAAAAAAAAAGAGACAAAAATTCAAAAGAAAATTTAGAAATGTTACAATTAGGACACTCTGCTTATTTCCCATCAATGTATACAAATTGGCTTCTACAAAGTACTATAAAAACATGTTTCATCACGTCAACTTAAGCTCGCCTGGCTCCTCTGAGGTGGTGTTGTGGCCGTAGACAAACCCTAACCTCGTGTTCTTCCTCCACTCCTCCCCTCCCAGTGAAGTCCTTTACCCAACCAGGGCTGGGTCACAACGTTGTTCACCAGTCAAGCAACATTCTTCTTCGCTGCTTCCAGGAGATAAAAACTCTTTCCTCTTCTTACTAACATTGCTTCCTCCTACTCCATGTCCTGGAGATTGATCTGACGAGTCACCATTGCAGGGCCGGTCTCGAGCATAAGCGAGAGAACCGACCGCTTAGGGCATCATATTTCAATAAAAAAAATTAGTTGTCCCCTAATTAGTTGTATATAGGGGATGAAGAGCTTCGGATCGATTGAATAGGAGGAACCAGATCGATAAATCAAGAATGCATTCTTCGTTTCTTATCAAGGAGAAAAAATATATAATACTGGATGTGTAAATTACACTGCAATCTAACAAATTTAGTTTGCGTGCCAAAGAAGTTACACAACCCCTGTTTCTTTATCTTAGAGCATCTCCAACTCATTGCTATTTTCACCTCTATAATAGCATTTAGAGGTGAAATTGCTCCAACCCACTTCTATTTCTTCCTCTCTAATAGAGATCTTTATTTTTTTAGCATTCATCTATTTTTTACTCTATATTTTAAAGATTGTTATTTTAAGAGAATACATTAGAGCATATCTCACCTCTATTATAGAGTTCTCCTATTTTAGAAGTGAAAATAGCAAAATACATTGAAGATGGTCTTAGTTGAACTAACCAAAACTCATATTATAACTAATCCGAATACTCAAAAAGAGTTAAAATATTAAAAACTTATGTACATTGAGATTAATATATAAACAATAAAAGACTTTTAAGTAATCATTTGATGAAAGAAGAAATACATATTAAGCAAAGAACCGAAACCCAGCGCCTCCATCTACAACTTCTCACCATCTTTTCTAATTATAAAAAAGACCCTTCCCATATTCTACCATATAATACCTCTAACCATTTTTGTTTACTTAATAAAATATATATATTTATATTTGATTATTATTAGATATTAGGATGGTGGAAGATGCTAATAACCTAAGTGCCCAACAAAATACTTACTTAATAACCCCCCTCCCGCTCCATAATCTCTTTTTACTTCCAGTCTCCACTATTAAACTCTTCTTGATTTCTGTTCCTACCTCTCTCCCCCTGCGTTACAAAAATACCAAATATTATTTGTATGGTAATGATATGAACTTGTCTCATTGTCTCTCTAGTAACCTGTGAACACATATGTATATAAACATACCTCGGCTTGTAGCAACAGGGTCTTGTCTTTTTTCAGTTTAAGAGTGTCCGGCGCTGGACAGTGAAGGATTCGATGCAGACTTGGCGTCCTTTGGATCCGATCCTTCACCAACAACTGCTTCTTCCTCGCTCCTACAGCTTAGAGTTCCCGGGTTCATCTTCCTCACTTCCTCTTTCGTGTATATGGAGATTTTACGAACCATCCCACAAAACTCCCTGCGAATAAATAAAATTGCGTCAAGTGTTAAAATTGAATAACACATCATATTACAATGACATTAAGAAGAACTGCAAAATCTTACTGCCAAGGATCGTCTCCAACAAGCATCATATCATTCTCATCATCTGTGTAAACTATCAGCCAATCCTTCTTAGGAGCCATCAACTCTCCGTTGAACTCAAACATCCTATCCAATTCGGCTATCAACTCTTCGTAGTTCTGGAACTTTGAGAGATCCACTGACCGGCCAAGTGCAATCCCCTGCTTCTGAACCTTTTGCAAAATAAAACCAATGTGTAATGTTGTTAGTCAAGAATTGCTTCAAGGGTTCCTAGAAGCTCATACTTTTTGTGTGGAATGATAGCAAAAGAACTCACCTTTGTGCAACTCCTACTTGAATGCGTTTTAGTATGAACGTCCTTCGGATGGGGATGATGATTAGCTTGAAATGGTCTTCCTTGTTCACGTTGATCATTAGTTGATTTCGACCCTTTAGACTGATCAGAAAGATCCTGAACCTTTGGAGATGTCATCTGCGTAAGCCCCGCAGTATCATTGAAGTTGTTTCTCGGAGACATAGTTGATTCTGTCACATTCACATTGTTGACCAGAGGAATGCCAAAAAGCCTGCAGTTCCCATCTCTTGACTTTGCCGTGTCCTCTACCATCTCTGGTCGTTTTGTTACATGCTCCCTAGCCTGAGCTTGCGCATGAGCTTGAACCGCTTCCTCGAAATAATTCACAGCACGTGGACGTATTGGCCAGTTACCACCAGCGTTCTCAGTCGTCAGAGAATGAAGCCCCGGATATTCTCCATATTTGGCATTGCCTCGCCCTCCTTGAAAAGAGGTATCAGATGCCGCAGGGATCTTAGGAGATTCATGTAACGTCAGGGAAAGACCAGAGTGCATCATCTGCCACTGGTTAGCAAAATAATCAAACTTGCCATCCCGATCACCAATGAATTTATTTGCGGCCACAAAAGGTAGTGATGAATGGTCATAAAAAGGTATTTGATGACCGGGTGACGGATCTATGTTCGCCCCAAAGCCAGAAAGCAAATCCGTGTAAGCAGATTCATGTCTGCCAGAGGACATCCAGTTCTCATATCTTCTAGAAGCCGAAGCCGAAACCACATCAACCTTGTCATCATCAGCTGAGGATTGCCACACAACAGAACTCTCAGGAGCATCGCACTCTACAGTCTCAGTATGTTTCGTTCTCAAGGTCGGGTGTTCTTGACCTTGCAAGACCCTTGAAAGTCCACTTGCTGGTAAAGGGTCCTTGTTTCCCATAGCTGAGCCTGTTGAGTGGACAATGTATTAGTCTTCCACTTCAAATGAGTAATTTTCACACACTAATATAGTCAGACGCACTAACGGAGACTTTACCTTCTCTTATGAGCACGGAAGAGTCGGGAGATGAAGGAGCTATGTTGGATCTGGGCCTCTTTGGCCTGGGCATGGGAACAGGACTCAAAGCCGGAGGAGCAAGTGCTGGCTCCAACTTCCACGGAGATACCCTATCAGGGCGAGGAATACTAGAAGTCTCATCCCATCTCACCTGCAAGAAAATTAAACATTTAGCCTTCATTCACTGTAAGAATAGTGTCTAGATCTTGCCTACAATATAGGTCATCTACCTTGAGGGATCTCCACTTTGATTTTGCCCACCTCGTGGGGTCAGAGTCTTCAATCCCAACAATTGTGCCAGTGAACCTAATATAAATCAATACAATCTGTGAGGTTCGCCTTCAACAGAATCAGATATAGATACTCAAAAACAGTATTTTTTTTACCTCTGCTCAGGAGCCTCTTCGCCTTCAAATCTCATTTTAAATCTCATGCCTATGGAGTAGTTATTTTTCACAGACTCCATATACTGATCAAACGGAACAATAAACTCAGATGGGCTTGTCCTGCACAATGAATGAACATTTAGTAAGTAACTCGCAGACATCGAACATAAACAAAACAGTAAAGGATCAAAGCTGTGAAGTTAGCTAAACCAAAACAAACCTTGGCTTATAATAGACAGAAAACATGGTTCCTGTAGAAATGGCGTGCCATGCGGTGGCCAATACTCCAAGATGCATGCTGTGGCTCGATATTACAGAAGATGACACATTTCCCTGTTGTCGCATTGCACGCCTTACACCCACACGTAATTCTCCATTCTCACCCCTACAGAAGAATTAGAAATTTGACATCAACGAACAAAAAGTTACAAATGTAGTCAAGAACATAATGAGCTTAAAAATCCACAAACCTTAGAAATATAAATGCATCTCCTGCAACCAGCCTCTTGGAGCTAACAAACACGCTCCATCCACTCTGAAGCAAATGCCTTCGTGGTTGACCTGGTAATAACATCAACCACCACAGAACGGTGATCACACAAGAATCAAGAACCATAAATTAAACAAGATACTCATAATACATTTCATATAGATCCCTATACCTCGGAAAATGTGTCTGAAACGCCACTCATTTGCATGCAAATCCTTTGCAACCAGCTCTTGAGTAGGAGGTTGGCGTGACATATCCTGAGAGAAGACAAAAGGATGAATTAAACCACTAAAATGAAGTAAAATATGTTTCAATACAAATAAGAAGCAAGTGAAACACCAACCAGGGGTGGGAGACATTCATCCGCATGCCGCCTCAGCACAGAGAATCCACCATGCGTACTTGTGTCAGACGCAGTCAAGGTTTTGCAGAACGAGTGCACCTGAAACCTCGGAGGTGGAGGAGGCGGCGCCTCTTTCTCAATAGCATTCTCGTCTTGCTGCAAGAAAAAAAAAAACAGAAACAATCATCAACCTATACTCCACTCAAAACCAAAGAAACACTAAGAAAACACACAACTCACAATAGCTTCAGGAAGAAGAGTAATCTGCGCATAAACCTCGTCGCTATCAACCTCTGCCTGTAAAACCACATCATAAGCTGACAATTCAAGACTCAAAAAACCAAACTTTCAAGCGAAGGCTACCTTTAAATCAACATTAATAACACGACAAAGGATCTTAGATGGAAGATCATAGAGAGGCATCTGCTGCTCAGCTGCTTGGTTAGTCGATGCCTCCACCTAACCATCAACAAAACGACAAAATCATTAAAGTCACAAACAAAATTAGAAAAGAGACGAAATCTCTAAAACCTCACCTGCTCGATGTGTCCCTGAGGGAAGTAGAAGACTCTATCATCTTGTCTAGGCACCGTCACGAGAGGACCAGCACAAGCGTGCCACAGCTCTCTATACAGAGCAGCTTCAGCATCCACTAACAACAATTTAAAAAAAAAACAAAAGTCAGTCTGTAAGTCTATAACCAAAAACAAAGCTAAAGAAAAAAAAAAGTCAGAAACGGAGGACTCTCACCAACACGGCTAGAATGACCTTTTTGCCCCTCGCCGGAAACGGCGACGTTTAAGGCCTCAGAACTCGTCATACACCTCAGATCTGTTTCATCTACCCAACGAAGAAGACGAAATCCACAAGAAAAATCTCAGAATCCTTCCGTCTCTATAACTGTAACAAACACAATCGCTACTCGTTTAGCTTCTTTTACATTATTACCTAATAGAGCTAACAGAGAAGATGAAACCCTAGAATCAAACCTCGATTTAGAGATATGACAGCTTCGTGACTCGTCTTCGTCTTCCTCTGCTCGTTTATCGGAGTTACAGACGCTTGAACACCGGCGAGAAGCGAAGCTATACCTTTTTACTCTTCTTATCTCTCTCTACTTTCTCTCTCTTCTTTTTTTTCTGTGTGTTTTCTTATCTTTTTCTTTTCTGGGTCTGAGGCGACCAGAGGCTTAACCAAGAGTAGTCAAAAACCGGCAGTCACCGGTTACTATTCTCCCACACACCGGCTATTCCCGGTTGT
Source organism: Brassica rapa (assembly GCF_000309985.2). NCBI lineage: Eukaryota > Viridiplantae > Streptophyta > Magnoliopsida > Brassicales > Brassicaceae > Brassica > Brassica rapa. Next base: position 4,084,796 of record NC_024803.2, on the reverse strand, counting down.
AACCATTTCCGGGGGACCAGGGTCCGCGACCTCACAAAGCGATAGACAAGTCACGATATTATTGTCGTCCCTCCCTTATTATTATTATTATAAGAGTAGAAAATATTTAGTAACAAATACTTTATCCTATTTAAAACTGTTTAGCTAATAGCTATAGATAAAAGCTGCTAATTCATTTGACATATATAGATCATAGCGAAAGAAAAATGTGAACACTAACTAATAAAATTTAAATTTAAAAAAATTACAGTTCTAAAATTTATTTAGAAAAAAAATACAAAAAAATATGTATATTTTTTTTTAACTCGACACATCTATATGGTAATATATACAGCCTTTTAATGAAAAGAAAATTGTTTTGTAAGATAAATCAAAATAAATACCAAAAAAAAACTATATCTATTTGCTTACTATGGTAGGTTAAGTAATATCGAAATCATTACCATAAGCAGTAACTTGTAAAACACGTAGTTGAAAAATTAATCTTCTCTTTTGACCCCAAAGAGGCAAAGACCCATTAAAACCATTGGTTGAAACTTGGAGAGGGATGATTAAAAGTAGAAACTAATGTCTAGATGGTAGTGATATAGATTAGCACGAAATATAAAGGCTGCTTTAATTTGTTACAAGGACTAACGGCGTCAACACGTCTTGCGCACACGTTGGCTTTTTATTGGTTTTGAAGAGATAACGGTGTTTGTGTAAAGACAACGTCAATGGGAAAGGTGTTGTGTTTTTATAGGTAAGTGGCTTTGTCGTGCTGTGAACAGGCAGGTCTGGGTGGACGTAGAGAGAAGTTAATACTAGCTACATGGCACAAGGGAAGCGCGTTTTAGTATTCTTTAGATATTTTGGGTGTCATTTTCTACGTTCTTCAGGCTATCATGCGCTTTCAGGAATTTTGTTCTCGTGAATCACTCATAGTTTAATCTCTACCGTGCTTTTCTTTTTATGGAAAACAAAGACGTTTCGTTATTGTGTTTTTTCTTAATTAGGTTAAAAGTTAGATAATACCAAAATAAAAAAAGGATTGTCAAAATTATATGAGCTGCAACTATATAATCGACGTCTAATTGAAACAATAATTGAAAGTGGCGTCTAATTGGAAACAATAATTGAACGTGAGTTTGTACAATTGACGTTTTGTACTTTTGCGTAACAAGTTCATTTAAAGTTTCTTTTGTAACTAAGTTCATTTACAGTTTGTTCGAATTCTCTTAAAAACGTGTTTGTTCGAATACAAACCACGACTGATAGAATTCATTTGGTTTAGGTAAGAAACGAGCCATTCGTCATGCATGTGGTTTGCCGACATGCAGCCATGCCATACTATTATTTCACCTAGTGAAACTATGTAACTAGTGATATTCCATCTATATAATCGACAATTCGATATACCAACGGGAGTCATATTAACATTAATTATATATATACCCTCAACTTCATACCTAATTAGGGGATCATTAAAAAAAAGTGATTTATGCAAAACATTTTATATTATGGAATGTATGGAGTATTATAACTGTAGCATCCAAGACTATTAGAAAACATTTAAGAAAAATTCTCTATGATACCTAAAAATTTTTTTGTCACAAATATAGACATTAAAAATAAAAAATGACCAAAATAAATTTAAATGTTTATCAAAAGAAGTAAATATACACTTATACATTAATTTAAATATTAGGGTTTAGAGTTAATGAGTGTATTTTGGAGGTTTTGGGGATGAGATTTCAAATTTTTTAAAAAAAAATTAAAAAAAAAACTTTTTTTGATCATTTTGGTTATTGAGATCTATTTTTGTGACAAAAATTTAAAAATGTCTATTTGAGATAATTGTCCAATATTTAACCTCGCTCTTTTTTCCCTGCATTCAGTTTTTAAATGCCATATTCTTTTTTTTAACATTAATCACTTCAAAAATTTAACCAAACATTCCGATTTTTAATGTAATGCATGACATAGTAGCTAAATCACGTTGTCTTTTGTTGTTTGTTATCGACCGACGCTACTATAAACTATATCTGTTTAATTGTTAGCATCACGTAAAGCATGAATCATGATTAGAATTGACCAAAGAATGTTTATATATATGTATATAAGGCCGAAAATATATGATAATAATAACCAGGATAAATATGAAATCAAAACAATGTTTCTTTTCGAACATGTATTACAGGCAGTATGTGGAGAAAACGATATGATAAACAGACACGGACGAAAATTTGGAAGGAGAAAAATCACGTGTTGGTATGGCACTTGGTAGATGTGTGGTCTGAACGCAACAAGAGTAGGAATCTTTGTCCAACAAAAAGGAAAATCATTTTTTTTCTCTAATTTATGCATATAAATTTATTTATGGTCGTCCTAAATTTTGGAGTCTATGTAAATAATTTAGTAAACATCTTTTTTGAAAAAAGATATATATATATATATATATATATGTATTATGTATATATATATATATATATATAATTTTCTTAAATTTTTAGATATAGTCAATATTTTACTAGTGTATGTTCAAGACCGCCATGTATTTATTACTAGTATTTTTAATTAAATATTTTCAGTATCATATTTATCATTAAATTTTATAAGTAAAAAATTACTTTTACAATTCTATTTGGTCAGAATTTGAAAGGAAACAATCTTATTTTGTTAAGATTAAAAGAGGATCAAATTTGGGAAAATTACATGTTTACCACTTTCATGGTACCACTTTTCATTTTTACCACCACTAAGGAGACATTTTCAAATATATCTTTTTCATTAAGTGGCAAAAGACTCTTATGCCCTTGTAAATAAAAAAAAATTAAAAAAATATATATATATATATATGTTTTCGAATTATACTTTTTCAAATTCCAACTTTTTTATAAATTATTTTATTTATTTTTTTCGAATTTGTTTTATTTTTCTTTTAAATTTCTTTTTGAAAAAAGAAAATTATGTTTGAAACTATTTTTTTAATTTTTTTATATTTTTTTTAGTATTTATTTATATATTTATTAATAATCCTAAATTTCACATTCCAAAAACCCTACCCCACCTCTTAACTCTAAACCCTAAGTCTAGATTAGTTAACCCTAAGAGTATAATTGTCTTTTACCCTTCATTAAAATTGAGGGTAAAAGTGGTTAGTGTAAACATGAAAAGTGGTACTATGAATGTGCTATTTATGACAATTTCTTATCAAATTTCTTTTCTTTAGGATTTTAGGAAAAAAAAAGTTATTTTCACATAATGGAGTCTTAAACGTACATAACCTTTTCGATACCATTAACAAAGGGTATAAAAAGCTAATTCACCTCTTCCAATTAAAAGAAAAAAATCACATATTTTTAACGTCATGTATATCTATTTTCCTAAAATAAACTATGTATTTTGTATAAAATTTTGGAACATTACCTGGATATACACATTGTGATAGATAGACCTACAATTAGTGCTATATTAAACACAGGCTGGGAAAAGAAAATGGTACATTATCAAAACTGGTTAAAAGATAAGTGAGTAACACGTAAATTCGAAGTTAAAAATACAAATAATATTAAAATTCTTTGTAGTTTATATTACCTGATTTAGCAACTATCGAGATGGTTGTAATAGTAGTACATGCTCACACATACACGTGAATGTTTCCTTTATTGTCAAATTTCTGACACTGATTGTGTAAAGTAAATCCATGTAACCATCTATTTTTTATTTGTTTTTTGTTCATATGTTCTTGATGATCGGTCCATGATGCAAGTTGGAGAAATATGGTTGATGGAAAACGAGCAAAATGTGCTACATTTTGTTGTTGTCTTTCTGATTATTGAGCAAAACTGTTTTGGAATTTGACATTTTATCCCCCCCCCCCCCCCCCCACCAAAAAAAATAAGTTGGTATCTGTGATTATGTCAAACTGTATTCCTCAATTATCAAAACTATACGGCATAATTTGAGTTTCCGTATGCGGTAGAATAACATCAAAGTTTTTTAAAAAATATCATGTCACTTTCTACTGTAGAAACCCATTGCAACAGAAAATATTTAATTGAATTATTTGCTGGCAAAAAGAAAAGGAATCATTCCGTAACACTGTTAATCTGTCATTACCAACCCGTGACAGGATGTTCTCGGGTTAACCTTTAGTCCTTTACACATGATTAGTTTTAAAATAAACAGAGTGGTTATTGAATTTGCATAGTAAAGGGGCGGGGAGCATATAATTTTGTAATACAAGATAACTTAATTAATGGTAGGCTGTGTTTGATCAAAAAAAAGATAACTTAATTAATGGTAGGCTGTGTTTCGTTGTGCGTATTTATTTATTTATTTAAATGATGCGAAGTGATTACACATGGGACCTATACGTGTTGCCAGATTAAGGAGCACAAATTCAATAATGGGTCACTCTCTCATGCTTCCTCTCCCCTAATCTCTCCCCTCTTTGAACCCTAACCTACGGACCGTCCCTAACTTTCTCTGCTTATTCCAAAGTATTAATATACGTTGATTAACTAATTTATAAACTATTTCTATACTATTTTTTTAATAAACAGTCTTGAAAATGGAACGTTTTTTTTTATTGGAACATATAAAAATCATTTCAGCGCTTAAGTGTTCTGATTTAAATAAATTTTAACCAGGAAACATTTTTTTTTATAAAAAAAAAAGGTTAAACCAGAGTCTATTAAAGACACGTACCTAACATCCGAGTAGAATGTGTAGTCCACGACAGACCCTCTTTCAGGTTTTTTAGAATATGTATCTTTAAAGAACGGATGTTGTATTTAATATGATTGATTTCACGTTGATTTAAATAGGATGGATAGGATATGTTGAAAATTTAGAAGATTCGAGTCAGCCGGTAGGATTTATCAGAAAAAAAGATGATTATTTTTAATCACTTATGCACATATAATTGTAAAGATTCATAGTTGAGTTGAAATACTGAAATATTAAATAATTTATTGAAAAATGATTTACGATATCACACCATTGAAACCAAAATTGAAAGAAATATGATATGATTGAAAATATAGCAAACAAATCTTTAGAATTTTCGAAATTAATGTTTCAACTTTCAACCGTTGCATGGATGGTGAGATTGGCGGGTTAAAGGAACGGGCGTAAGAACCCACTGACATTGATGGATCGGGGTATTACACTATCGATCATACGCCATGTCGTGAGAGCAGACCCCTTTCAAACGCAAGTGGTTCTCACAGGTCGGCCAGACAGAATTACTCGTTTTTCTTGTTTTCTCTTCCCTTTTTAAACCTGCTCCCTATTGAGTTCGGTTCATCTAGTCAAGCATGTTGCGTGAGAGTCGTTTAGGCGAGGAAACGGTCAAGGCCTCACTGCAGATGACGACGTCATGTTTAACGTTTCTCTTGTATTATATTAGAGGATTATCTTCTACTATATTATTCCTTCTTCAACTAATTGTAATAATTGAGTTATAATTTTTGTTAATGTGTCATTTTTATCTATATCGAAGAAAAAGTGAGTATCATATATTAAAGCTGGAAGAAAAAACAAAACACTGACTTTAAAACGGTCCATCCATATAAAGCACCCTACCTACCTGCATCTTTAATCACATGTATTATCGTTTGCAACGGATTGCCGTTAGTTTAATTGTTTCTGTAAAATGATTTTCTAGAATGGTAAGGAAATAAAGTATAGTGCTATCTTTTGATTGTAGTCAATGTAAAAGCACAGTGTTATTTTTGTTAAATTATTTAGTACTTGTAAATCACCCTACATTTTATCATATAAAACATAGAATTATGCGATTCAAACATAATACCAAGACCATTATATATGTTTTTTCTTCGAAAGACTCATAAATTTCTACATAAAGACAGACAAAACACATAACTTTAGCCGACCATGTACGTCAAATGGACTTAAAATCATAGGATAATTAAAATATAGATTATCTTCAGTGTTAAATTAATCCGATGGCTCCACCGGAGAGAACTTCCACACTAACAAGTCAATTAGTAATAACATATTTCATTATCTCTAACCGTTGTCATCCATCAGCCTTTTGATTAAATATATCAATCATATGTATTTGATCGGGTCAAATTATAAAAAAATACGAGAAGAATAATTTTCTTAACTATCTGTAAATCATAGTGTAAATACGGACTCTTCCCGACCGACAGTGCTTCAATGTTGTCGGCTTATTGTAGTATTTAAATAGTCGCCATAAACTTGAACTCGAGTTACAATTAAAATACAATTATACTCCAAACTATACTATACAACTATGATTACTTATCCACGTTATCATATTTAAAGATTTAGATGCAAGTTTCATCGATAGCGTATCGCTTTATCCATGATTAATTAACACTATACTGTATTTACCATTTTAATGATCAAAGACGTTGTTTAAGGTGTCATTTAATCCAAATCCGAGTGAAACAAACCATTAATGATTAAGTTTAAATTTGAAACTCGAAATCCTTGTTATGCAAAAAAAAAACTCGAAATCCTGGCCTTAGCATCAAACCTTTTAACCCTGAATTATATAATTGTATATTTTGTGCCGTAAAAGATTGTATATTTTGTTAAATTTGAAAATAGCCACTATATTTTGAACTTATACATATTTTAGATGCTTTCATAAATATAAACCCACATGTTGTGGAATTAACCAGAACACACGTTTTTATAATTCTAAACAAATGATTTGTTGTTATTAGTTTATATGTATGAGTTTATGTTTACCCATAGTCGTCGAATTTTCTAAGTTTTGTTTGGCTATGTAAAAGCAAAATAAGAAAGAAACGTGGTCAAACCATGCATTTCACACACTATGTATCTGGGTAAACATTCATGCATCATTTGAAACTTCACACTCTAGTGGGGATCTTCATCATAACCTCTCCATATGAATTTCTTCAGACCCACACAATATTATTTAATTCAATGTCTCTTCGATATCTTTGTCAAAAAAAAAAGTCTCTTCGATAAATAATAACGTAGCAGTTCGTTTAAAATAACATCTTAAGTCTTTTTCTGAAAAATCGTAAATCACGTGGAATGAATCTCCCGGTCCCGAAAATGCAAAACGAACCTTGCCAATTATCTAAATCTCTAAACAATCTTGATAGACATTTTGCTGATTAAAGAGGTTGTTACGTGACCGTAAGTGTTCGGGCTCAAAAGCCCAACAAAAGATGGGCCTACTGAATATATATATCTAGTACATCTAATATAATTTGGTCTCTGATAGAACATTAACTTCTTAGTTAAATCTTTTTTTTTAACCAAACTTGTTAGTTAAATCTTTCTCCAAATCTCGACCAATGTCACGTTTTCACTATGTAACGCAAAAATAGAACAATATTAAAAATGTTTTATATATATTTTGTTAAGCAAATTTCAAAACGAACTGACCAAAATCCGGAATCAAACTACCCAAAATTACTTAAAATTTTGAACTAAACTAACCAAATTTTGAATCAAATTAACTAAATTAACTGAAATTACCCGAATTTAACCAATTTTACTCAAAATTTTAACCAAAACATAATCAAAACCAAAAAACTTCGGCTAAATTAAAAAAAAAACTGAACTACTCGAATACTAAAGCGAACCGATTTTTTTTACGATTGGCAAAATTTTAGTCAAACCGAACTATCCGAACCGAAACACTACCATCCCAACCCCGCATGCCTAGTTCTTAATGTCTATATACCCGAACAACTAAAACAAAACAAATAAAAGACCAAATGCTCATGCTCCTAAATCGAGCATTGGGGGAATTTCATCGAACACCTTGTATGCATCTTTTATCCATTTGAGATTATCAGTACACAAAAAGTTATTGTAGAAACATGCAGAGAAGAAAGCGGATCACGCAAATCTCACTCTCCATAATCAGCAAAACGCGTTTCTTCTCATCTTCTTCCATCAAACCCCTAACCAATCTGGATGACGATGATGAAGCCGATCCTCTCTACGCCGACGTGCCCAAGCCTCGGAAGGATAAATCGGAGAGGAAGCCTTATCCCACTCCGATGAAGGAGCTGATTCGTCGCGCCAAGGAGGAGAAAGAGCTCAGGAGATCGCAGCCCTGTCGAGTACTCGAAGATCCGCCGGATAACGGTTTGCTCGTGCCGGAGCTCGTCCACGTGGCTCGCAGAGTTCACCGTTGCCGCGCCTCGTTACTCTCCGGCCTCTCTAGAATCGTTCATCATCATGTTCATGTTCATCGTTGCAGGTATATATGAATCATCTCCGAGAGATGCAATCCGCTTTGATATTGTTGGTGTTGTTGTTCTTGAGCTGAAACAACTGAGTTAGCTGATAGGTAGTGAGAGAGTAGAGAGTAGAGAGAGGAGTCTCTATTTCATTCAGAGTGTTTCCTGTTAGAGGTTTTGATGAGAGAGATGAGTGTTGTGACTTGTGAGGGAGGCGTGCTGGATATTGTTGAGGTTTGTGTGAAGATGTGATGAGTCTCTCTGATTCATGATCGACATGAGATCTCTTTAGTTTACTAATTATATATGAGATTGTAATCAATCTCTAGTTCTTTTGATATGGTGTTGTTGTTCTTGAGCTGAACCAACTGAGTTAGCTGATAGGTGGTACTTAGATAGTAGCGTCCATGAGAATAGGCAGAGAAGTCTCTGTTTCGCTCAAGTGTTTTTTTTTTTTTTTGTTATAGGTCTCGATGACTTGTGAATATTGGTGAGGTTTGTGTGAAGACATTTGTTGAATTTTCATGTTTTATGTTATTAATAATGTGTTTTTTCAAATTAAATCAAAAACTTTAGTGTGTGATCAAGTTTTTATTGTTAAATTGAGTTTATAGTTTGAAATGTATTATAGGGAGAAATGCACACAAATGATGACTAGTTGGTTTTATTTAGTTTTGGAGCTTAAACGCCGATGAGTTATCTGTGTTCTTTGTTCTCAGATTCTGCTCTGAGGTTCACATTGGCAAGGAAGGTCATGGAATCAGGACTTGCACAGGCTCCGGAAGCGGTTTAAGAAGCGCGACTCATGTATGGAAAAGAGGAAGAGCCAGCGATGTAGTCTTGTTCCCAAAATGTTTTCACCTCTACGACCGTGCTGTCAAACCGAGAGTCATCCACGACGAGAGATTCACCGTCCCTAAGATCTCTGCTGTTCTTGAGCTATGCATACAGGCAGGCGTAGACCTCGAGAAGTTCCCAGCAAAGCGTAGATCCAAACCTGTTTACAGCATCGAAGGACGGATTGTAGATTTCGAGGGAGTCAACAACGGGAACTCAGAAACCGCAGTTACTACACCTTTACAAGAAGATAATCTTTGCATGAGCGCAGAGAAGAAGAGCTTGAAGGAACTAAGCATCGAGACGATGGACTCATGGTTTGAAATGGTCACAGGGGTCAAGAAACTGATGGAGAGATACAAAGTGTGGACATGTGGTTACTGTCCAGAGATTCAAGTGGGTCCAAAGGGACACAAAGTGAAGATGTGTAAAGCGACAAAACATCAGATGCGAGACGGAATGCACGCGTGGCAAGAAGCGACTATTGACGACGTGGTCGGTCCAAACTATGTTTGGCATGTTCGGGATCCAGATTCTTCTGCTCTTGACAATAGCTTGCAGAGGTTTTATGGAAAAGCTCCGGCGGTCGTGGAGTTGTGTGTGCAAGGTGGTGCACAGGTGCCTGACCAGTACAAGAGTATGATGAGACTCGATGTGGTTTACCCTCAACGTGATGAAGTCGATCTAGTCGCTTGACCTTTCAATGTGATTCAGCATCAAGAAACAATTGATATGAATAAACGAAAGCTCCATATACATATTAGGAAACATAGTTAGATGTTTGATTCTTCTGCTCCGTGCAGCTGTGATCTCACTTCGCAGTTTCGCAGCTTCTCAATAGCTTTGAGGTTAATGCAATTTCAACATTCCCGTTGAGGTTTTGTACCATTAAGGCAAAAATGTTATATAACTTCATAAAAAGTTATAGGAGATGTTTTCTTCCTTTCATATAAACAAAACAAGATTGTGGAATCCATTTTAGTCCAATAGTTTGTTCAAAGATTTACTAATACTTTTATATCATGCAATCTTGGTTTTGAATTCCGTAAACGATTTATTAATAATTATCCTATTATATCACTTTCCTTATTTGTGGTTCATAACAAAATTATTTTAATTTGAGTGGATGGAGATTTTTTTTTTTTTTTGGTCATCTGGATTTTTCATTAAACTGAAACATGAAGGAATACATAGCTGGGGGATGAAAGGACAATCTCAGAAACTAAACAGGAAGAATACATACATTCTCCAGAAACAGAACCCTGAACAAGAGAAACAAACCAAACTTACACTGACTTCTAATAAGACACAAAGCAAAATAGATCTTAATCCAAGAAGAAAACAGCATTACGAACATAAAACTCAGATGAAACACTAAGCAACCCAAGAACCATACAAGCAGACCACACAAACTTACAACCGGATGGAAATTTTTCATTTTATATTTATTTTAATGAAGAGAAAAAATTAATTAAGAAGCCATGTTCATTGAGGTTAGTGTTTGCTTCCGAATTCTCGAAGATAAATAATTTTTAAAATTTAATATAATATAATATTTGATATCCCTTTTTTACACGCTAATATATATTTAAATATTTTTAAACTGAATTTGAATTTTGTTATTATATATTTTCTTATTTAACAAATTAACATATTTTGTTTATTTTGATTATTTTTTGTTTGTTTGATTGTATTCTTATACTTTTGAGAATTTATCAATTTTAAAACATGTATTTGTGGATGTTCATTTAGGCTCTAGAGTTTTTCATGTTTGTTACTTGTTGTCTCCTCTGGCATTGGTGTAGCCGTTCGCATTGCAATAGACGTGTCCTGAACCTGAGCAAGCAGAGACTTAGAGGTTTTGATGGTCATCCCACGGATGAACCAAGAAAGCGGCGGTAGATTGAAAGGAGGATATGGCTGATAGTATTGGTCTATTGTCAGTTTTGACGCAAGCTTTCCTTGGCCACCACTGCATTTTTTATACTCTTCTTGAGTCATTGGTATCCTCTTTTTGCACAAACGTTCTTTATCTACAAATATAGGCTCCACTTTGTAGTTACCCTCGAATGCTTTCATAAATCTTACTTTCTCTTTCTTATATTGTGTCTGTCCACAATAAGCAAAAGATAAATTACCTGAGTTAGGTTCAGGTCCGTCTCAATGTTAGTTTAGACTCTGAGCTGAAAAAATATTAGAGCCTTTTTCTTTAAAAAAAAAATAGAAAAACTGGCATTTTTATGTAAAAAAAAAAAAAAATTTGATAAATTTTGGACCCTAATCTAAGCTTAAAAATTAGAAAAATTGTAATGGACCCTGTGCAAATGCACTCCCAGCACATGGCCAGAGCCGGGCCTGGTTAGGTTCCACCAATACAAAAACAGAAGTGTTTGTTTCTTGTGAGAGAAGCTCTTTTTACCATAAGATCTTTTCTGTTTTCATCGACGATTAGATTCATCGAGATAGGTATATACACCCCAAATACATTACAAGCCACAGATTTCTCCATCCTCATCATTTGCCTCGGACCATTCTCAAACAAAATCTTTCTTGATTTGTTTTCCTTCATAAAATAAAATCTTAGTCTCAAGTATTATTGCTGGATTTAATATATACCACATTGAAATCTTTTAATGATTAGAAAAGAAACCATAAGGTTGCGCCGTTTGCGCAAATCGCGAAATGTACCACTTCCTGGATCAATCAAAAAGTTGTAGAGAAAATAAGGAGGCAGCCCTACGGTCAATTCTATGTTCATATGGTAAAAACCATTTTCATGTGTCACCTTCAAACATTAAAAACATAAGAAATTTTGTAAGGATCTTTGTTCTTGATTCTACCAAGGCTAAAAAAGATATGGGCATTGTATTTTGTTTGGGGTGATATTTCTCTTATACCTTGATCTTAGGAGATGCATTATGCCATGGATGCTTCTTCTCTGCTTCATGCCAAAGATCTGCTTGCTTCTGCGCCTCCTTTAAATCATAGTAGACCTTATCAGGATAATTAAAATCGTCTTCCTCTGAGTCGACATTTTCAGATCTCTTGGACTCGGCCTACGCAACAAACAGAATAAAATGTGTTTATATATATTTGACATCTTCGGGTCCTATGATTGATGGATATGAAGCTGACCTTAAGAGGCTGTTGACTGTTCTGGTTGATCCAGCTACCAAATCCAGGGAATACACCCATTTTCTATTCGGAAGTTTAGCCTCACGAAAACTAATTATAGTAGACGTTTAGTATTAAAATAACTGCATGTTGAGAGAAAGATGTACGTTACGTTTTATGCATGGCGAAACAACGAAGTGGGTGGCAAGCTCAATTCTCGTGAACTATTTGACGTACAAATTTTGATGTATGGCGAGATTGGTAAGAGCAACGTAACGACCAGGCAAGTGGTAGTAGAAATGTAGAATTGTCGATTAAATAATTTTCAAAGTGATAATATACATGTATATTCTTATAAAGCATACAGAATTGTGGTACTAGAAATGTAGAATTGCCGATTAATTTTTTTTTTTTTTGAAACACTAAATAATTTTCAAAGTTTTGTAATAAATAATAAGTAAACAAAAACTAAATTAAATTACCAAACAAAAGCCCAATTTAGCTGTCAATAGGGCAATTATAAAATTTTTGAATTGCAGACTCTCAAGTTCTTTAGTAGGCCCAGCCCAATAATTAACTATCTTAAACTAGCCGTAATGCGCACGTGTAAACTACACACGTAGGTGAGCTCATTTTTAATCGACGTGGCGAACCGTTTCATTGGTGGAAACAACAGATTGACACACTCCAGTACTCCACCGGGTCTACGGGAATTGAATATATAATTATTATTCAGAGCTTTCTCGAAAATTACAATCCTCTCTACTCTTTTTCCGATCTACTCTCCGGTGAACCACCGTTAAGATTCCCGATGATGAGAGACCGGCAGCTATTCTCCGCCGTTTTGCTTGTCTTAGCTTTCGTTTCTCTCCAGAAGCTTTGCTACTGCGACGATCAAACGGTAATTTCGATTTTCTCGGTAGATCTGAAGATTTTAGATCTGAGTTTCGTTTTTTTCTTGTTCAGGTGTTGTATGAATCGTTCGATGAGGCATTTGATGGCCGTTGGATCGTATCGAAGAATGGTGATTACGAAGGTATTGTTGTATATCTCTACACTCTCACTGTTTGGTATGGTGTTGTTCCGATCTGCGTCTTGATTAGGAATGTGAACGATCTATACGTATAGAGGAATCAAATCTGAGAGTGTTGATTGAAGTTTGAATCAGCTGAGTTGTGATGTGTTGCACTCAACGTATAGAGGAATCAAATCGAGAATGTTGATGTGAAGTTTGAATCAGCTGAGTTGTAATGTGTTGCAGGCAACATATAGAGGAATCAAATCTTGACTTAGTAGTAGTGTAATTCGTTATCTCACGTTATGATGTTGAATGTTTGATCTTATAATGCAAAATCTGACTTAGTAGTAGTAATTGTTTTGCTCTTTGTACACAGATATTGCCAAGGCATTAGAGCATGCATGTGTTTGTGTGTTTTTGTTGAACCTGAGGTGTTTGTTGCTGATGATTCTCCCACTTTTCGTTGAAGCTTCTTTGTTAAGACCACTTTTATTTGTTTTCAGGTGTGTGGAAGCATGAGAAGAGTGAAGGACATGATGACTATGGACTCCTCGTGAGCGAGAAGGCTCGTAAGTACGGTATAGTTAAAGTTCTCGACGAGCCACTAAACCTCAAGGACGGAACCATTGTTCTTCAGTACGAGGTTCGTTTCCAGGAGGGGCTTGAGTGTGGTGGTGCTTACTTGAAGTACCTCCGTCCACAGGAAGCTGGATGGACACCTGAGGGATTCGATAGTGAATCTCCTTACTCCATCATGTTTGGACCCGACAAGTGTGGAGCTACGAACAAAGTTCATTTCATTTTGAAGCACAAGAACCCCAAGAGCGGCGAGTACGTTGAGCACCATCTGAAGTTCCCTCCCTCTGTTCCTTATGACAAGCTTTCCCATGTCTACACCGCCATCTTGAAGCCAGACAACGAGGTTAGAATCTTGGTTGATGGAGAGGAGAAGAAGAAGGCTAACCTACTCTCTGGAGAGGACTTTGAGCCTGCTTTGATCCCTGACAAGACCATCCCTGACCCTGAAGACAAGAAGCCAGAAGACTGGGATGAGAGAGCCAAGATCCCTGACCCTAACGCCGTGAAGCCTGAGGACTGGGACGAGGAAGCACCCATGGAGATAGAAGACGACGAAGCCGAGAAACCCGAAGGATGGTTAGACGATGAGCCTGAGGAGGTGGACGACCCAGAGGCAACCAAACCTGAAGATTGGGATGATGAGGAAGATGGTATGTGGGAGGCACCAAAGATTGACAACCCCAAGTGTGAAGCAGCACCAGGATGCGGTGAATGGAAGAGACCGATGAAGAAAAACCCAGCTTACAAGGGCAAGTGGAGTGCACCTATGATTGATAACCCTGCTTACAAAGGAATCTGGAAGCCCAGAGACATCCCTAACCCTGACTACTTTGAGCTAGACAGACCTGACTACGAGCCCATTGCAGCTATCGGTATAGAGATCTGGACGATGCAAGACGGTATCTTGTTTGACAACATTTTGATAGCGAAAGACGAGAAGGTCGCTGAGAGTTACAGACAGACAACGTGGAAGCCTAAGTTCGATGTTGAGAAAGAGAAACAAAAGGAGGAAGAGAAGGCTGCTGAATCTGCAGATGGTCTCAAGAGCTACCAGGTAAATTGATTTTCCAACTGAATCAAACTTCTACTAATATATACATTTGGCTTCTTGAATAAATACTTACATATGTGAATGATGGGTTGCAGAAGGTTGTGTTCGATCTGTTGAACAAGGTTGCAGACATTTCCTTCCTAAGTGCCTACAAGTCCAAGATCACAGTAAGTTTCTCCTCCCTCGTTCAATCCATGTTGCATTGTTATGATGATGACTCAGACCTAAAGAGATTTTGAAAATGGTGTCGTTTTTGTAGGAATTGATTGAGAAAGCTGAGGAACAACCAAACTTAACCATTGGTGTCCTAGTCTCCATTGTTATAGTATTCTTCTCGCTCTTCATCAAGCTTATCTTCGGTGGCAAAAAGGTAAATTTTATGGCATTTTTGTTGCTGTTGTATATGTATTTTGTAAAGAGTATGGGACACGTGAAATCTAAATAAATGAAAATGGTTTGGTATAGGCGTCGGCGGCGGCGGCGAGTGTGGAGAAGAAGAAACCAGAAGTAGGAGAGAGCTCAAAGAGTGGAGATGAGTCAGAGAAGAAGGAAGAAACCGCTGCTGCTCCCCGCAAAAGGCAACCGAGACGTGATAATTAGAAGGAAGTGTTTTAGAATTGAGAAGAACAGTGTTTGAAAGGAAAGATAAGATTTTCTTTATGTTGTTTTTGATTTTATTTGTGTTTTCTGCTGTAGCATATTAAGATAGAATTGTGCTGTGTTTCGGATCAACTGTTATCGGTCATCGCTGAAAACTTATTTTTATCGTTCACTTTCCACTAAATTTGGAGAGGAAACATTTGATATTTGTAGATTCATTCGAGTTGAATAGACATCTGTTCAGTGTTCAACACAGCATCCATCAATGAGTTTATAGTTTGCAAGCATTTTTTTTCTTCCTTGCACTTATTTCAAACAATTAGAAAGCATTTATGTGGATACTAGACATATTAATTCGAAACGGAAATACATCAGATTGATCACATTGCACTTGGAGATTCAAAGCACAGAGAAAAGATGATCACATCAGATTGATCATCTTTTCTCTATGCTTTGAATCTCCTAGTGGAGCTTGTTATGAGTTTTATTTCAGTACTTTGTTTGTTTCATCCCCTTGTCTTTTGACAAAGATACAATTTCATGATTTCTAATGACAAAAAAAAAGAAGATCAAATTGCACTTTCTGCTTTTGTACATTACCTGCTTACACACGTTGTGCAATTAACTCGCTATATATATAAACATTTGAGGGTACATAAGTCAAATTTATTTTAAATTATTCAAACGTCACCAATTTAGTGATTTTAAACGTATTTACGTTTTAAACGACCAAGTAGAGTCTAACCGTGTATATTTAGCCCGACAATAGATGTCTTTTTTTTTTTTTTTTTTGAACAAAACTTGCTTTATCTACTTAAGAGATTCAAAGAACAAAACTTGCTTTATCTCAAGTCTCAATCTAAAGGCACACATAGTTATAGTGTAACACACCCATATAGTTATAGTGTATCTCATATTCATTCCTCGGAGTCAGAATGGCCGGGCAGACGCGTTAGCGAAAGAGGCAAGATCCAGAGATTATATTTTCTCCCATATAGATCAGATCCGGACAGATGGAGATGCTCCTCGGAGAATCGACTCGTCTGTTCTCCACTTGATCTAGCTTAGATGGGAAGACGACAAAAAAAAAAAAAAAAAAAAAAAAGTTATAGTGTAACACAGAGAACAAAACTTGCTTTTCCCAAGTCTCAATTATTCAAGATCTTCATCCATCTCTTCTTCACTACCCTCTTCACCTTCTTCTTCTTCTTCACTACCCTCTTCACCTTCTTCTTCTTCACCATCTTCATTTTGCTTCTTCTTCGCTATCTTTTCATCCCCATTTTCTGAAACAAACCCATATAAACCCAAAAATCAGATGATTCATCCTGTCGTAGCCAAGATTTAACAAAAAAAAAAACACAATGTGAGCTGTGGGGGATGATAAGATGAGCATTTACCAGATTCATCAAATATGATTCCTCCTGAACACAACCCTTCCTCCACTTTAACTAGCTGCATTGTCATCCTCGGTCCAATCTCTTGCAGTTTCACTGCACTCTTTGTGGACCCCCTATTAACTCTGCCTAAATCAGATGATAGTGTCACTGTCGCCGCTTCTTCATCTCCTTCGCTCTCTGATCCATAACCAGCCCTGAAACATAAAAGCCACCAAACAATCACAATAATTCGTTTCACACTGGAATCAAATGAGATCCTTACTTGGTGACAAAATCACTAACATCCTGCAGATTCCTAAGATCAGGAACCTCATGCTTTTCCACAAACTTTCTGAGCCTACGAGACACTCCTACAGGCTGAAGCCTTATGGAATAATGCCGAAAATCAATGAGTTTTGTGTCTTTGTTGTAGTTCAAAAGTACTAATCTCTGACATGTGGAGAGCTTGACCTGACAGACATATTATTTCCCAATCAAATTAGCTGAAAACAAGTTTACAACCAGTAATAATAAAAAGCACAAACAAACTTACAGTGTTGATATCAATAGCTGGGAATATGTTCTGAAACATGATCGTAGCTAGCTTCAGATGCAGCTCTTGAGTACCAAATCCAGAAAGTACAATCTAAACAAAGACAACACTCTCAACCGTTAGCAAAACCAAACAGGAAGTAACTAAGAGAGATTGAGATTGATTACCAAAGGGGGATTCTTGAAAAGATCTGGAGGACATCTAGGCCGAAGCTGAGACTGAGCTATATCCGAAGCTAGCGAGTACTGATGAATCTTGAACGTGAGAGTAGGACCCTGAGGGGTTCTCGCTACTCTCAGAGACAACGCAGACGCTGTCTTCTTTAGCATAAGGAAATGAGTAACACCCATTGGACCAGATACATTCAAAAAGTCTCTTAAAGTGTTCCTCTTCTTCTCCTGCGAAGGTTAACAACTTTTGCATCAGTAAATGGTCACTCAAATCACAAACCCTCCAAACATATATTAAAACCCTTGACCTTTAAACTGAGAGCAGTGTAGGGAAGCATGAGCTTCCTCAAATCCATCTGAAGCTGTTTGACAGAGGCGGGAAGCTTCGTCCTCGAAAAGACGAAGCTTTTTGGGATCTTGTCACCAGTGACGTGATCAACATTCGCTTGATTGTTCTTCTTCATCGCAATTGGCTTCACATTGACCCTACCCTTCTTATTCTAATATCATCACTAAGTGTTAGAAAACACAGTAAATACAGAGAAAATCATCAAAGAAGTGTTTCCACTTACGTTTTTGAAACGACCCATTTGATTGATATCAGCAAAGCTTCCACAGATTCTGGAATACAAAGAAGATACATTTATGTAAAATGAGCTCGAAAGTTAGTTTTTTTTCAAAAACCCAGAACTATGGATGATTGAATTAAAACGATAATCAACGCACGCAATCGAAGTAGGAATCATTACCTAAACCCTAATTTCGCCAGACGGAGGTTGAAGATGACGGCCAATTTTAAAAGATCATCAGATGATTAATCCCTATATACTCAAACCGGTTTCCGAATTAAAAATAAAAGTTAAACCGGTTATCTCTAAAACCCGGTTTACATTAATTTTCTCGTCACGAGTCCGGTTTAATATTCCGACCAATTTGCATAAACGAATTGATTCAGTTATTCGTCTTCCCGACAAAGATCATTCATTACAACAATTACCCAAAAAAGAACCCAAACCGGTTCTCTAAAACCCGGTCTACATTAATTTTCTTATCACGAGTCCGGTTTAGTATTTAAACCATTTGCGTAAAGAGAATTGATTCAGTTATTCGTCTTCCCGACAAGATAGCTTAGCATTTTTTTCTTCATTACAACAATCACACACAACTTGTTGTTCCGTCTTTGCTCATTGTTTGATTCTCTCTCCGTGGAGATTTCTTTGGTAATGTTTTCTTCCTCAATGCTCTTCGATTAATCTTCGGCTTGCACCTACTCAATTAGCAAAGATCGTACTTTTTTCATTCAATTCATATTTTAATCGAAAGTTTTTAACTTTTCGATACGCTTTTTTTTTACTTTTTAAAGATTTCAATTTATTTATCATTGATGGTATGATTCTGCGGTTTTTTTTTCATTTTCTCCTCTTCTTCGATGAACTCGAGGAACTCTGTTATACTATATGATAATCTCTCTAATACGACGTCGTCTCTGGACTCTGCGTTTGGTTAAAGGATGAAACTTTACAACATCAATGATCTGATTTGTTACTCTGTGCGTTGCAGAAAAGATGCTCAAGGTCCCTGAACACCAAGTCGCTGGCCACATCGCCAAAGATGGGAAGCTAGGCCCCCTCGTAGACAACCAAGGACGATTCTACAAGCCGCTTCAAGGCGACGCACGCGGCGAAAACGAGGCTAAGTTCTACGAGTCCTTCTCCTCAAACAAGAACGTTCCTGACCACATCCGTGGTTACTTCCCTGTGTACCACGGCGTTCAGCTCGTTGAAGCCTCTGACGGATCAGGCAAGCTTCCACACATGGTTCTTGAAGACGTTGTTTCGAGCTACGTGAAGCCTTCTGTTATGGATGTTAAGATTGGGTCTAGGACTTGGTACCCTGACGTGTCTGAAGAGTATTTTAACAAATGTATCAAGAAAGATAGGGCCACCACTACGGTCTCTTTGGGGTTTAGGGTTTCGGGTTTGAAGATTTTCGACTGCCAGGAGTCGAGGTTCTGGAGACCGGACAAGAGGGTTGTTCTTGCGTATAAAGCTGATGGTGCAAGAACGGCTCTAAGGAAGTTTGTGTCGTCGAACTCGCTCGCTGATGACTCGGTACCGGACTGTGCATATGCGTCAGAAGTTTACGGAGGTTCTGATGGGATCTTGGTGAAGTTGTTGGAGGTTAAGGCTTGGTTTGAGACGCAGACGCTTTACCATTTCAACTCTTGCTCGGTCTTGATGGTTTATGAGAATGATTCAGGGGGTGATGAGAGGAGGGCACAGGTGAAGCTGGTGGATTTTGCGCATGTTCTTGATGGAAACGGTGTTATTGATCATAACTTCTTTGGTGGACTCTGCTCTTTCATTAAGTTTATTCAAGATATACTTTAGAGCTCAGACAACCGCTGTGAGAATGGGCACTAGGGACTAACTGTGTGTGTCCCTTCAAATAATAATCTCCAGTTCTTCCTTCCTTGGGCTAACTGTGTTTAGATACAGACCTGTGTCTCTTTCAATTGTATAATTTGGTTATGTCCTGCCGAACCAAACCATTGTACTGCACTTTTTCTTTAATGAAGTTTCCATGGAAGTAAACTAGATTTGGAGCTTGAGTGTTTTTGTTTTTGTTATTACATAATCTCATTACATAATGTTAGACTGTTTTGTTTCTGGCTCTGGATCTTAACTCTGGAGTAACGGAGAGTGTTGAGCTTTAGAGTGTTGCAAGACGAATACAAATCTAACATTATGTAATAACTTCCAATAGTGTCATTGTGTGTGTTACATATACAGATGAAAGGATGCAGTTCTCATTATTCATCAGTACATACCATTTCTAGTTACAATGACAAATAGATTTTGTGGGGGAAGTGGAATGTTTTGCAGATTCAAAGGAAAGGATCAATCCGAGGGTCGTGCTCGCTAGCCATAGCCATTCCTGTGCACAGACATGTCGGACACATCACCTAAACAACAACAACACACATACAACTTAGCATCCACATCTTAGCTTTTGAGCTTTTAGGTTTGTTGTTTTTTACCTTTCCAGCACCAGAACAGTTTGAACATCTTTCGGTTTTAGATGTTGATACAGAATGGTTCCCTCCAGCAATAGCTGAGACTGGTTCAGATATAATAAGAGAACCTGTGCTAGAGCAACGAGCACATGCTAGATACCCTGTGTTATATAAGATACCGTTGTTAAAACCAAACAGTATTTGTATCTCTTGATTATGAGGAAGCATCATTACCAGTTCCTAGACAGTATTTGCATCTCTTGTGCTCTTGCTGCTTCACGTTGTTGACTTCAACAACCATCAACGCTGAGATCACACCAACAGCTCCTCCAGAGAAGGACGCTACTATTGGGTCTACTTGACTGGTGAACACACAAGAGTTAAGCATCCTTTCTATAAAGTTGCAAATGCATATAAAGAGAGATACTAAACCTCAATTGCATAGGTAGATGAAGGCTTTGAATGAAATCTTTATATGATGTGCCTCCTATACCTAGCTTCAGCTCTAGCTGCAGAAGTTACAAATCAAAACTATATTACATAAAGCAAAAATATAAAATTTTAAAATTTTCACACATATTAAAAAAAACAATACATTAATAATCACAATAATTTTTTTGAAGTTTAAAATTTACCATTAAATAATGCATGAAAAATGTAAAAAACAAATATCTATTTGAAACAATTTTTTTCTTATGGATCTTTTAGAAACGGAGGAAGTATATTGCCAATCTTAAAGAAGGGCTTACAGTAGGAGCTAGTAGGCCACCGAAGAGGATGATCCCAGCAATGAGTGAGAAGCAAGTTGCGTAATAGACTCTCAAATTGGCAGCAGTCTAGCAAAATCAAAATGTATTTATTATCAATACAAAACACACAAAACCCTCTAAAGAAAGTGTTTAAATACTTACCAAAGGAGGTAAGAATGGGATAAAAGAGGGGAAGTTAGGTAGTTCATGTTCTTGCTCTTCGTCTATGATGCCAAGCTCTGTGTTTCTAATACGTTGTTGTATTCTTAGCCTCCGTACCTGTGTATTAACAGATAGTTAACAAAGGAGGAAGACAGTTATAGAAACTAATTAATAAAACCTCTTCCATGTGCAAGAAGATCTTGTTTCGTCTGCTTCTAATGTTATCTTGAATCTCCTGTAATTGCATTTTAGCAAAGTCCTGTACTGTTTCAGGCCCTTCTATGATACAAAACCTGCATTAAAAAAATAATAAAAAATCAAAAAGTTGAAACTTCAAAAACGATTAAACTCCAAAGTCTGAAACTTTACTGATTCAACTCTCTCATGGGCATAACAAAAACATCGGTTAAAAGAGCTTAATTTGATTACCCGGAAGCGAATTTGTCGGAGGAATCAGAATCGAGAGAGGAAGAGTCAGAGTCCAAGGCCGTGAAACGCCATCTCAGCCTTTGGTTTCTCCCTGGTGAAGACAGCTTTGAAACTGAAAAACGCGAACCGTACGGATCAGGTGGGTGGGAAACAGACAAGATCCTACCCAAACAAGACATGGTTTCGAAGTCTTCAGCAGCAGCAGCGGATCAATTAGTTTGCCTGTTCTTTTATGTGTCTGTGTGGTTTAGTTTTGGTCGTACAGTGAGAAATCAGAAATCGAGACCGAGAGAGAGAGAGAGAGAGACCACCACACTCTATTACGAACTGTGGTTTTTGTACGTGGCGATATTTTATTTGTTTATTTTTTACACTTGTTTTTAGTGTTGGTAGGTTTAATTAAATAAATAAATTTCGTTTTCAGAAAACTTGTGGTGGCAGGATATTTTTTTTCTCCACACTTGGGAATTTTTTTTGTTATGGATAATCCATGCATGTTTATCTTTAAAGGTGTTTAGAAAAAAAAATACATAAGTGGGCCGGGTCGAATTATATTAAATGTTTTGGTGGGTTTTGTAAACATTTTCCTATCTGCAAAGGCCTTTTACAATGCGCTTATTAGTATAAGATGATAACATGTTGACCCAAATCTAACTTTTAGTTTTCTTTTTGCCATGTGCCAATATTATATACCATGAGTTCCCGGTTACACAAAAAAGAGTTTTCAGTAAAACAATGGGTTTTAGACCTCTAATCTTATATACCGTGAGTTCCCAGATTAGACCTAAAATCTTTTTTAGATTTGGAGTAAACATGTTAAATTTGGATTTATCATAAACTTAAACCAGTTGTTGATAAGTAAATAGGAAAAAAATATAAGTGAACAAAATAGCAAGAATAAAAAAAATGGTTGTTCATTCTCAAATTTAGCAAAACATAATTTTGTTCTTTATTTCTCTACAAAAAAAATGAAAAGGAAAAAATATTCTCTGTGAATGATAATTTTTTTAGGAACTTTAAAAAATGCGTTATTTTCCATCATTTCTTAGTCACTATTCATACCCTGATTAAATATAATCTTTTATACTAAAAATAGTTTGAACCTAGGGCACAATAAACCAACCCTTTGTACTTACCAATGTGCTACTAACACTTCGATTACATCTTACAGTAGAGTTTCAATAAAACTTTAAACTGCAATAGGACGATTTTCATATATGCATTCACATCTATTGCATTTAAGCCAATCAAGTTCTCATTATGTAATGTTGTGTAATATTGGGGGACCTGGGTGGAACTAGTAGTGACCCTAGTGACTAGTGAGTCCAGCACGTGATAAAAGGTAAGGTTCACATAATGTTGTTAACTTGTTAGAAACCTATGGACTAAATCGAAACTTTAAATATACATTACATTTTTTATTTAACAAAGTATATATGATATTTTATATAAAAAAGTATTGATTTTTTTTAATGTTCATGTATTGTTATTAATATGCATATATGAATTCTACATAGCTTATACTTTTTTGTCGGCACATAAGCTTATATATTCACGATGAGACATTTTTTTGAAGAAAATTTACATAGATGGGATGTATCAGTCCGGATTTTCCAACCTGTTCACTCCACTACACAACTTGATCCATTCACATCATATATACGTAATCCACTTTCTAGATATTTTGAAACAAACTGGAGGAATGTTGTAAGAAACACTATGTGAACCCCTATTAATATCCAATAGTTTGAATCTAGGTAGTGAGCTTTCAGATATTTTTTGGGTCTGTTATATTTATGTATATGTATAACAATATAGATTATGAAAATGAATATTCGATCATATCCTAAAAGAGACATGGCATATGGTAGTTGCTCCACCGTAGGAAGTTGTGCGTGTGGACCGCTTCACCGTTGAAAATATGTTAAAAGTTGCCATCATTCCAAAAAGGATCCTTTAGATATTTCTTAGATCCAAAAACTTCGAGTGTTACTATAGAGCTAACTAAATCCTCGCCTGGGATAACAAAATCGTTGCCTGGGATAACAAAATCAGTGTAAACTTGTGGACTAGTGTAAATTTTGTAGAATGAGGTGGATACCATCATTAAAGTATAAATACAGTTAGGGGGTGGTATTGGATCCAGGAATTTAATAGAATTTCAAAGAATTCATAAATAAAAAATTTTGCAGTAGTTTATAAGATTTGACGAGGTTTGGATGCATTTACATAATTCTTATGTTTACTTTTCCTTATGGATTTTAAAGGAATTGACATAAATTGGAAAGAATATTAATTTCTCTAAAATCTATGAAATTTTTGGATTTTTGGTTGTGATGTTTCTCCGATTTCCATCCTAATACAAAAATTGAAAAAATAAATATATTTACTAGTCATCTTTCACATACATATGTATATGCAAATGATTATCTTATACAAACAAATAATATGAGCAAACGGTAAGTACTAAACTAACGTCATTGACTAATGATAACAAAAAGACTAAAAACAAAAACGGTAAGTACGAGTTTCATGCTTTTCAAATGTCAACTAGATTGAAAAGTTCCAGAAACTATCCTAGCGAGATAGAGAGAAGATTACGATCCATATATTACGAAGGGGAAATTAATATTACCTGGCTCTGAAACAAGAGAGAAGAAGCGGAGAACTCTCGGCGCGTTACTCGATGAGGAAAGTGGATAGGCAGAGGAGGAAGAGGGAGACACCATGAGGGATAAGAGATAGAAGGAGAGACAGGATAACACGTGAAACCACGAGTGCTACCACTACTCTCTCTCCCGTCGCAAATGACGGCGATGATTCTCCGACCATATGATCGCCGTGCAATAGTTTATACTATCATTACAACAACAGAAAGGCATGAGTTACAACTCTGTATGTGAACATGGAGGTTCAGACTGATCGTCACCATTCTTTGCCCTACGTTTGGAACAAATAAAAAACAGAGAAATAGAGATAAATGTGATTATTGTTGTGTTTTATTACGATACAATTCTCTTCATAAGAGTAAGGAATTGGTTCTTTGTTTTTTTACAATAATTTTCCATTAAATTCTTTTCAAATAACATTACTACAAAATCTATCAAATAGTGAATAACACAAGAATTTAAAGTAATTAGAAAATTGATTACAAATCTTTAATCCAATAACAGAAGCATTTGAAAGAATTGATGAAATGCATAATTGAATAACAGTAGAATTTAATGGAAACTAAAATTCATTCAAATTCCATCAAATTTCTAGATCCAATACCCCCACCTTAGTGTAAAACAACCATAAGCATCAGAAAGTAACAAAACTAGATATCAATTACAGAAAGAATACGAAATAAATTGTTCTTTTTGATCTATAAATGTAATTTTAAATCACTGAAATTAAGAATTTATATGTCTGTTCCATTTATTAAGTTAATATATATGTTTTATATAATATATTTTCGATGCACGTACAAGATGAATCGATCGACGTCTACAAAGTTGATTTAGCCTGTTATTTTTTTCGTCTCATTAAATATTTATGTTTTATTGCCTCTGCATCTAAGTTTTACTTCTTGAATTCTATCCAGTTTCTATGCACACACGTTTTTTCATACTTGCGAAATGATATCATCATATAAAAATACCTTTACAATTTTACAAAAAAAAACTTTACAAAACACCGAGCTAATATAAGCAAAACCATATGATGACCTCTTACATACGTAATAAATAACATACTAGAATTATAGTTTAATAATAAAATCATACATAAACAAGCATGAATAGTTTCTTGATTTCAGTGTTTGAATTTAAGTTATGTCTTAGAAAAGTATAGACCCTTTGAACTTGATATAGCAAATTAATGTTAGTTTGGAAGGTTTCCAATTGAGTTCGATGAGTCAATCGATAATATCCTAGGTAAACATTATTCGATCATTCTGAAATTTTGATCGAAAAGACATTCATTAAACCTGAACTTACCACAAATCATTACCACCTGATCATTACAATAGACTTAAGAGGCCATTTAATCAACTAAATCCGCGGATATATTGGCTTCTCGTGGTACAAAGACAAATTCGAGATCAGAAAATAGAGAGGATATATGAACAATTAATATACCTTGCAAAATCCAATAGAGGCTTCGACTAATTTATTGTAATGATGAACTGGTGGTTTTCTACAATTATTGATGATGTTGATGTTGATGTTTGTAGCATTGTTTTATGGATGTATTTTTGTTGTAGTGATGATGATAATGCAGAACATTTCATAACCACAAGCCGTAATTAGTAAAAAATATAAATGGGAATGCCGTTAACGCGTCTTAAAGGGTTTGTCGAAGATAATATTTTCTACTTTAAAGAAACTCAAGTAGTTCAGTAATACCAAACATCTAATCATTCCTTTTGACATATATTTTAATGCCGACTTTAGTTGAGAAAATAAAGATAATCCATATGGTTAGTTATGGTAATTGATATTTAAAACAAAAAGGTGAGAAAATTGACAGCTTGTGGCTTCATGATTGATCATCTTATTATATTGTTAGGGCGGTGGTGCCTATTTACAGTTGATAACTACGTCTTAAGTGAAAAATTATATAACCAAAAAAATGTATAGCTCAACATGTGTAGGAGATACATTTGCAATGCATTTTTCTTCTTTTTACCTGTTTTTCCTCAGAAAATAAGTTTTTGAAAAAAGAAATTCAGAAAGGGTGGGTTGTCCCATCTCACACTATTAAACCCACTTGTCACTGACCGTTGTCTATCAGTAATGCTTCATGTTGCTGCCTATATAAATGGTGCGAGAAGCTTTGTTACAATAACTTCATAGCAAAACAAGATTTAGAAGTAGAAGAACATCTATAAAAAACTTACCAACAAAAGAAAATGATCAAAGGGCTCTTGTTGGTTTTGTTCTTTTTAATCACTGTCAAGACTTCTGTTTCTCGTCCATTAGCATGGTCAAAAGGTAACATGTCACCAGGCCAAAACACCCAAGGCGAAAGTGGGTCGGGCCGTGGGCCAAACTGGGATTACAATTGGGGTTGGGGTTCTGCTCCTGGATCCGGATGGGGTTACGGGTCGGGCTCAGGTAGATCTCCCACGGGTTGGGGAAGAGGATCCGGATATGGGTATGGGTCTGGATCTGGATCAGGTAGCGGATATGGGTACGGTTCCGGAGGTGGCGGAGCACGTGGTGGTGGGTATGGTTATGGAAGCGGAAATGGTCGGTCTGGAGGAGGTGGTGGTGGCTCTAATGGTGAAGTTGCCGCTTTGGGCCACGGTGGTAAATATCATCCGTGATGATAAGCTTGTAACTCCCAACTTAAAAGGTTTTGGGAGTAGTTTAAGTGTTTGAAATATCAAGGTTATTAGGTTTGGTACCCTTTTTAAATGTAACTTCCTTTGTCTTGTATTGTATGCTTAAAATATGGTATGGATTATGTGGTCGACATATCTTATGAACGTCTTTGCATGAATATGTGATATACTTTAGTGTATTTGTATGTATCCAGACGAGTGTTTAGATAATCAAATGGAAAAATATGATACGTTAGAAACTCATACCGGTTTTAACAGTTTTGTATTCGAAAATAACTATAGTTTTTTATTCACTTGTTAAGATTATGGTTTGCATTAACGATACATATCTATGCATTTTTGTTACTATTAAAACTTGCTCTAGTTATGCTGCATGTTACTATTCCTAATCTTATCCTATTAATATTTGGTCATTTACAGACAGAAACGGCAATTAATGTATCTGCTACATGCCCATCTATACATTAAGAACCAATTACACACTTGATTAGAGATACATTACGTAATTTCTACATTTAGTAGCATAAATTATTATTATCTCAAAAGTCGATAGAAATACAAAAGGAATCTAAACAACAATGAAAAGAAGAAACCGTGAGATACCATTGAACGATTTGACAAAGTCCTAAGCTCGATCCCAAATGTACCCATTGAATTAATACTGTGCGTATTCTGTCTCTGGACCCAGATGACCGTCTGCAGATTCTCATGTTTGAACGAAACCATGGTTCCTCTGAGGTACACGCCTAGAAGGTTTGTTGTACATCCCAAGAAGAAGCTGTTGGTTATCGTAGAAGAGCGTGAAGCTGCAAGAAAGGAATGTTTTGAGGCCGGTGGAGTCGAGAGAATGGTAAATGCAGTGCAGATCAGATGGAGAATGGTGAGGACCATGAGGATAAGGAAGACCCGCTCTGTGATGAGCAGCCCAAAGCCGAGTCAGAGAAGTGGGTCTCTTGCATCAGAGTTGTTGACCCCTAAGACAGCTGATACAACTTGTCTACTGGAACTTTCAAGACAACGAAGCTGCTTACAGTGTATGCACAGTGAATTTTCATGATAAAGAGTATGGTACTTTAATGGCCGAGCAGTTTCCAACACTTCCAATAGATTTACAGAGGAAAATAGCAGTTGAGCTGGATAGAACACCTACCGAGATTCTCAAGAAGCTTGAAGACGCTAGGAACAAGATCATTTAGTTCGTTTGTTGTAGTGTGCTTTTGTCCAAGTGAGAACTGATGAAGTTTGTTCTTCTTCTACTGTTACAATGTGTACAATTTCCACCTATCTCTACGGCAAGGTTCCAGAGACAGAGGATGAACCACCTTGATAGACTTTAGATCT
Source organism: Brassica rapa (assembly GCF_000309985.2). Taxonomy (NCBI): domain Eukaryota; kingdom Viridiplantae; phylum Streptophyta; class Magnoliopsida; order Brassicales; family Brassicaceae; genus Brassica; species Brassica rapa. The sequence goes on along the minus strand of NC_024803.2, from coordinate 4,056,259 downwards.
ATTCTCTCGTGATGTAACAAACTCTGTATTGAATAACAAAGTACAAAGGAGTAAAGCTTTGTAGTCGATCTCGAGTTACACTCTCATGACGAGCTTCACTCTAAATCACCGATCTCATAACGATCGGAGTGTATAGACTCATGACGTCTATAACAAACTACCACAAAAGCATGAATGACACTTACTCAATTACAACTCTATTTATACCCTTTTCTGTAACTGTAAAGACTCTACTTCAAATGGAAGTTTACTCTCTTCACTTCTTATTCATAATGCTTCTTGACTTCTCAACTCTCTCCCTCCAACTCTGGTTCACTCGCTCTCTCCTTCCCTCTTCTCTTACGATAGTAAACCTTCTTGAGTCTATCAATACCCCCCTCATCGAAATCCAGCTTGCCCTCAAGCTGGTAAGTTGGAAAACACGTTCGAAACTCATCATACAACATCCAAGAATCTTCAAGAGTGGGTTTGCCCTGCCAATGTATCAGCAATTCCAACTCTCCCTGCGCTCCATAGCGTTTATCCAAAACCTCCGCAGGTACAACCTGATCTTCTTCCTCAACAATACACCCCAGTGGAAGTACCTTACTTTGATCATGAGGACCCAACGCCAACTTCAATTGCGAGATATGAAACACCGGATGTACACGAGCCTCCACTGGTAACTGCAACTTATACGCAGCAGTACCAATACGTTCAAGGACTCTGTATGGACCATAGAACTTAGCAGCTAACTTCTGACAAAAACGCCGTGCCACTGTCTTCTGACGGTACGGTTGCAGCTTCAAATAAACCATATCTCCAACCGCTAGCTCCACGTCTCTGCGAGACTTGTCCGCTTGACGCTTCATGATATCTTGAGCACGTAACAGATTGCGCTTTAGAGAATCCAACATCATGTCTCGCTCATGTAACGCTGTTTCTAGTTCAAAATTCGAAGTGGAACCCGGTTCAAACCGTACTAATGCAGGAGGGTCTCTACCATAGAGAACCTTAAACGGAGTTGTCTGTAAGGACTTATGATACGTCGTATTGTACCAAAGCTCGGCCCAGACCAAATAAGCATGCCAAGAACGCGGGTGTGAAGAGCTAAAACACCTCAAATAAGTTTCCAAACACCTGTTCAATACCTCAGATTGACCATCTGTCTGTGGATGAAACGCAGTACTATACTTCAAAGTCGTCCCCGCCAAACGAAAAACTTCAGTCCAAAAAGAGCTTAAGAAAATGCGATCCCTGTCCGAAACAATGCTCTGGGGAAACCCGTGCAAACGAACCACTTCAGTGACAAATTTCTTCGCTACATCCAAAGCGGTGAACGGGTGTTTGAGGCTGATGAAATGAGCAAATTTACTTAACCTATCAATGACGACCAAGATAACGTTGAAACCATTTGAAGTCGGAAGACCTTCGATAAAGTCCATATTAATGTCGTCCCACACTCGTTCTGGAACCGGAAGTGGTTGTAGCAACCCTGCAGGAGATAAAGTTGAGTGTTTATGCGTCTGACAGATCGCACATTCTGCCACATACTGTTGTAACTGCTTGTGCATTCCTTTCCAAAAGAATGACCCCTGAACACGCTTCACGGTCTTAAGAACTCCGGAATGTCCTCCTACCTTGCTGTCATGAGCCTCTTGCAATATCAACGGAATGAAACGAGAGGATTTTGGTATAACTAAACGCCTTTTTGACCATAGTCTCCCCTCAATGACCTGGTATTTAGTTGAGACTAACATGCCCTCTCGTATCTTTCGAATGATGTCTTGCAAACCCGCATCCTCGTTAATTTCCTTATACAGATCTTCCCATTGAAGCACAGTAGGGACAGTAAGTGCCACAAGAGAAGAGGAGTTAGAAACCGAACGAGATAATCCATCTGCCGCTTTGTTCTCCTGTCCCGGCTTATAAAATATATCAAAATCAAACCCCAGTATCTTTGTTAGCCACTTCTGATATTCCATATTGACCTCGCGCTGTTCCAGTAAGAACTTCAGGCTCCGCTGATCAGTGTGGACATGAAACTTCCGCCCAATCAAATAATGTTTCCATTTGCGGATAGCCATGACTATTGCCATCAGTTCTCTCTCGTATGCCGGTTTCAGTTGTTCCCGAGGGGTAAGAGCATGACTAAAGAAAGCAATAGGTTGTTTGTCTTGCATTAATACAGCACCCAACCCGAAACCTGAAGCGTCTGACTCCACTACAAACACCTTCTCGAAATCTGGTAGTGCTAAAACTGGTGCGTGACTCATAGCATATTTCAACCCATCAAAAGCCGCTTGTGCTTCCTGAGACCAACCAAACTGATCCTTTCTGAGTAACATTGTCAGAGGTCTTGCTATAACTCCATAACTCTTGACGTAGTTTCTATAGTAACCCGTTAAGCCCAAGAATCCTCTCAGCTGTTTGATTGATTTCGGTGTTGGCCATTTCTGCATTGCTTCAATTTTTTCTGCATCTGTAGCCACACCCTGAGCTGAAATCATATGACCCAAGTAATCAATTCTCTTCACACCAAACGTACATTTCTTCTGGTTGGCAAACAGGCTCTGTTCCCGTAATACTTGTAACACCAAACGAAGATGTGTCTCGTGCGCTTGTTCATCCACACTGTATATCAAGATGTCATCAAAAAAAACTAGCACAAACTTGCGGAGGAATGGTTTGAAGACTTTGTTCATCAATGCCTGAAATGTCGCCGGGGCGTTAGTGAGTCCAAATGGCATAACAAGGAATTCATAATGACCCTCGACGGTTCTGAACGCAGTCTTGTGAACATCCTCCTCCATCATGCGTATCTGATGATATCCTGAACGAAGATCGAGTTTGGTGAAGACAGTAGCCCCATGAAGCTCATCCAGCAATTGATCTATTACCGGAATGGGATACTTATCCAACACTGTAACACGATTTAGTGATCTATAGTCCACACAGAAACGGAATGAACCATCCTTCTTCTTGACCAACAAGACTGGACTTGAAAAAGGACTTGTACTTGGTCTAATGATACCCGTAGTAAGCATATCGTTGACCATCTGCTCCATTGCGACCTTACTGGCGTGAGGATATCTATAAGGACGCACGGACACAGCTGAAACTCCTGGTTTGAGGATGATTGCGTGTTCATGCCCCCGAAATGGAGGTAATGTCGTAGGAATGGTGAACACATCCTTAAACGCAGAGAGTAACATAGAGAATTTTGTACGAACTTCTGGAATCGCAGATGTTGCTATAGAAGTAGCAAGTAGCACTTCTCTTCCTGCCTTACTACTCTTATAGACTGGCATCAATGACTTGAAAGAGAGTTTGGTGCAATGTAGGGATTTATCACCCACCAAAGTCACCTTATTCCCTTCATAGACAAACGAAAGGAGCTGCTCTCTCCAATCCACTTCGCACTTGCCTAATGTTTCAAGCCACTGAATGCCGAGTATCACATCCACGTTTCCCAGTTCAAGAGAGATGAAGTCACTTATGAAGTTGGTTTCATTTAATTGGAAGTGTACTGCTTGGCTAATTCCCAAAGCGTTCACAGTCACTCCATTACCCAACAACACGTCCAAGCTACTATCAGCATAAACTTTCAGTTGTAGCTTGTTCACAACTCCTGGTGTAATGAAGTTGTGAGATGCTCCGCTATCGAGCATGACTATCACCTCTTTACCGCATATGTATCCCCTCATCTTAGTCGTCTTAGGGGAATCAATGCCAAGATACGAGTTAAATGACAACGTATATAGTGTCTGTTGACGCATATCTTGTATCTGATCTTCATCATCGTCACGTAGATCCACCACTTCCATCTCAAGGCCATTAATGACTGTTAAGATTCGCAACTCTTTGTGAGGACACACGTCTCTATGTGCTGGTGACCAAGGTGCCTTGCACTTGAAACAGATCTTATCCTTTCGCATACGATCAAGCTCTGCGTCAGTATGTTGTAATCTTGGTCTCACATTGTTGCGTTGAAGCGGTGTGTTTTCCTTATTAGCCGTTGACTCTAGTTTTAGAGTATCAGTACGGTGCTTGTTGTTATACGTACCAGCACGTGCTCCCGACGACTGCCTTTGATAGCCTCCCCGCCCTTCACCAGCGGCCGAGCTTATCACGCTACAGAACGTCGTGCTCTGCATCTTCAGCACTGCCAGTTTGTGTTGTGTTAACGTGACCGGTTCCTTCAGGCGAATCACTTCTTTCATGTCAGGTTTCAAGCCATTAAAGAATACTTTGATCAAATTCCTCTCATCAATCCCTGTAACTTGATTCCGTAAGGCTTCGAACTCATTCACATAATCCTCAATCTCGCCTTCCTGTTGTAAACGAAACAATCTTGTTGCCGGATCATTATCAATAGGACCACTGAACCTATCAAGCATTCGATCTGTGAATTGCTCCCAACTCAAGAACGGCTTACTGCGAATCTCCCCGTTGAACCACTGTAACACCGGTCCTTCTAAACTTAGTGAAACCAAATGAAGCTTCTCCTCCTCATTGTAGTTGCCAAACCTGAAAAACCTCTCCACACGAGAGATCCAATCGAATGGCAACGCACCAGAAAACACAGGCATTTCTATTTTTCTCAACATCTTATCTCTATTCGCAAGAGTACCATGGATTCCCCGATAACCTAAATGTGTTGGCGATCCTCCTGTTTCAGAGATAGGAATCGATACCTGATCCACTGGAGGCACTGACGCGGAAGCAACCTCCTTCCCAGGTCTTTGAGTGAACGTCGCTGTTGTCTCGAATCGGCTCAAAACGTCGGTGATATGATTCAGCTTCGCTTCGATTGAATCCACCTTCGTCTGCAACGAATCGATCTTCTTCGTTGTTGTGCGATCGCTATGCGCTAGCTTCTCGTGATTGAGCTTCGATTGAGCTATGTCGTCTTGAATCTGTTGAAGATCCGCCAGGTTTACTGCATCTGAGGTCATCGTCTTCTCGCGATCACCTCCGTTACGCGTTTCGACCATTGCTTCGATTCGCGGTGGCTCCGATCAAGTTTCGCCGCACCAATGATAGACTTTAGATCTATTCTCTCGTGATGTAACAAACTCTGTATTGAATAACAAAGTACAAAGGAGTAAAGCTTTGTAGTCGATCTCGAGTTACACTCTCATGACGAGCTTCACTCTAAATCACCGATCTCATAACGATCGGAGTGTACAGACTCATGACGTCTATAACAAACTACCACAAAAGCATGAATGACACTTACTCAATTACAACTCTATTTATACCCTTTTCTGTAACTGTAAAGACTCTACTTCAAATGGAAGTTTACTCTCTTCACTTCTTATTCATAATGCTTCTTGACTTCTCAACTCTCTCCCTCCAACTCTGGTTCACTCGCTCTCTCCTTCCCTCTTCTCTTACGATAGTAAACCTTCTTGAGTCTATCACACCTTCCTACTAATAATCCACCAGAGGAGATGACTAAGAAGGATAAGTCACGTGCCAAGTTCTCGCAGAAAACGCTCATTCACATCGTTCCGTTCGCCCTTCTTGTATGTGCTCTAGTCCTGCGTATTGTAATTAATGGATGCGAAGTTCATTATGTATTTAGAAATTCAATGTATTTGAATTACAGGATCCGAATTGACATGAAACCTGAAGTGAAGAGGAATATGGTATTATATGGTAGGAGAAGTTTTAGAAAGAAAGAGAAAAGCTTAAAATATTTTTTGATTAAAAGCTTACAGAAAAAACTTGAAACTGTGATTATCCCATTGATATGTTATAATTTGGCATTTGCTCTTTGATCTAGCAAAAGATAGCAAGATAAAATATCCATACAAAAATAGAACATATCAAATACAAACTGCAAATAGAAAAAAAAGAAACAAATCAAAGAGATAGATTGCAAATATTAAAAACAAAATGAAAAGGTGAATGTTGAAGCTTGTCAATAGTATTATTATTATTTTTTTTTGCAAATGACTTTGTCAAATCGTTCAATGGTATCTCACGGTTTCTTCTTGTCAATAGTATTAAACACAATGAAAACATCATTCTGTTTTTTTTTTCTCTTACATAAATCTGTATTATTCTTATTCATATGTATATTATAAAGTAGATGGTAGATGTGTATATATAGTCATACCCAAAGCAATAGTTTATTAATATCTTTATATTATAATAATTTGTAATTTTGTAATTATATTGAGATATTCACACAAGTATGTTCTTGAAGTTTCTTTTTTTTTTTTTAGACAAACCTCAAATTTTATAGATTCTTACTCTCCATTTAAGGAGAAAGTGTTTACAGAGCATGATAACAAAGCCATCCTGGCCAATCAAACAACAATTACAATGAAGCAAAGAAAGATAGAAGCATACAAAACACTTAAACAACTAATGGCGTGGAGAGGTCCTCTAGTCTCAACAACCAAGCTGCAAAGTGAAAGTAAGCCTTGAGAATTAAAAACCACATTCAGTGATATAATTCCTGAGATTGAAACAGAAGCAAGTGCACAATTGACAATCCTTGAAATGGCTACACACACATAGGCGATTGAACACCATTTTGATGAGCCTTTGATTAGAACTTCAATATCTGAAGTATCTATAATCTTAAACGTTTTACTTCCTGAAACAAAACCACTTAAAGTAGATGATGAAATTAGAAGGGGAACACACTCCATAGAGGAGGAAAGAGAGCAGTAAATATCGACAAACAAGACCCAAGGAATTGAAATGTCAGACATAACTCCATCAAGCTGCCACAACAGAATACAAAAGTACTTCAATATAGCGCAGGCAGAACTGCATAAAGCAGTAAAGAGACAGCATACTGCAGTAAATGGCCGCACCAAGACTAGGGACAGACCAGGACAACACTCCAAAACAATCAACACAACACCAGTGAATAAGTTTGAAAATCTCAGAGATACAACCTGGATTGTTGGGAGATGAATGAAGCATGAGGTGGTGATGAGGGCCGAGCAACCCGTGCACGAAGCTACCACCAGATTGACAAGCTGTGAGGTAAAACATACAGTGACTGCGACGGGAGACAACGAAACCCATAAAAAGAGACTACATTCAGCAGTAATAAAGCCATTGGAGGAACCCAAACCAGGCACCAACAAACCAGCCACCGGGACTGAAGTAGAAGAGCTTCTTAGGACCAAAATCAGAGAGGAGATGAAAAGCCAAAGAACTCCAGAGGCAGAATACACTGAGATCTGAGAAAACTTCATATTTAAATCTAGACTCATGAATGATTCCGAAGCAGAGGACAGTAACAGGAGATGGAATGATGAGATGGAAAATCTCTTGGAGAAGACAGATCTGTCCAAGAATGAAACTCCATTGATGATATGGGATTTGCAGAGGATGAGAGTTTTGACGGGAGAGAAAGATCTGTTAGAGGTTCTAACGGGAGATGAGGGTGGATCGGGAGGTTCTGGAGGGTCAGGCTCCGTCAACTGACCGGAATCCATGGCAGAGGAGGAGAAGGCCAAGGGAGGAAGCCCCTGGCGGCTAGGGTTTTCTAGAGAGAGTTTTGAAGTAACGTTTTTTCCTGTGTATGAATGTTTCTTGTTCTTGAAGTTTCTTAAGCCGCTCAATTTGCTGGGTTAGGGCAATGAGCTATACATTCTGCTTGCGTAACATAACATTGTCATTTTTCCGGCGGTGCGTTGTTACATCAAAAACAACGTGTTCCAAAACATGGAAGGAGACGGAAATACTTTCTCTTGAACTCTAAACTATATGCGTTTCTCAAGGAAAATATGATTAAAAATGGAAAATGAAAATATAGTATATGCATAGTTGCAATGTCTATGATGATAAAATGGAATATTTGTTATAATATGCATCATTGCATTGTACATACATTGATGTAGAGGAACGAGAGAATCATAAAGAGGCACAAAATAGCAAGATGTTATGATGACGTTTTCGTAATACTCTTCTAAAAACGATGCATTTGTTTGCTATTTCATGGTTGTATTACCTACAGACGTACAATAGAAACTATATATATACATATGTAAGAGCAACCTTATTACTCTTGTATTTAAAATGGGGTTTTAAATTAAATAATAACTAGATTTTGACCCGTCCTTTGAAAGGGTAAGTATTATTTTTTGTTTTAAAAAAAAAAACAATTCAGTTTTCATATTTGTATTTTTCTTCGTAATTATATTTGTGTATAAATTTTAAAAAGCTCAATAATATAACCATAGAATTGTTTAATAAGTTAAATAATTCAGTTACATCGATAAAAGAAAAGTATTAGAGTGAAGTGGGTCATACCAGTTACAAATAAAATGCAAATTATGTAACTGCCGTCACTTAGAATTAATTTTAGATTCAATTATATGAAAATAATTAGTTGGACATAACATTTATCAATTGGTCATGATTTTAATGTAATAGAATAGATTATTTTAATAAAAATAATTAATTAATTTAAGATATATTAAATCATATATACATTAATAAATGTAATTAAAAGTCTTACAGAATATCTCATAATATCTTAAATAAATATTTTTCTTTGTTTCTTTTTTCATTTTTTCTTTATTACTTAGATATTCATTGAATTTTATAGATGAAATTACTCTTACTGGTTATGCATTAATTTATGGTTTAATTATTTTAGTTTTTTCCTATTCCTAAGTAAAATGTTAAATAAAAAATTAGAAATATGAAATGGATGCATGAATAAGTAGATCAATTTCATCCATACAATTCAATGAATATCTAATTAATAAAAAATGAGAAGATATATATTTTTTAATTTAAAATACTATGAGATATTCTTTAATACTTTCAAATACATATTTGTTAATGTATAAATGACTTAATATATTTTATACATTTAAATTAATTAATTAATTTTTATTAATATAATAATCTTCTTTGATTAGAATCCCATTTTAGATACTAGACTAATAACTAATAAGGTTGCTCTTTCATATTATATATATATATATATATATATATAGTCTATATTGTACTTTCGAGAAAATACAACCATTAAATAGCAAACAAACACACCGTTTTTAGAAGAGTATTACGATAATGGCATCGTCACATCTTACTATCATGTGCCTCATCATGATTTCTCTCGTTCTTATACAGCAGTGTATGTACAATGCAATGATGCATATATAAAAGATATTCTATTTTCTATTATTTATCATCAAAGACATTGTAACTATGCATATACTATTATATTAATTCTATTTTTTTTTAAATGCTATTTTTCTTATAGTGGGTGACGCATACGGTCTAGAAGCAAAAAGAAGACAGTGCCTCCCTGTAGAATGTTCCTTACCCAGAGTAGGAAGATATTGTGCTTGCTGTGTCGAAGGAGAGAAAACATTAAAATGTTGGGTTAAGAAAGAAGAATGTATGGCAAATTGCAAGAAGCTCCCAGTTCGTTGAATGGCTTAAGAAACTTGAAAGATTTAGAACATATTCATGTGAAATATCTCAATAAAATTATTAAAATTTTATAAAATTCAGATATTAATTAATTATTGTTTTGGATATCATAATATACATCTACTTAAATCTACTTACATATGATAACAAACTTGTGTAATATAAAGAAAAAACAGAATGCACCTTTTCTCTTTTTATCTTTGCAATTTATCTTTTTGTTAAATTCACAATTTTCTATCAATTGACCACAAGCTCACTCGAAAGCTAACATAATCAAATTGGGTCTAACATTAAAAAGCTAGACTAAGATAAGTTATAATTCTGCATGTCATGCTGAAAAGGTACTTATTTTTAGTATTTTTTCTGAAAAAAATATATATTGTGAATTGTAACCCTTTTATTTTACTTTGGTCGTTGTAAACCTAAGGGGTAAATTTTAATTGGTCTGTAATGAACTTGCATTTACATGTTACAATAAAGGACTTTTCTAAGGAACAAATCAAATGTTTTGATATAGTATTGTATTCTAAAATGTTATTTTGACAATATAATTTTATTTTCTAAAAGTTAGCATTTCAAAAATCATCTTTATTTAAATTAAAAAACCAAGACTAATTTATCAATCTCGTCATACAGTTTCATAGTGTCATGCATTTTTTTTATCAAGATTATAACTGAGTAACTATAACAAGGATCAAACTTTGTAGATGGGGATTTGGGGATGAGAGAAGAATCTATCGCGGCTAGGATTGAAGGATTGATGATCGAAGGAGACATCAACAACGATAGTGATGGAACTCAGACTGGTTTCTCGGGCGCCACATTAGAACTTGGTGGCGATTCAGACAAACTAGACCATGTTGCTCGGAGCACACGAGCTTCGAGGAAACTAATCAAAGGGTTCCATTAAAATTTATAAATTTGATGGATAAAGGTTCTTGTTTAATTGCCATCTTTACTCATGATTAACCATTTTGATATTTTGTTTCTACGTTACTTTATTGTGTGGAAGTATGAAGAAGAATGACAAGGAATATGGTATTATATAGTAGGGGAAGCTTTAGAAAGAGAGATAAGATCTTAAAATATTTTTTTTGATTGAGAAACTTAAAACCATGATTATCCCATTGATCTGTTATGGTTTAGAATTCTCTTCGATCTAGCAAAAGAAAAAGAAAGCAAGATAAAATATCCTTAAAAAATAGAACATATCAAATACAAACTGCAAATAGAAAAAAAAAACAGATCAAGAAGATAAATTGCAAAGATAAAAAGAGAAAATGTGAAACTTCAAAGCTTGTCAATGGTATTGAACACAATGACAAACATCATTTTATTTTTTTCTCTTACATAAATTTATAGCATTCTTAATCATATCTATATTTTAAAGTCGATGCCTGATGTATATATATAGTGATACCCAAAACAATAGTTTATTAATATCCTTATATTATAATATTTTATAATTTTATTGAGATATTCCACTGAGTATGTTCTAATTTCTTAAACTGTCTTAAGCCACTCAAATAGTTGGGTTCGGGCAACGAGCCATACATTCTGCTTCCGTAGCATAACACGTTAATTTTTTTTCCGATGGTGCGTCATTACAGCAAAAACAACCCGATGCAGGTATCGTACATGCAGGTACCCATTGACGGAAATCGATGCACTTTTTCTTGATTTCTAAACCATATGCGTTTCCTACTATATATGAAAAATAGGATTAAAAATGAGAAATGAATAGTTGCAATGTCTATGATGATAAAATGATCAAAAATGGAAAATATTGTATGCATTGTACATACAGTGATGTAGAGGAACGAGAGAAATCATAATGAGGCACATAATAGCAAGATGTGATGATGACATTATCGTAACACTCTTCTAAAAAATGATGCTTTTGTTTGCTATTTGATAGTTGTCTTTCCTACAGACGTACAATAGAGACTATATATATACATAAAAGCAATCTTATTAGTCTAGTATCTAAAATGGGATTCTAAATCAAATAAGATTATTCTCTTAATAAAACTAATTAATTAATTTAATTTGAATGTTTAAAATAAAGTAAGCCATCTTACATTAATAAATGTAATTAAAAGTCTTAAAGTAATATCTCATAATATCTTAAATAAAATATATTTTTTTGTCTCTCTTCTCATTTTCTCTTTTATTACTTGGATATTCATTGATTTTTATGGACGAAATTTCTATAATTTGTTATGCATTCATTGTATGGTTTACTTATTTTAGTTTTTCCTATTCCTAAGTAGTAAGTTAAATGAAAAAATATTTTTATAAAAATATTTTATCTTCTTGTAGGAATATTGTAAAGGATTATGTATCTCAAGAAGGCGTAGTTTTAATATTTTTTTAAAACTTCTCTAATAAAAATATTTTATCCTGTGTATATAAAAACTAAAATAAGTAAACCATACAATGAATGCATAACTAATTAGAGCAATTTCATTCATAAAATTTAATGAATATTTAAGTAAAAAGAAAAAGGAGAAGATAGACAAAAGATATTTTATTTAAGATATTATGAGATATTCTTTTAAGAATTTTAATTGCACTAGATCCTTTCTCCGCACTACGCGCGGATAATATATTTAAATTTGTTAGATTTGTCATTTTTATTTGTAAGTGAATCTGTGCATATTAAATTATTTATAACTAATTTTAAAATTTTTTATATATTTTTAGTTTGAAGTAAGTATTTCTATTATATATAACATAATTAATTAATAAAATATGTAGAATCAAGTCCGAGATTTTAGAGTTATGTAAAAAAAAATATAATTATGTATAGAACATAAATTATCTTAGTTTAAAAGATCGAAATCTCATCTCGAATAAATTCACGAAAAGAAAAAGTACTCCAATAACTTACTTAAAATATAAAACCTCTTTTTAGAAAAAAAAGCGTACTTAATAATATTTGTTTACGTGTAATAGTTGAAAACTGGCAATTGAATATCGATCTAAAATATTATTTTAATATATTTAATGGTAAAATATTAATTGTAATAAACAAATTTTGAATTTTGTAATATTACATGAATTAGAAGTCTTTAAAATCTATTTTATATATTTTTATTCATTTATTATTTTGACGTTACAAAATATTGCTTTAGTTTTTATTTGTATATTAATTTTTTAATAATTTAGTTTTTTAAAGTAATGTTAAAATTATCAAGAATATAATATATTTAAAATTATTTATTTAAATATATCTAAATATGATGTCTCATTTTTATGTGTGTTTGCGTTGAACATATTTAATTTGTAGTTTGTATATTTAATAACACCTTGTTGCGTGCCGTTCTAAGGTTTTAATAAATGTATTGTCATTTCATTTTTATTACTACTAACATGATTTTTTAGTGATCAGTGATAATGTATTTTTAACGTCATGATTTATATTTTATCGTATATTTTCTAACTCTTCATGGTGGCAATTTTTTAGAATCATTTCAATTAGATAATAGGTTTAAAGATGTAAATAAAACTGCGTATGTTGTAAATTTAGACTTTCTAGTGTAACTGAGCACTATCAATTATGTAAATTATATTATGATTTTATTTTACTAAATCTTTCTTTCTGTGTATATATTTTTTATTTTTTATTTTGTATTTTTACAATTTTATTACCTTATTCTTTAATTGAAGAGAATTGATATTTCCAATTTTTGTTTCATATACCTTAAAAGTCTTCGGTTGATTTTTGTTTGTTTTCTTTCACCAATTACAATGAACAGTTCGACCGTTTTTTTTTTGGGATCAAACTACTAATATCAGAAGATAGAAAAGCTTAAACTCCAAAAATGAAGTGAGTATTTGTGCTTAGAGAAAACTGATTTAGCCACTAATATAGTGAGATATTATAATATTAGAAGATATGAAAACTCTTCTTTGTTGTCCTATGCTGGACAAATTAAGTTGTTGTCAATTGATTCTATATTTGTAATAACTGAATTTATTTTAGTACATTATAAAATTATGATATTATTTACACTAAATATTTCTTTACAAACTATTATGTGAATAAAAAATATAATTATATTTATATAAATAACATATTTCACTAAAAAAATATTTTTGGTTATAATTGTTCAAGTAAAAAGTTAAAGGATCATTTTGTAAAAAACAAATGCAGGAGGTGACATGGCAAAAATATAGTTTCTCATTGGCTGATTATTTTCGCCTACGTGGACACTCTATAATTATATTTATATAAATAATATATTTCACAAAAAAATATTTTTGGTTATAATTGTTTAAGTAAAAAATTTAAAGGATCATTTTGTAAATACAAATAGAGGAGATGACATGACAAAAATATAGTTTCTCATTGGCCAATTATTTTTCTTTACGTGGACACTCTATAATTATATTTATATAAATAATATATTTCACTAAAAAAATATTTTCAGTTATAATTTTTTAAGTAAAAAGTTAAAAGATCATTTTGTAAAAACAAATAGAGGAGGTGACATCGCAAAAATATAGTTTCTCATTGGCCGATTATTTTCGTCTACGTAGACACTTTATCTAAGGCTTATATCCTCCTTTTATTACTTATATATATGATTTGCTAATGCATAGATGACTTAATCTATCATAAACATTTAATTATTTTTATTAAAATAATAAAAATTTATCAAGATTGGAAAATAAGCTTTTTAATATTTATTCTACAAAATCATCCATCAAATTTTTTGATCATGCTGTTTTTGATGGATAACATTACTAAACCAATCAATTTTTATGATATATGTATTATAAGTAAGATTTTATGAAAGTTAATTTCAATCAAACAAACATAAAAGTTAAATAATAACAAAATAGTTGAAAATATTTCAGTTGTGTATCTTGTAAAAATAGTAAAAGAAAGTTGTGTTTTTCTTTTTTAACACAAACTTACTTTCATTAAGACTCAATATTGTTCAATACAATATTAAGAGGGAATGATCCATCATACACAAAACTCAATAGATAAATAAGCTAAGCAAGATAGGTTTTCAACCAAAGATGGCATCCAATTCGAGACGATATTTGAATGCGTCGGAGGAGCCTTCACGACAAAGTTGGACAATTGGAGAATTGTGACGTTGAGGTCCATACCTCATCTACAAGAATTACCGAAGGATCCTCGATTGCACCTTCATATCCCGTGGAGACCGTTACGAAAAAGAACAAAGTGATGAGAAAGCTGAAGTAAACGCTCCGTAACGAGTCCGAGAGAACATCTCTTCCCAAAGGAAAAAAGTGTATGATAAAAATGATTAAAATAAAAACGAACCAAGTGAACCCACAGATAAAAACATCTCAAAGAAGAAATATGAAAATAAGCACTAGGGAAAGATTCCGGTAAATCCACCGGAATTTCTAAGAAACTAACATCACCCAAAGCCATTAATCTCTCAAGTAGATACATTTTAATATAATCTAGTTAATTTTTTTTAATTCATTCTCATATTAAAAAATTATAATATAAATTTTAGTTTTGTTCTGCGATCTAAAATAAGACCCACAACTTTTTTATATTTCTCCAAAATTTTGTTTTACAATACAGACTAATAACAAGAAAAAATAGACCCAGATTTTTTTTTGAGAAATCATAGGCCCCATGCATTTGTTTCTTGAGAGTGGGTTCAAAACCGGTTCTGGCCACCTTGTCACAGATTTTGCTTTCACGGAAACCAAAGTTTCCAATTTCGCTCTTCACGAAGATGACCCATCTCCGTTTACCAGCCAAGTTCACGACTTTTACTCTCAGAAACAAGCCCAAGAACCATCAACAACCAGACCCCTAAACCGTGATTCTTTGAAAAGATTGATACAATTTTCTATTTTTTCACTTAGTCCTTCCTATCTTCACTTGGCCAGACAAGTAAATGTCATTCATATGCCTTTTGGCCGCTAATATACATGAGTTTTTGCAGTATACCAAATGTCATTCATTTTTATATCAGTAGTCAATAGAGTATGCAACTGGGACAAGAAACAAATAAATCGGAGCTACGTAAGTAATGTAAGAAAAAAAACACAATAAATAGTTAGTTAAACACAAATCTAGACGTAAAGTTAGAATTCAAAACTTCAATAGTAGAACACACTAATCAATGGATAATACCGCCTAAGATTATCTACAAAGCATCCATAAATTTAAATATAATCAATATAAACTTGCATCTTATATAAAATTAAGGGATTACATAACATATTTGTTAAAAATGAGGAATATTAATAATATTAGATTACGAGTATAATTGTCAAGCAACTGAGCAAAAGGGTAAGGTTTGGTTATATATGTGGAGCCCTAGATAATTAAGTAGAACGAATGAAAAATCAAGTTGCTTCAAATCATATCCTAACAAGTAGCTAGCAAGATAACCCTACAAGAAAAGCAATTTGATGAATTTGTCTCTCCTCTGGGTGAAAGTCGTCATCATACGTACATAATATCTAAATGTTTTGCTCAAATAATAAAATACAAAATATCTTTCGTTATTTATAGTTTAACTTGTGAGTCATTACTACTGCAAAAACTCATGTATATTAGCGGCCAAAAGTCATATGTTATTCATTTATATTTAAAACGAATCAACCTCAACCAATTTAATCAAAATTATTTGTTAATGGTAAATGTAAACGTTAAATACGAACAAAATTTTACGTTTGCTTTAATAATTTAACAAAACTAGAAATCTTTATAAAAATGTATATCGCGTAAGTGCAAACACATAAATTGTGTTTGAAACATCCAAAAACAAAAACAAATGAAGTGATAAGTAAGCCAAATAGTCACCATTGAAAAGCTTAAAACCATCACATTTTAAGCAAATAACTTAGGATTTGAACCATGGGTATCTAATGGGGGGATATACTCTATAAGATTCAAATGAGATGTTAGTGGAATTAGTCATCATCAGAGACAAAATCACGTTGGCACAACTTGAATGAGTCCTGACAAAAGATCTTAACTTGTCTCCATAAATGATAAATGGATAAGACTTGGGTCCACAGAGTAAACCAGAGAGACAGAGAGAGACTTGTGACACCTTACACCCATGGCTGCCAAACACATGTTTGGGATTTTTTTTCTTTATATACACAGAAGAAAGATCAAAACATATTACTTGCAGAGTTTTCTTAAAGAAAATAAACATAAACATGATAACTTTTGAGGAAAGCTCTGATTTGGAGGTTATACACAAGCATCTCTTTGAGGACTTGATGATCCCTGATGGTTTCATGGAGGATTTTGTATTTGATGATGCTGCTTTTGTCACAGGACTCTTGTCTCTAGAACCCTTTAACCCAGTTCCTAAACAAGAGCCTAGTTCACCGGTTCTTGATCCAGATTCCTGTGTCCAAGAGTTTCTACAAATTGAAGCAGAATCATCATCATCATCATCATCAACAACTACAACATCACCTGAGGTTGGGACAGTCTCAAACCGAAAAAGACCAAAGAGGGTCGAAGAGACGAGACACTACAGAGGCGTGAGAAGAAGACCATGGGGAAAATTTGCAGCAGAGATTCGAGATCCGGCCAAGAAAGGATCTAGGATGTGGCTAGGCACATTTGAGACTGATATTGATGCTGCAAGAGCTTATGACTACACAGCTTTTAAGCTCAGGGGAAGAAAAGCTGTGCTCAACTTTCCTTTGGATGCAGGTAAGTATGATGCTCCGATCAATTCTTGCCGGAAGAGGAGAAGAAACGATGTACCGGAGCCTCAAGGAACAACTACTAGTAATTCATCATCTTCATCAAACTAATGGGACTAGTCATGCTTATGTTTGATTAATGTAGATAAATATCTAAGTATGGGAAACATCATGTATAGAGCCAAGAAAATATTAGATAGTGTAGTGAATAAGTGTTGCAAAATATGTACTAAAGAGTTCTAGTAATAATGGAACTTATGTCTTGTCCCATGTCTTACAGAGAATCAGGTTCTCAAAACAAGTTCTTATCCAAGAATGGTTTCAAGTTTCGGTTTTCAAAGTTTACATGTTGTTGTGAACAAACACGAATAAAGCATGAAGAAAGCAATAATGCTTACTAAAAAAAATATGATAGAGGCAATAGCCACTTTAGAGTTTGTATATTGATTATGTAAACTGTATTTATACGGTTTCAAAACCGATATTTTTTTTCCTTTAGAAAAACTTTATAACCTAGTAAAGACCAGTTTTCCTAATCCTAAAGGATATACCATCATGTTACTTCTGCGAATGCGTCCTTTTATAGTACATTGAGAGTTAAATCATTCCAGAATCAACAAACTTTATGGTTAGATTGGGAGGGTGAAACCGGATGGTGGATGAATCAGTTGAGATGTCCAAGCGTGAATAAAAAATTGATTAGATGAACAAGTTTAAAGAAACTTAAAAAGACACTTCCTCTCCATCTCTATTGTTGTAATTCTTACATCTCAGCACACAAGATAAATTGTCGGAAAAGAGACGAAGGAATAAATAACAGAGAAAACACACAAAAAGAACATAGTAAACACATTGATAGAATTGATCGTGCTTAGTGTCAAATCTCTCTCTCTCTCACTATTGTTTATTGGATTTCCACTCCATGATTGCTGAGTAAAGAGTGTAATTAGCAAGAAGGTTCTTGTTAGGTAATGGAAGATTAGTCACTGGCGATGTATCCTTCTCTCTCAGCCAGTCCTCTATGGCTTCACGATCGTACGTGTATCCATCCGCAGCTACGCACGGCTGGTTCATCAGTCCCTGTAACCAATACCAAAATATTAAGTTAAATCATGAAAAAATCAAGTTTTCTTGATATGCAAGTAACCATTTAGGTTTCTTATTGTACAATAAATTAGGTTCAAACCTTGAGAAGTGGACAAATGAAGTGAGATGGAGGACCAGACGGAGTTCTGGTGATCGAGTTTTGAGCTTTGTCGACGACTTTCCTAAGCCGTTCCAAAGCCGGTATGATCTGATCTTTAAGGTCTGGTCTGTCTCTGCGTCTCATTTCCGTACACCACAGTCCCAAAGCAGCTAACTCACGAGTCTCACTAATAGGCCAAGAACCAGCTTCACATCCAACATTCCCTTAAACTCAGCATCGTCACCAATAGCTTCTTCAACCATATGAGTAATGGCTATCGCGGGTTTCGCGGTTATCAGCTGAAGAATCACAACACCAAGAGAAAACACATCTGACTTAGGCGAGATGATTCCAGTTCTCTGATACTCAGGGTCGATGTAACATAGTGTTCCAACAGGACTTGTTTTCTTGAAGACGGTTAGCTTGGAAGCAGCGTCATCTTGGTTAACCATTGTGGAGAGACCAACATCGCCTAGTTTGCTGACGAAGTTGTGGTCAAGCAAGATGTTTCCTGGTTTAAGGTCGCGGTGAATGATGGGTCTAGGCTTGCATTTGTGGAGGAAGACAAGCGCTGAAGCTACTTCTAAAGCAATCCTGAAACGCTCGAACCAAGGGATAGGAGATGTGTCATTGACTAGCATCAAACGGTCATCTAAGCTTCCATTGTCCATGTACTCATAGACGAGACAGCCTCGTTCAGCACATGCTCCGAGGAGGAGGACTAGGTGAGGGTGACGGATCTTACTCAAGATCTCAAGCTGTCAAAACATAGATACAAAACATTAGACTCTGGTCGGTTTTTGTTGGAGAAAAAAATCTCACATTAGAAACTTTAAGAAAACATTAAATAATATATATATATATATAAATAATATAAAACGGACTTGGATTAATTCAATTATTGCCAATTAGTTTTAAGTTAGAAATCAAGAAAACGCAATAGTTTTGGTTGTTTAAAAGAAGTTTTGCCGGATTTTCTCACCTCTTGATCAAACTGTTTAGAGAGCTGAGTTTCTCCTGCGTGAAGGACCTTTACAGCACCGGTCGTGTGATGCAGGTTGCATTTGTAGACGGTTCCATAGGCTCCAACTCCAATCTTGAGATCTTCAGAGAAGTCAGAAGTGGCAGCTGCAAGTTCCTCCCAGGAGTAATGTTGGTACTGAATCCCCGGAGTGACGAGAGAAGCCTGGAGCTTGTCTTTCTCTTTAGCATCGAGTTCTGCTTTGATCTCGGCTTCTCTTCTATGTAAAGCCTCTTTCATCATGAGTTCTTTAACCTTCTCTGCCTCCTTCATTTTATCTTCGTACCTTTGCTTCTCATTTGAAGCTGTATCTTTAGCTTCTTCTTCCATCTCTTCCAGCTCCACGAGATTCTCTAATTCTTCGAATCTTTGCTGGTTTAGCTCAGTTAGCTGCAACCAAAACTCAAATAAGAACACAAAATGTAGCTTATGCATTATGCGGTTTATAGAAATCAGATCAAACCTTTTTAGAGGCATCAACGGTCTCAATTTGAGCCATGGCATACATCTCCTGAACATGTTTCAGTTCAGCTCTCAGCTTCTCTATCTCAAAGCTCATATTCACCTACACAATTAGATTCTGATTTCAGAATCCTAAATCGGAAGTTTAAATGAACCAACACTAATAAAAAATTTAGGCTAATCTACTAATCGTTAATTGATTTTAAGTTAAAAGTTTTAAAAACTTGACATGGTATAAAAGTCTTGTTTGCCCCCCAAAGTAAATATGGTTTTATTACTCGTCCCAAATAAGAGATATCACGTGTTGAGATCACACACCAGAAATTTAAAGATACCAAAACTCTTATAAGGGATTTGGACTATTCCACTAATGGTCTAGAGAACTTGACAGCACCAAACAAAAACATGTTCTATCTCTCCTGAAAAACATAATCAATATCAAAGACAGACAGTTCGATGACTCTAGACTTGGACTCTGGACAATGAACTTACGTGATTACCGGTCATGGAATGGATACTGAGGAGTCCATCAGACATGTTAGAAGCTTGATGAGAAACAAAAGAATAGTTCTCAGGAACTACTGAACCCCAATCCATATTGGCCACTTCGTGGTTGTTGCTGGAACACGAGCTCATGATCTCTCTCCTGTCCTCATGATCTCTCCACTTAGAAGTCCAGCTCATAGCGTGATACGCCTCTGCTCCCATTGGAAACGATGCACTGAAGCTCTCATTGCTATTGATACTCTTCTTCCCTTCATTACCGCTCTGCTCCGTCTCGCTTTGAACCACCGTGCTTCTGCTCATCTCCGGTAAAGAAGAGAATCTTGATTGCGCTTCCGAAACAGGGTGCTCTGTTTCAGAGCCAGAGCAAGAGTAACTGACATGTTTAAAGATTCTGTTCTAACTAAAAGCTTACCAGAAGGGGCTCTAGGACTATCAGTGGAGCCACTAGTGGTACTGCTTCTCTCGTATCTTATGCTAGCGTCTGAATCTGAAGGACGCACAGAAGCTAGCTTCCCCTTTGAGACAACATAGACGGTGCAGAATCTTGGAACCGCGGTTGCTATCATGGAAGACATATCAATCTTTCTTGAGAAGAATCCAAGAAGAGACATTCCTATAACGAGTTTAGTGACTCCAGTTTCAGAAATCTCTTTGGCTATTGCAGCTGCAGGCTCGTGTGATTCCAGTACCAGAATCTCTACTTGCACCTATTTTATACCATTTGAGATTAGATTGTTGGGAAAACAGAACAAATAAAAGGAGACTTGAGACACAAGTCACACAAACCTTTCTCCGTTCAAACATTTTCTTGTAAGGACAAAGCATCTCGTTTGTGTTCCAATCTACTTCTTGTTTGTAAGCTGATACTACATCATCTCTAAGCTCCGTTATTGATATTGCATTCCCCACTGAAACCAAAGAAGAAAGAGTCCCACCTTAGTAAGCCAAAATATATAACTTGTGCAGCAAGTTACAACATTCTGAATCTTTGTCACAACTTACTTGGGGTAGGAATGTAGGTGACAGGAGGACGAACATAGAGCAGTTTGAAATCAGAGAAGCCTTCCGGGATGAACTTATCAAGAGCCCAAAAGACGACATATTTGCTCTTCTTCTTTCCATTAATGGCTAAAGCTACAACAGGAGATGGTGGAGGAGGAGGAGGTAGATCTAGGTGTTTGCTTAATGGTCTTGCTGGTTTTTTATTATCCATTGCTTTTACCTGCTCAACCTTTATTTTTAACCGTTTACCACACACAAAAAAACTCTCAAGTCTGAAATGAAATGTGTTTCAGCCGTAGGGTGGGTTTACAATCGAAGGAAGAAAAACGAGGGAAAAGAATAAGCAGAAAAGATTCAAATAAAGAGAAGACTCTGTATTGTCCAGAATGTTTACTTGTTTTCAATATCGTTTATAAATATACTAAAGAGAGAAGTAATTTGGATGATCAACTAGTGAGAGAAAGGTTGTTACGAAAAGAACGAATTGCTCGTTAAAGATCGATAATCTCTATTGCTGGTGTGGTTTCTGGATAATACGAGGTTGGATCATAATAGTGCTGGGTTCGCGGGTCAACCCGTCTCGACCCGCCCCGCCTCGCCGCGGATTGAATTATTTTTTCGATTCAAAAACTCGACCCGCATAATCCGCAACCAAAAAATTTTATATCCGCACCCGCTCCGCCAAAACCCGCGGGTAACCCGCCAAACCCGCGGGTAATAATAATTATATTAAAAATAATTATTTTAATTAAAAATGATTATTTTCTAATTATCTAATAATTATTTTAGTTAAAAATGATTATTTTTTATTTATATAATAATTATTTTTAAAAAATACTATTAAAATAATATATTTATAATTAAAATTATGTAAATATTTATTGTATTTTTATATATTTTACGAAAAAAAAACTTTTTTTTAATTTGCGGGTTGGCGGGTACCCGCGACTCAAATTCGGCTGACCCGCATCCGCCCCGCTCAAAATAATCTCGATCCGCACCCGCATCCGCGATTTAAAAATTTCAAATGGTTCGACCCGCACCCGCCCTGCGGCGGGTCAAACGGGGCGGGCCTGCGGACAATGATTAAAATTTCCAGCTCTAGATCATATCATTCAATCTCTTACAAGAAGACAAAACATAACAGAACTTACCTAGTGGTTGTGTTCAAGCAGAGAACAATGATGAAGAACCCTAAGTTTGGTGCTTCTTTGACATTAACACCAAGCAAGCACGTTGTTGCCCGCCCCAAGTAACCCATTTATACTGTCATAGTCAGCTCACTAGTTATTAATTTTCGTCATAGGTTGAAATAATAATACAGACTTTTTTTTACTGTAAACTTTTCTTTATTTTGTTTTTATATAATTGTTTTTATTTTTGTCGTATAAGGATCTACGTTGGTATATCCCTCATGTTGTAGTTTTTTTTTGGATAAAAAAAAGTCAAAACAAACAAATTATAAAATTATCTAGTGTTTTTTTTCTTATCACAATACTGGCTTTTGAGATTGTTTCTATAAGCAAGACAAAGTAACTATGTCTTACATATCAGAACAAAGGACCTACCAAACCTAAATTACATTGAAATAAAAAGTTAAAAATGGTTTCTCAAAGTAATGAATGTAAGTGTTTCAGGAAAGGGGAAAAAGTAATTATTAATAGACATATAAGAATAAAGGACCTAACAAACCTAAATTACACTGAAATAAAAAGTAGAAAATGGTTTCTCAAAGTAATGAATGTAAGTGTTTCAGGAAAGGGGAAAAAGTAATGATTAATAGAAAAAGTAAGATACTACACTCTTCTTTTTAATTACCAACCCAACTCATTATTGTTTCAATAACGATTTGATTCTCTGTGAGCATGATTAATAGACATCTATATTATATTTTGTTTTATATCTTAGTTTTGAGTTTTTAGATCAAGCTTGAAATTATAGGATAAGATTCTTAGGATTTAGTTGCCTGTCACGTCTTTTTTTTTTTTTTTTTTTTAATTTTTACCATTTTTGTATTATACTTACGATTATTTATTCTACCATAACACAGAATATAACATGTAAATATGTAGTAATGTATATTTGATCGTGCTTTAATAAATAGTAAAACTTGCACGAACTTCTTTTTCAAACTTGCACGAACTAGAGATATAATAGTCTTAAAGAATCGTAGAGGATATACCGATGAATCTTAGCTGTATGTGCTCGTGTAATATAATCATTAAAATTACAGAAAGTCAACAATATTGTTCAAATACTTATGTTACTCTCTCCGTTTTTTAATATAAGTCGTTTTACAGCTATACACGTAGATTAAGAAAACCATTAATTTTTTATATTTTTTAAACAAAAACATCATTAACTATTTACCTAACCACAATTCAACCAATAGAAAAATATAAGATATATTACCATTGGTCATACAACATTAATTATTAATAAATTTTACATAGAAAACCGAAAACGACATATAATTTGGAACAAAAAAGTTTCTCTAAAACGACTTATAATAAAAAACGGAGGGAGTATGTTGTTTAGTGGGGAAAAGATCCTAAGTGTGTACAAATATTCTAAGTTTGTCTGATTAATTCAGACAAGTCCGAAAGAAACTAAATTGACCAATGAGGGACATAGATCTGTTTAAAGAAACAATATCTCAGAATACTCCAAACGAACTTGCCGTTCCGTATTTCCACACATGAACTTCTTGACGCTTTTTTTGTTTGACATCAACTTCTCAACGTTTCTTAAAGTACTTACAGTAATCTCCAAATTGAGATTCATCCCATATTAGTTTATAGAATGGCTCAAACTAATCCCCAAATTAAGATTACCCCACAAATAGATCTCCATTCTGATATTCAAATAAAACCCAAAACATAACCTATATATGCGTGGGCATGTAGTGTTGTAGGGTTGCTTCGAATTAACTGATCACTTACCTTCCTGAAATTTCGTCTACCACTAGACCCTCTAGCCCTGGGCATTCAATTTTTGGTTCTATTCCGATTCGAATCTTTAGTTCTTATGTTCTAGAAGTCTATGATCTGTTCAGGTATTTAGAAAATTCGTTTCGATTTAGATTTAATTATTTTAGTTATTGGTTCAGTTTTGGTAACAAAATTAAGAACCATCTAATATGTTTTCAATTCGTTTTTGTTGGTTAATTCTGGATTAAAAAAGTCAAAAAGTTGGGGTTTGGGGATTAATATCAGATTTTCAAATTTCTAGATAAAATTTAGATAATTCAGATAATTTTAAATATTTCAAATAACAATTATTCTGGTAATTCATTTTTGAGTATTTAAATTAATAAATAATATTTTTATTTTTTTGATCGTTTAAACCTAAATATAGTTAATATTATAAGTATATAAATTATATTATATAAATTTGGATTTTTGGTTCTAGAAATATAAAATTCACTCGAATAACTGATAAGATCCCAATATGAACCTTGTTTTTTGGTTCGGTTCAGTTTTTTTGGTTCCAGATAAATGTGTCTATGCCTAATACCACTCATGTTTGGATTATTAATTGTTCTTATATTTTACAATTTTGTTTCATTAAAAGTATCATTTTTATTTCCAATTATATATTAAATAAAAAAAAATTCAATTTTACCCAGAGTCTTTAATCACTAATTAACAAAACACATAGAATTTACATTAATAAGAGATAAAAATATTTTTAACATAAGTGCAGAAGTCTTAAACACACTTTTGGAGAGAGTATAGATAACCTACAAAAGTAAGTTCAATACTTTTGCACTTAGAGCATCTCCAAAAATAAACTCTATTTTGAAGTTTCTAAAACTTTATATTTTTGAAATTTAAAGGTTTTCTTATCCAAAAGCAAAACTTCACACTCAACTTCAAAACTATTTCTATTTTATAACATGGTCCTTATATTTTTCATAACTAATTTGAAACCCTAAAACTTTTGTAAATAACTAGCACATATAAACATATTACAACAATATTAATTAATAAAATATTCTATTAAAATATAAAAATTTAAATAAAAATAACTTAATTAATATTAAACTTCAAAAAAAATACCATATTTTTCCATAAAATGATTTTCGTAATGCATATATAATATATTAGTGCATTTCAAAGTAAAAATGGCTCTCCTTATTTTTACTTTGTAAATTACGAGCTAAAAGTTGTTAAAATCAGATGATATTGATACTTGTAAATACATTAGACCGGAACAAGAAAGTAAAAAAGAAACATAAAATATTGCTAAAAGACTAATTTCTTTTCGATGATATTAATACTCGTGAATATATTAGATATGAACAAGAAAGAATTGCAAGATAAAGATATCAAAAACAACAACAACAACAACAACAACCATTTTCAGTTACACAAAAAAAATTGGATAATATTTGAAAATTTTGAAAGTTCCGGATCAAACTTACCTGGCTATTAGTGTTATTGTAATATTTAAATTTGTATAATAGTTATGTCTCCATGTTACTTTTTAAAATCTTTTTGTTAAGTTTCTTTTGTATATTATTGTTGTTTAAATCTAGTTTAAAATATTTTAAATCTTATTTTAAAGTTTTATTTAATGTTATGTGTGAAATTTAAAATATTTATGAGATGTAATTTTTTTTAAGGATTAAAAAAATAAACGAGAAAATATTTATGAATCATAAAAGTGATTTGTGATTATATGAACCAAAATACAAATAAAAATATGAAACTTCAAATTTGAAGTTTTGAGCAGTGAAACTTCAAATATAGAGTTTCACTCCTTAAAACTTCAAATTTAAAGTTTTAAAGTTTTTTTTTTTATTGCAAAAAATTTCATATTTGAAATTACAGAATGTCTTTTGGAGATGCTCTTATATTAAAAATACTAATTTTGTTCGATAAGATTCATAAGAATGATCATATTGTATGATTCTGAAGTAGAGAAATTTTGCACGCTTCATGAAAGAACCGTGAAGACTTGAACATTGTAGATTGTGCTTGTTGTTGAATCTCTCTCTCACTATTGATTATTAGATTTTTTCCACTCCATGATTGCTGAGTAAAGAGTGTAATTGGCAAGAAGGTTCTTATTAGGCAATGGAAGGTTAGTCACCGGCGACGTATCCTTCTCTCTCAGCCAGTCATCTATGGCTTCATGCTCGTAAGTATAACCATCCGCAGCTAAGCACGGCTCGTCCATCACGCCCTGTAATCAATACCAAAAAGTTAGGTTAAATCAAGAAGAAAACAAGGTTTCTTGAAACGCAAGTAACCATGTAGGTTTCTTGTTGTACAAGAAATTAGGTTCAGACCTTGAGAAGTGGGCAAATTAAGTGAGATGGAGGACCAGACGGAGTTCTAGAGAGCGAGTTTTGATATTTATCGACGACTTTCCTAAGCCGTTCCAAAGCCGGGATGATCTCATCTTTAAGGTCGGGTCTGTCTCTGCGTCTCATCTCCGTACAACGCAGTCCCAAAGCAGCTAACTCACGAGTCTCACTAACAGGCCAAGCTCCAGCTTTAACATCCAACAGTCCCAT
Organism: Brassica rapa; assembly: GCF_000309985.2. NCBI lineage: Eukaryota > Viridiplantae > Streptophyta > Magnoliopsida > Brassicales > Brassicaceae > Brassica > Brassica rapa. Next base: position 4,029,475 of record NC_024803.2, on the reverse strand, counting down.
AAACTCAGCATCATCACCAATAGCTTCTTCCACAATATGTGTAATGGCTATCGCGGGTTTCGCGGTAATCAGCTGAAGAATCACAACACCTAGAGAATACACATCTGATTTTGGTGAGATGAGCCCGGTTCTCTGGTACTCAGGGTCAATGTAACAGAGAGTTCCCACTGGGCTTGTTTTCTTCAAGACCGTCATTTTAGAATCAGCGTCGTCTTGGTTAACCATTGTGGAGAGACCAACATCACCTAGTTTGCTGACGAAGTTGTGGTCAAGCAAGATGTTTCCTGGTTTAAGGTCGCGGTGAATGATGGGTCTAGGCTTGCATTTGTGGAGGAAGACAAGCGCTGAAGCTACTTCTAAAGCAATCCTGAAACGCTCGAACCAAGGGATAGGAGATGTGTTGTTGACTAGCATCAAACGGTCATCTAAGCTTCCATTGTCCATGTACTCATAGACGAGGCAGCCTCGTTCAGGGCATGCCCCAAGTAGAAGGACGAGGTGAGGGTGACGGATCTTGCTCAAGATCTCAAGCTGTCAAAACATAGATACAAAACATTTACTCTGGTCAGTTTTTGTTGGAGAAAAAATCTCACATTAGAAACTTAAAAAGACACTAAATAATAAATATAAATAATATAAAACGGACTTGGATCAATCGAATTATCACCAATTAGTTTTACTTTAGAATCCATTTAATCTAATTATTTCCAATTAATTTTAAGTTGCAAATTCAAAAAAAAAGTAACAGTTTTTGTTGTTTAAGAGAAGTTTTGTAAGAATTTTCTTACCTCTTGATCAAACTGTTTAGAGAGCTGAGTTTCTCCAGCGTGAAGAACCTTGACAGCACCGGTGGTGTGATGCAGATTGCATTTGTAGACGGTTCCATAGGCTCCAATACCAATCTTGAGATCTTCAGAGAAGTCAGAAGTGGCAGCTGCGAGTTCCTCCCAGGAGTAATGTTGGTATTGGATCCCTGGAGAGACGAGAGAAGCCTGGAGCTTATCTTTCTCTTTAGCATCACGTTCTCCTTTGATCTCTGCTTCTCTTCTGTGTAAAGCCTCATGCATCATGCTTTCTTTAACCTTCTCTGCCACCTTCATCGCCTCTTCGTATCTTTCCTTCTCCTTTGAAGCTGTATCTTTAACTACTTCTTCCTCTTCTTTCAGCTCCACAAGCTTCTCTGCTTCCTCAAATCTTCTCTGGTTTATATCAGTTAGCTGCAACCAAAACTAAAATAAGAACACCAAATGTAACATAATACAAAAAAATGTCACGGTCTATGCAGTTGAAAAATCTTTGTTAAAACCTTTTTCGAGGTATCGACGGTCTCGTTTTGAGTCATGGCATGCATCTCCTCAACATGTTTCAGTTCGGCTCTTAGCCTCTCTATCTCAAAGCTCAGATTCGCCTACATTTTATAGGTCTATTTGTTAAGTTATATGTGATCCAATAGCGTTCCGTTAGATAGAAACAGATTTGATAAATAACAATAACTCTCAGATTAAGTATTAAACGGAAAAAATTCATTAGTTAATGAACTATTGGTTTGCTTCCAACTCAAAATCAATTGACGATATAGGTCGTGGGACATTGTCCCTAATACTAGTTTCAGTTCCAAAAAAGCTTGTTATGTCTCTAATAACATAATCAAGATCAAGACAACTTGATGACTTTAGACTCTGGCTCTCATCTCTCTGGATAAAACAGAATCAGTACAATGAACTTACCTGATTATCGGTGACGGAGTTGACACTGAGGAGTCCTTCAGACGTGTTAGAAGCTTCCTGAGAAACCAAAGAAGAGTTCTCACTCTCAGGAGCCACTGCTCTCCAATCCATGTTTGCTATCTCGTGGCTGTTGCTTGAAGACGAGCTCACGGCCTCTCTCCTGTCCTCATGATCTCTCCATCTAGAAGTCCAGCTCATCGCGTTGTACGCCTCCACTCCCATTGGAAACGATGCACCAAAGCTCTCATTCCTATTGATTCTCTTCTTCCCTTCATCACCTCTCTGTACAATCTCCATCCCTCTCCCTGTAGATACTTCCGACTGCTCCATCTCGCTAGAACTCGTATCCATTTGAACCACCTCGCTTTGGGACTCTGTTTCAGAGCCAGAGCAAGTAAGTAACTTACATGTTTAAAGATTCATATAGATTCTATTTGTTAAGTAAAGATTACCAGAAGGGGCTCTATATAGAATCACAAACTCAATAATAAGAAGTCCTTCTCTTATTCAATCAATCACAAATCATAAAGTCACACCTTATGCATCACAATATGCATTCATATATATAGGGACTAACAATTTCCTATTCCCATTATATTTCCTAATCCTTAAGATAAACACAACATAGAAAAGGAAACTTTCATCACAAGTATTATTCAAGCTTATCCAACATTCTCCCTCTTAAGCTTGATGCCATCTTCACTCACATCTTGTACTCCAATAAGCTTTCTCATTTCTTTAAACTTTATTCTTCCAAGCGACTTCGTAAGGATATCAGCTTTCTGTTCACTACCCGGGACATGTTCAACTTCAACTTGTTCCTTTTCGATACACTCTCTTATGAAGTGAAACCTCCTGTGTATGTGTTTACTTCTTCCATGGAACACTGGGTTCTTTGTAAGTGCAATAGCAGACTTGTTATCAACCATGATGACCACCGGTTTACTTTCGCTTCCAACTGCTTCACTTAGCAACTCCTGAAGCCAGATAGCCTGCTTTGCTGCCTCAGTTGCAGCCATAAATTCAGCCTCGCATGACGACAATGCTACTATCTCCTGCTTCGTTGAGCTCCATGTAATGGGACTCTCCCCAAGATAGAATATGTGTCCTGAAGTGCTTTTGCCGTCGTCTGTATCCACATTGTGGGAGCTGTCACTATAACCTACCAGCTTAGCTCCACTTTGTCGTGAGTAGTGAAGCCCAAGAGAACAAGTTCCTCGCAGATACCTAAGGATCTGTTTCATAGCTGCTGCATGAGAGGCTTTAGGTTCGTGCATATATCTGCTCAAAACCCCAACGCTATATGATAAATCTGGTCGCGTATGTAGCAGGTAGCGTAGGCACCCAATGCTCCGACGATACTCTTTTGCATCAGCCTTCTCCTCCTTAGGAGCTTTGGAGAACATCGCATTTAACTCCAATGGTACGTGAGTCGGATTGCATGAGCTCATGCCAGTTTCTTCGAGTATTTTGCGAGCATACCTATCTTGTTTGAGTAAGATTCCTCCTTCATATTGTATAACCTCAATACCCAAATAGTATGTCAACCTTCCGAGGTCACTCATCTCAAACTTTGTAGCCATCTCACGTTTGAATTCAAGTATCGCATCAAGGGAGGTACCAGTAACCAGCAGGTCATCAACATAGACCACCACGACAAGAACTTCTCGACTTTCTTCCTTCCGATAGAGCGAGGGCTCTTTCGAGCATCTTGTGAACCGCAAGCTGCGCAATATCTCATTAAGCTTTATATTCCAAGCTCTTGGTGCTTGTCGTAGACCGTAGAGAGCTTTCTTAAGCTTGTAAACCTTGTGTTCTTGTCCATCAACGATGAAACCCTCTGGTTGAGTAACATAAACCTCTTCCTTTAGTTCTCCGTGCAAGAAAGCAGTTTTTACATCAAGATGGTGTATTTCCCAACCATGTGATCCAGCCAAAGCAATGATCATCCTAATAGCTTCATGATAATCATTATTGTCGTGATTATCATCATCTGTATCAGATGAAGCTTCGAGTTCGTGATCATCTTGGCCCAAGCCTTTCACGGTGAGCTCAAAGCCCTCACTATCGAGTCTCGTTGTCACACTTTTATCACTCCATCTCCATCGCATTGCTTCTTCGAACACAACATCACGACTTATGACAATTCTCAAGCTCAGGGGATCAAGTAGTCGGTATGCTTTAGACCCTGGCTCTGTTCCGAGATGGACCAGAACTCTGGATCTATCGTCGAGCTTCTTTCTTCCAACCGTTTCTGTCCTTGCGTAGCACACGCACCCGAACACTCTTAGGTGAGACAGGTTTGGTTTTCTTCCTTTCATCACTTCGTACGGAGTTTGTCCTTCCAAGGACCTCGTTGTAACCCTATTAATCAGATAGGTTGCATGTCGTATGGCTTCTCCCCAGAGATGATTCGGCATGTCCATATGTTTTAGGATACTTCTAGTCATCTCCAAGAGTGTTCGATTTCGTCGCTCAACTACACCGTTTTGCTGAGGTGAATATGGCGCAGTCATGTGTCGCTTAACACCATGTTTCTCGCAGTAGGTTTGGAATTCGTTGGATGTGAACTCACCCCCCCTATCTGTTCGAAAACACTTTAACTTAGTATGTGTTTCTTGCTCCACAAGGTTCTTGAAGCGCTTAAATTTCTCAAAGGCTTCACTTTTGACCTTTAATAGTACTGTCCACATATAGCGAGAGTGATCGTCAATAAGAACAAAGACGTATCTGTTGAGTGCTGGTGTCGTCGGGGAGATAGGTCCACAAAGATCCGCATGTACGAGTTCAAGAAGTGATGAAGCTCGATAGCTCGTTGCTTGTGGGAACGGTTTTCGTGTTTGTTTCCCGCGCAGACAAGATACACAAGCTTCTGTGTCGCGTTTGATGTTCGGTAATCCCTCGACATACTCCTTGCTAGCCATCATTCTCATTGTATCTTTGTTGATATGTCCCAAGCGCGCATGCCATAAGTTTCCGTCTCCAAGGCTCTTAACCTGAAGACACTGCTGCATTTTATCAACCTGTAGTGTAACCTTATATAATCGATTCTTTGTCCTTGTAGTCTTGATCATCAACTGTCCTTCACGATCGAATAAAGTTAGAACGTCTTCTTTCATTCGAACTTCACAACCCACTTCAGTAGCTTGACCCAAGCTAACAATATTACTTCGAAGAGCCGGTATGTAGTAGACGTTATTTAACATCTTTTTCACGCCTCCTTTGCTGATAAATCGAATGGAACCTTTACCCATTATGTCAATCCTTGAATCATCGCCAAAACGTACTTTCCCAGTGATAGTATCATCTAGTTCGTAGAAGAACATACGATTACCACTCATGTGATTACTGGCTCCATTATCAAGATACCACACATCTATCGTATCTGTATCAGCTTCAAACTTCTTTGGATCTACCTTCTTCTCGTTTAAGTAAACTACTTCATTCATCATGAGGGTATCCGCTTCGTGTGTATCATCATCTTTCTTCTCTACAGTTTCTTGAAGCTTTAGAGCTTTATCGGGACAGTCTGTGGCGTAATGTCCAGTTTTATCACACTTAAAGCAAGTGATATGAGAGAGATCTCCACCACGTCCTTGTCTATACGCTTCTCGTTGTTGTAAGAAAGTTGTGCGACCGCGGCCTCTTCCTCTCCAGTTTGATCGACCGCTGCGTCCTCGACCACGGTTATTGTAGCCGTAAGTTTCGCCGCTTGAATCTGAGTTAGCATACATTAGCTTCCCGGAGCTATCATCGGTTTCTTCTTCCTCTTCAGTGACTCTTTCTTCGTACGCCTTAAGTCGTCCTACAATGTCCTCAAAGCTCGTTGAGTTAAGGTCAAGAACTTGCTCAAGCGAAGCTACAATATGAATAAATTTTTTTCTTGGCAAGCTCTTTAAGAATTTCTTAACAAGCTTTGGTTCTTCTATCATCTCTCCCAAAGAAGCAGATTTAGAGGAAATTTCGGATATCTTGCCAACGAAGGTATCGATTGTATCTTCATCTTTCATCTTGAGTCTATCGAAATCCGCCATCAAAGTTTGTAACCTAGCTTCTTTTACCCTCTCAGCTCCAACATATCGTGCCTTTATCGCATCCCATACTGCCTTTGCTGTATCTAAGTCGCCTACTTGTAAGATCAAGGCCTCCGGTATGGACTGGAACAGGTATGCGATGGCCATGTTATTCTTTTTTTCATCCTTAGCTCCAGGTTCTATAGCTTCCCAAACTTCACTAACTTTAAGCGCTATCTTCATTCTCATGGACCAGACCGTGTAGTTCGAGGAAGTTAACATCGGAAATTTGATGGTGGCTGGTCCGGTTTCTTTGGTCGTCGCGATCTCTTCTTTGACGTCGGCCATGGCTGTGTAAGATTGTCGAGGTGCTTATTAGGCTCTGATACCAAATATAGAATCACAAACTCAATAATAAGAAGTCCTTCTCTTATTCAATCAATCACAAATCATAAAGTCACACCTTATGCATCACAATATGCATTCATATATATAGGGACTAACAATTTCCTATTCCCATTATATTTCCTAATCCTTAAGATAAACACAACATAGAAAAGGAAACTTTCATCACAAGTATTATTCAAGCTTATCCAACACTCTAGGACTATCAGTGGAGCCACTAGTGGTGCTGCTTCTCTCGCATGTTATGCTTACACTAGCGTTTGAATTGGAAGGACGCATAGAAGCTAGCCTCCCCTTCGAGACAACAAAGACTGTGCAGAAACTTGGAACCGCGGTTGCGATCATGGAAGACATTTCAATCTTTCTGGAAAAGAGTCCGCGAAGAGACGTTCCTATAACGAGTTTGGTGACTCCAGTTCCAGCTATCTCTTCTGCTATGGCATCTGCGGGCTCGTCTGATTCCATTACATGAATCTCCACCGTCGCCTTTCTGCTTTGGAACATTTTCTTGTAAGGAAGAAGCATCTCGTTCGTTTTCCTGTCAACTTCTTTAAGGTAAGCTGATACTACGTTATGTCTTAGCTCTGTTATCATAATGGCATTCCCCACTGAAACCAAATAAGAAAGACTCTGATTCTTACAACGTATATCTTGTGCATCAAGTTACAGTTTTCTGAATCTTTGTTGTCAACTTACTTGGGGTAGGGATGTGAGTGATGGGAGGACGAACATAGAGCAGTTTGAAATCGGAGAAGCCTTCGGGGATGAACTTCTCAAGAGCCCAAAGGATGGGGTATTTGCTCTTCTTCTTTCCATTTATGGCTACAGCTATAACAAGAGGTGGTGGAGGACGCAGAGATAGGTCGCTTGATGCTTTCTTCTCTTCCATTGCTTTACCTGAAACATTTTTTTTTTTTTTTAAACAGTCTAAAATTGTATGTTTATTAAACTTTAGCAAGAAGAGGAAACATAACTTTCAGGGTAATTTACAGGAGGAGCTTTCAACAATATTGCAAATATAAGATTTAAGGGATTATAAACATTTATGTATATTAAATTGTTAATTCTTAAAATTTTGAAAGTAAGACGAATGTTGTTCACTGCGCTATACCCAGAAGGTCCACGCTAATAGAGCAATGGAGATTTCAGGCAATACAGAACTTACCAAGTAGTTCTGTTCGAACAGAGAACATGAGGAAAAGATGAAGACTTAACCCTAAGTTTGGTGAGTTTGTGACATAGTCTCAGGATGAAAGAATTGACACAAAGAAAGCACGTTGTTGCCGCCACAACACCTTCATTTATAACTGTTATAGTCAGCTCATAGTTAACTAACTTTCTTCATACGTTGAAAACTTAAAATAATACACACAGATTAGTTTCAATAAACTTATCTAAAATTTATCAAAGTTTCAAAAATAAAAAAAACTTACTTAAAAGGATCTACGTTGGTATATCCCTCATGTTGCATTTTTTTTTAATAAACAAAGTCAAACAAATAAAATATTCAAATTTATTAATTTAAATAACATCGAAATAAAGATTAGGAAATGGTTTCCAGTGCAAATTATTTTCACAAAATAATGGATGTAAGAGACTAGACCTTCTTTATTACCATTAATTAAAGTTCAGAGCCAACACCATCAGTGTTTCAATAACGATTAGATTCTCTGTGAGCATGATTATGGACATAGGTTTTATTTTGTACAATAGTTTTGAGTTGTACTTGTAGGGAATATTATAAATAAATTTCTAGTAGTTTATATAAGTAGATTAATAATTACATTTTCAACACATTATCATCATAGTATAGGGATCTACTTTATATAACAGTTACCTACATGTATAATATACAATTAAAATTATAAATACTAAAAACTATATTCCAGAAAATGTTCAGAATTGGGAAAATTTCAATTTTACAGAAAAGTCGGATACTACTTTTAAAATTTACCCTTAAAAGATAACTATTTTCATAAATACCTTAAATATATGATAAAAATAAATTAAGTCTCCTAAATCATTAATAAATATTTAAGAATAATGTATAAAAATTAAGTTTATAAACTCAACCACACCCCCTAAATATTGAATTCTAAACCATAATTATTAAACCCCAAACTCAAATGTTTTATAAAATTTTGAAAAAGTGTTAACCAACGTGGGTATTTTAATCAATTTCTCTTCAAAAATCAAAGTAATCAAATTATATTCCATTAAAGAAATAAATGATAATTATTCATCATTGATAATTTTCTTAATTATTTATTAAATATATAAAAATAAGTAGATATTAAAAAAAATCAAAATACATTTTTCAAAGGATTTTTTTATTCAATTTTTGAGTTTTCACAAAAACAAAAAATTGGGAAATATTTTGTTTTCTTAAAAAGATTTAGGAGAACATTTTTGAATATCTATAATATTTTCCTTAATTTGTAAATATTTTTCCCTGAATTTTAAAATATTTTCATAAACATGCAATTACTCTTCTTGAATGTAACTTATATTTTATTTAGAAAGGTCTTACTAAATGTGTACGAAATTTTCCTCAATTTAATTTATATGCTTATTTAAATATATATATACATAGAAGTTTTTTTATAAAATTTAGATATCAAATTCAAAAATGTCTTTCTAAAATTTTAGGGAGATGTTATGTATATTCAAAAATAATTTACTAAATATATGTATAATTCAAATTCAGTAAGATATTCTTTTTATCAGCAATTCAGTAAGGTATTCATAAATATATATTTCATCGACAAAAAAGATATATTCATGAAAGTTTTTTTAAATAAACATCTTCCTAAAAACATATTTAATAAGGTATTTTAAATACATATTTGTCAATATCTTCTGTTTTGAGAAGATATTATACTTATTCAATAATATAGTTTCTAAATATTCATATAACTCAAATCCAAGAAGATATCTTACAAATTTGGTAAGATTTTCCTAATTTCTTTTAAGAAAAAATCATTTTTCCCAAAAATATTTTTGTAAAATTAAATTTTGAAATTTTTTAATTTAAATATTTATTTAACATATTTGTAAGAAAGATATAATTATCATTTACTCTTTTAGTGTTCTTATTTTAGTCATTTTGATACATATGGACTAGTTTGAACAAATAAGTTTTAGTCATTTTAATTTTTGATACATATGGACTAGATACAGTTTGAGATCATTTATCATGCTTTTAATAATCAAAAACTGGCAACAACTTGAGATATAATCTTATAGAATCGTAGAGAATATACTGATGAATTCTCCTAACATTCTGCGCTCGTGCATTCACAATAAAAAAGAATTAACCAAAAATTTATACAAAGTCAACTATGTTCATATGTTATGTTGTTTATTGGCAAAAGAATCTCCAGTCTATTGATCTGATCAATTCAAACAAATCATAAATCGGCCAACGGGGGGGCATGTATCTGTTTGAAGAAACAATGTCACAGAATACTCAAAACGAGCTTCCCGGTCCGTATTTACAGACATGAACTTCTGCGGTTTCTTTATCTTAAAAGCTATTTACCACTCACAGTTTCAAACTATAAATTTCAAGAAACTCATTTCATTTGGTAAGAATCATATTGTTTGATTCTCAAGTAGAGAAAGTTTACACGTGCTTTTTAGCCATGTGATTGCTTTATTTTGATATATGATGAAACTTATTTTTGAACAGCTTCTGAAAGTCTCAACAATGAATGTTTTACAGAATAACCAAATGAAAACGAAGCTTATTTACTGAAACCATTACTTAGTTAAATCATTATCAAGATCAAAATGGTAGGATATCTTCTGCTGTTGGTCCAGAAACTGAGAAATCTCAAATCATCAGAGAAAGATTAGTTAAAACTGTTGTTTTCTTCACCTCCATACAGTCTCCCCAGCATCAGTGAAAATAGCATTGTGATGTTCAATCAGGCACTGCACAACGTCGACCGCACCAAAATCAACTTGAACAATATCATCCAGAGAGATCGATGAAGATGCATCTACCACACCTTCTCCTTCATCTGTAAAACCATTAAAGATAATAAAAAAAATGAAACTCTGCTTCAAATGGTAAAGTTATAAAAGCTAGCTAAAGGTTGTTTTTATTACCTGAGAGCAAGTCCCATGGAGAAGCAGTTTCAAAGTCAATGCTCTTCTTAGGACTCCTCGATGGGCGTCTCCAGTATTCCCTATAGGACTCAGGCCTCTTCTCTTCTCGCCACATGATCACCGGAGCCATCTCCATAGCCAGGCTGTGTGAATCCATCTTGTTGAGTTGTGCTTTCTGGCTCACACGAAGCAACAACGCTGTTATGAACTCAAGTGTATTGTAGTTCACACTGGAAAGCTTCTGGAGTGACTTTCTCATTCTGGTTACGCTTGACCTTGCGTCTTTGATTTCGTTGTAAAGCTCAAAAGTAGTTAGTGGTGTTGGAAGGCTAGCTAGATAGTATTTGATGAGTGCGGCTACATCAACTGGATTCACGCCTTCAGGAATCGACGCGCTTGGATCTGTTCAAACAAGTGATTAGTTTAAGACAAACTCTCTCTGAGCCATAAGAGTCAGGGATTAAACTTGGTACCTTGATTGTAAGCAGAAACCAATTGTTGTATCAACTTTTTGTCTCCTTCGGTTTTGAACAAGTTCGGTGTATTAAGTCCTGACAAGAAGAGATACCACAACATGAGTAGGTATGAGCTATACGAGGCCTCTAAAATTTTTTTGAGGTTATTTACATAGAAATAAACTTCCAAATTATGAATTTTTATTATTATTAAAGTCTTTAGTAAATGTTTATGGCCCCTAGAACTGTAACGGTATTACAAGAGGGATTAGTTGGGAATGTTCTTACCGGTTAAAATGAGATAATCAGCGCATTTCATCAGTATAAATGGAATAGGCCTGCTTGACTCCTGCCTCTGGACAGTGACCTCAATGGCAACACCAAACACTGAGCAAAATAACAATGTTATATAGTAAGAAGTACCATATTTTTCCAACAAGCCAAGACTTAATAAACTGATAGTTATCTCAATGTTTTCAATGAACATAAATGGTCACTATCTTACCATCTGAGCTGGCAACTCCCTGCAGGTTTATAAAGAACAATAAGTTAGAGACCAAAACTCAAACCAAAGGCTAGAATGAGATGTAAAACTCAAATATATACCTTCTGCCATCTTTCGATATCTGTCAACAAGGTCTTGCTCTTTTGCGCAGTCTTTTTCGCCGCCTAAAAAGAAGACAGAAGATCAAAGAAGTTCCAAAATGAACATACATTGTTTGACAAGTTAAATACCTCTTCCACTTTGATCTTTCCAACGGAAACCTTCTCTTTAGTCTCAGTGATACCCTTTCTCACCAGTGTCCCGGTCGTGGCAGCAGCTGTTATGAGATGTTCTTGCACGGCGTGTCTAGTTGCAGGCTGCTGAAGAATCGCCCACCTGCTTTTGAACAAGGAACCAACTCTTTCTGCAACGTCAGCAACGTTCACTTTCGCATCTTTAGCGACTTCTCCCACAAAACTACCAGCTGATTGCCTCGCTTCCCTAAGCTTCGTCCCTAAATACAAACACATAGTAATAAGCCTTTCAACCACAAACACAGAGATAAAAAAAAATCAACTAACCAGATGAAGAAAAGAATCCACTAGTCCTCTCCTGCCATTGTTGTGAGATGAGAGAAGACATTCTCTATTAACTAATTACTTCAAGCAACCCACTTTAATGAAACCTGTTTAAGATCATCAAGACATAATCTAAAGCCATCATCTTTAATCCAATCATATACAAGTTTAACAGAACAAACAAAGCTCCAGACTTTGACTCTCATCGTCAACGATGAAATCAATTTCTTGAATAATAAAACAAAAGGAGATAACTTTATGAACATAAACCCTAAACCCATATCATCTAATCAATCAACGACGATCAGAAGAACAAAGCAATCGATCAAAATCAAACCTTTAAAAGTTCTGGGATTTGATCGAATCGAACGAAACCCAATTCGTCGAGACGATCAAAGACAGACGAGGAGAGTCAAAAGGAGTCAGCGGATTGATGAAAGAAGAGTAATTGATCGCTCCCCCTGGAGATGATCAAAAGGTTTCACCTTTCGAATTTCCCCCCTGGAGCAGAGAAGAAGAAAAAAAAATGTTATTGACTAAAAAAAAAGGAAAGAAAAAGACAGATAATCTCGTATGTTCTGTTGTGCCACGTGTAAGATTTCAGGAGATGAATCAAATCTAAGTATTTGACAATTTCCCCCTTTAAATATTTTATAATTGTTTAGTTGTCCTTCCTCTTATTTTATCCTTGCAACTGTGACCTAACCTTATAATTTGACAAATTAAGGCCTTAGTTGTTTTTGTGACAAAAAAAAAAAGGCCTTAGTTGTTTAGTAGTTTTCGATTTTGATTAATATTGGATTCAGATTTTGTTTTTAATATTAATTTTGATTTATTGTATGTTTTACTTCATTTAAAATTTAATTTGTAATTTAGTTAATTTTGCTTTATGGATTTTTTTGGTAGAAATCATGATTGCTAGTAAATAATATTTCATTTGTTTTCGAAAGTAAAATTTTCTAGAGTATACACGTTTATTAAAAAAATGTTTATAATTTAATATATTTTTTATTTTATTATACACTTTCTGATAATTTTCCACCAATGAAATTTAATCAATTCAAATATTTTCAATTAATGTTTCTCAAAAGTGCAAAAAAATACCTTAAAAATAGAAAAAAACTATCTATGTGGAACAAGAAAAAAATCTAAAAAATATTACTTTCAGAAACGGAGGAAGTGGTAATAAGTTTCAAAGTCACAAAGAAAAACAAAATCTAAATCATCAGAACTAATAAAAAATGTTGAGTGATTTCACAGATGACACGTGGTTAGATCCTCTCTGGAAGACTTTTAAGGTGCATTTTGTAGTGTAGTAAAAGTAAGATGGTGACAATGTAATTACCAAAAGTTAAAGGATAAAAATGAGAAAAGGCAAATAAAAAGATAACGGAGGAAGAGTAGAAGAAGATGGCAGCTTTGTTGACTCTTCATCACTTGTCGTGTCTTCAAGCATCACGACATCTGTCACTTCCTCACCAAACTCTCTCGAGTTTTCCACGAAATCCCGTTAAAAATCTCCTTTCGTCAAAATCTCGCCGAATCATCGAGCTTTCGGTTGTCTACGGTTACTGTAAAAGCTCTGAGTCCAGTCGCGGTGGAGGATCCCCCGGAGAAGAAGATGGTGAAGGGTATCAGAGTCTACGAGCATGGCGGTCCTGAGGTGAGTTAAAGTTTCGATTTTTAACTTGTCTGTCGAAAAGGGTTATTGTAATCAGATTAGGTTGAGATTGTGTGTCTCTCTATTTTGCTTCTATGATTATAATTTAAAATGGTTTAGGATTCAATATAAATTCAAATCCATAAAATTTCTAATAGTCTTTTTTATTACAGACAATGGAACATAGTAAAACTGATCAGGGTGCTTCATGTTATTTTATTTTATTTTGCAATGCTAGCTTTTTATGTTGAAACTTGTGATTGTTTTTTTTTTTTAAATTGTGATTGTTCTGTATTCTCAGTATTTCATTGTGGTCTCTTGTTTGTGACTTGAAGGTTCTGAAATGGGAAGATATTGAAGTTGGAGAGCCAAAGGATGGGGAGATACGCGTTAAGAACAAGGCCATTGGGCTTAACTTCATTGACGTTTACTACAGGAAAGGTGTTTACAAACCAGCTTCTATGCCTTTCACACCAGGTTCTGCTCTCTACAACCTTTTAGGAAACAGGCAAATGAAGTTTTTTCTTTTTAGCTCTTAGCTTATATGCCCATTTGTGATCATAGGTATGGAGGCTGTTGGAGAGGTGGTAGCTGTTGGGTCAGGATTGACTGGCAGAAAGATTGGTGATCTCGTTGCTTATGCTGGAAGTCCAATGGGTGCATATGCTGAAGAACAGATCCTTCCTGCGGATAAAGTGGTTCCTGTTCCTTCATCTATGGATCCTATAGTTGCAGCATCAATCATGCTCAAGGGTATGACTGCACAGTTTCTCCTTCGCCGTTGCTTCAAGGTTAGTCACTAGGCCTGCGGATTTGGGTAGTTCGGTTCAGCCAAAATCTCGTCGAATTGAACCGAAAAGTTTGGTTCGGTATTTGGGTAGTTTGGTTTTTAAAAGTTTTACTGAAACCAACCGAAGTTTTTTGGTTTGGGTTAAAATTTTGGTTAAATTCTTTGAGTACTTCCAGTTAGTTCGGTTCGAAATTTTGGTTAATTTAGTTCGAACTGAACTAACTGATCACCGAACCGAAAACCAAAGTCACTATTTAATTTTTTAAAATAAATTGAAAACCGAACTAAATGATTACCGAACTAAAAACCAAAGTGACTATTTAATTTCTAAAAATAAATTGAAAACCGAACTAACTGATTACCGAACCGAAAAACCAAAGTGACTATTTAATTTTTAAAAATAAATTGAAAACTGAACTAACTGATTACCGAACCGAAAACCAAAGTCACTATTTAATCTGCTTCGAACATAAAGATCTCTTCACTATATTGTCTCAAAATCCTATTTGTATTTGGAAAGGTTGAACGTGGGCACACAATCCTTGTCCACGCTGCAGCTGGTGGAGTTGGGTCTCTGCTGTGTCAATGGGCAAATGCGCTTGGAGCTACCGTCATTGGAACTGTCTCCACCAATGAGAAAGCAGCTCAAGCCAAAGAAGATGGATGCCACCACGTTATCATGTACAAGGACGAGGACTTTGTTTCACGGGTCAAAGACATTACATCAGGCAAAGGAGTCGATGTTGTTTATGACTCGGTGGGGAAAGACACTTTCAAGGGATCGTTAGCGTGTTTAAAGAGCAGAGGATACATGGTGAGCTTTGGACAATCCTCCGGATCTCCAGACCCGGTTCCGTTGTCTGATCTTGCTCCAAAGTCGCTCTTCTTGACAAGACCTTCCATGATGCAGTACAACGAAACTCGAGATGAGTTGTTGGAGTGTGCTGGGGAGGTTTTTGCTAATGTTGCTTCAGGGGTTATAAAGGCTCGTGTGAACCATAAGTATCCGTTGTCTCGTGTGGCTGATGCTCATGCAGACCTTGAGAATAGGATAACGTCTGGGTCCGTTGTGCTCTTGCCTTGAAAAATATGTTGTGATGTTTCTTTTTAATTTTCCAAATAAGAGCAATGAGATTCCTTTTAATGGAAAGATACCAATGTGTGTACTATTTATCTTCCAGCAATAAGTTTTTTTTTGTGATGTTTTCTTTGTAATCCATTTACGATGTATATATCTTTCCCATAACATGATGGATAATAGTTTTCCCATAACATGTTGCATGTCAAAAATGTTAATAAAGACTTATCTGACATTAGTTGCAAAACACTCCTTTAAGATCAGAGGATCATAGTCATAGATCTACCCTATGTCAGACGTGAAGTATAATGCCTAAATATAATACAAAATGAAGTTTCTTATAAACTTAACTTCCATAAAACGTAGTTGTTTAGCTATTAATAATACGGTTTAGGCTCTCCACTAGATCTGGGATCGATTTAAAGCAAACTAGAGATGTGGAAAGCAAAGTCAACCATCCATCCCATCATCACAACATAAAGCTAGAGTTGACATTGTGTCACTGTCTCGTGTCTATCTTGTTATTGGCAAGAGTCTAAACATGCGTGCTTCAAGAATGATGATGAGTTTTGATCCTAAAACTCTCCCTTGCGCTCACAGAGTCCCTCTATGTCATAAGGCCAAGCTCTCTCTTTTACCTGGCCGTTTGCTTAGAAACCAAACGCTTTCTCGACAACCAACAAAACAAGATTTGTTCTGTGTGATGGCTACTGGTGGCGATCTTGAGAGTATTCGTCCCTTGGCTCAGTTTACTCCCACTTTTCTAGGAGATCACCTCTTCGCTGTTCCCGTCGACGGTTCTGTAAGTACATATATAAACATTATTACTCATGTGAGACTATCTATGGTAACTAAAGATACATGACAATAATATATTGACTATGTTTAACATGCATTTCTTACTATCATATCTTGGCAGGAGTTCAATGCAATTGAGCATGAGATTGAATCGGTTATGAAGCCGTATGTGAGAAATATGCTCATGTCTCCTCACACCTGTGACAAAGAGAAAATTCGTCTCATTTACTTGCTTATCAGTCTAGCGATCTCCCATTATTTCGAAGATGAAATCGAAGAGATTCTAAGCAAGGCTTTTGGGAAGTTAGAAGGCTTGATTTCCAAGGAAGATGACCTGGAAACAATATCTACTATGTTTGAGGTTTTCAGATTGTATGGTCACAAAATGTCTTGCGGTAACCATCTACAATTTATCTCTATGTTTTTCTACAAATATAACACTATTATACAAAATGAGTTTTACTCCAATGTATGTTTTTGTAGTATAATGATTTAGTCCTTTAAAAACAAAGAATCTCTATTATATATGCATGCATACATTGGATCAAATTCATTTTTATGATGAAGTTTTACTATTTAAGAGAGAATGTAGAAGAAAATTTACCCAACGAGTTATGGGTCTTCCATTCATAATCTCCCTGAGCTAGAGATCAAAGCAGAGTTAGATCCATTTCCTTGATTCACTTGTACGGATACTTATTTTAGCTATTTATCTTGTTTCATCGTAGATGTGTTCGAAAGATTTAGAGGGGAACATGATGGAAAGTTCAAGGAAAGTGTAGTTCGTGATGTTAGAGGGATGTTGCAGTTGTACCAAGCATCATATCTCAAAACAAAAGATGAGAATATAATAGAGGAAGCACGGAGTTTCACTAGGACTCACTTGGCGGCAGTGACTAGTACTACTCAACCACATCTCTCTAAGCATATACAAAACGCATTGTACATACCTAGATATCATTGCGTAGAAATAGCAGTTGCAAGAGAATATATCTCTTTTTACGAACAAGAACAAGATCACGAGGAGAATCTTCTTAAGTTTGCTAAACTCAACTTCAGCTACTGCCAGTTGCATTACGTCAAAGAGCTCAAAGATGTCACCACGTAATGTCCTTGTAGCTATATCCTCAAATCATATGTGTACTATTAATCTTGTTATATAGATCACAATAACCTTATATGTGACTACTGCTTCTTCTAGATGGTGGAAAGAGTTAGATCTTGCGTCTAAACTACCTAATACCTTTCGGGACAGAAATGTGGAGATCTATTTCGGCATGATGGGTATATACTTCGAGCCAAGATATTCCCTTGCGAGAGTTATAGGCACTAAAATCTCCATGATCATGACGGTTGTTGATGATACATATGACGCCTATGGCACTCTTCCTGAAGTTATAAGTTTTACTGATGCCTTGCAAAGGTATAATATTTTTTAATGTTATTTTGAGCTCGTTCTAGTCCTATGGTCTTATATAGAGTTAATGGCTAGGTGGGATATTGAAACTATTGAAGATCTACCGAACTATATGCAAATTATTTTCCGAACTTTGTGGGAAATTATGCAAGACATCGAACGTGAAATGAGCTCGCTAGGAAGAACTGGCGGTCTGCAACCGACTATAGATGAGGTACGTAAGTGTTATTAGCAGGGCCGGTTCTAGACACAACCCGATAAAATATTCGCTTTGGCTCTAAAATTTTCTTAAGCAATTTATACATAGGTTGCATGCATGACGTACTCCTAATTGTCAAGAATTTATTTATTAAAATTAATTTGAAAATGTTTAAGGTTTTTCAAAATTTTCGGCCCTGGTTAATAGTTTTTTGGTAGAAAAAATAATAAAAAGATGTAATAGTAATATTATATGTTTATATTGAAAAAAAAACATAGATAAAGAGCTTGACAAAGAAAGGGTATCTAGAGATAGCAAAATGGGCACGCGCTACCAAACTTTGAAGAGTACATGGAGGTTGGAATCTTCACAGGTGCAATGGATGATATGGCAATCTACAGCTTTCTAGGTATGGAAGACTGTGATGAGAAGATAATGTACGAGTGGTTCGCCTCTAGACCTAAAGTCATTCTAGCTTTTAATGTTGTGTTTCGTCTGATTAACGACATAACCACATTCGAAGAAGAGTTAGAGAGAGGGGAAGGGGCAAATGGAGTCAACTGTTACATGAAGCAGCATGGTGTAAGTCAAGAAGAAGCGGTGATAGAATTGAAGAAGATAATTAAGGATCACCATGAGATGATGATGGACGAGTTCTTTAAAGCCTTATCTACTGTGCCACGCCAGATTGTAATGCGAGTCTTCAATACTGCACGTGTGATCAATTTGTTTTACAAGGAGGGTGATGGATTTGGTCATCCAGATGAAAATCTCAAAGCCCACTTTACCTCTTTGTTTTTATAAAATTCGTACGTACGTGTTTTTGATTTTCATGAGTCATGTGGTGTGATAATCTCTGTGTTTCAAGTTGTAGTATGAGTTTTTGTTTTGAATCTTAATTTTATCTTTTCAGCTAATGATTCAGGCCTCTGAAAAACAACGCGCTTTTAGCAAAAACCTAAAAATAAATACAACGTGAATATGTAATATGGAATAGATCGCTTTTGTGTGAATATATTTATGATGTGCTCAAATTTTAATAATCCAAATTACTAATTTGCAAACGATAGTTAAGTGAGATGGTAGTGATTTGGACGGTTGAACAATACCGGGTAAGCTCATAACGTGTCCTAACATCAAATGTAGTCATTGGCCAAAATATTTCCAATCTAAAGTAGGTTGGAGAGTTTCATCAAACATTGATGCTTAAAATTAGATGTAAAACTAATGTGATCAAGCTATTGATAGCATTAATTGTGTCACTAGATTATATCACCATCCATCTAGAAACGAACATTTTATCAAGTTCTTATATTGTCCTAATTAATATCCAATTTGGATACTATTCACTCGTTGTAAAGTAAATCAGAAAAGAATAATTAGACAGATAAATAAATCTTATCTATATTCATGATCAACTTCATCTAACTTTTTATAAAGATATAATTTTTTATCTTAAATATAAATAAGGCTAAATACAACTAAGACTAAAATGAGCTTGATTAGAATGGTTTTCGCTTTGGACATGGTGTGCATCGGTCATCCTGAACTTTAGTGTAGGATAAACAATTATACATTTACTTAACAATGCAAAGAGTAGAGAACCACATGAGTCTTACCATAGAGAGCACCTATCGTTACCACTTTCCATCATTTTGTTGCTTTTCATTTATTGTTTTCATCTCAAAAGGAGATCTTGATGGTGTGGTCTTTAGCCAATCCAAATTCACCAATAGTGCCTATAATGTCGACAGCTTTTTTTTGGAACTTAATTTCATATCGACAGTTCATATTGTGTTACTGCGATATAACATGTTCGCAGGACATAATCAATTATTATTCTGGTATTTCATGTTTTTGTAACTAAGAGTTGTAGAAAGTTAATGAAACATGTACATAATCAACTTGGGTTAATTAAATCTTTTTTTCTCGAAAATCATACCTACCTATGAAAGATGTCGTAATTGATATCATAGAGTTTTATCAAATGACGGGTCCCTCTTTCTGATGTTTTCCCATCTTATTATGTTCATGAATCACGAAATAGCTAGTTCAGGTCGTAATGCACAGGAAAATGACAGCATTAAGAAAGCACATTCTTTGACTGAATAAAGAAAAATTATTAGGGGATTCCATAAATTAGTGGTAAGTTTATTTATTTATTCGTTTCTCTTTTTTTTGACTAATTATTTATTCGTTTCTTTCGTTACTATTTGTGAAAAGGATTTTCATTCATAGTTGTATACGGAAACTGATGTATTTGAACATGAATATTTTCAAAAACTTTTGGTGATGTGCTAGCTTGTAAAGGATAAGTTCATTCGTAAGTTTATTTGTGAAACTAGAAGATTTTTTTTATTGCATGATAAACTAATTTGAAGAAACACATAGAAATATGTCAAATGAAAAAAAAATATGTCAAATGAAAATTTATTAAAACATTTTATCTGCAAATGAGATTTAAAACCTTAAATAAAAATATCAAATTCTTCATTTTAATTTTATTTATTTATTTTAATAAAAAATATTTTGACCAGTGGAATTACAAAGAGATGTGTGGTATTATTTACATAATTTAACCCAAGATAAAAAAAAATACATATTTTCTATAGAAATAAGAAATGCAATCACAAATATTATTTTGTTATATATAATTCAGATATTGATGGATTAACTGAAGTTGCATAGGACAAAATTTGATAAATTCCAATACTCTTTATAATATATTATGAATACTATTTAACATTTTACCAAACAAATAATATATATATATATATATATATTATGAATACTTAAGAGCTCTAATTTAATTATTTATATATAATACTTATTTCGTCTATTTTTTATTTTTCAGAGTGATATCTAATCTGCGCATGGTTCCCAAACATTATCTAATACCATTATAAAAGAAGAAAAACAATTGTGACCACTGACCACTGACAGCACAACAGAAACCAGTGATCCTTGGTCATTAAATCCCTTTCAAAATAAAAAGTAGGAAAAGAATATTTCCGATTTAAAAATGTTTAATATGAAAAGGTAGAATCCAAAACAAAAGCGTCTTCGATTTTATTGTGGAGTGAGTGGTTGTTTCTCACCTTTTGGGCTTTAGCTCAACTTGCAAAAACAAAATTCATTTTATTATTATAAATTTTTCGATTTTATCACAAATTTAATATCACTTTTAAGTTTATCTTTAAAAAATAACCATTTTATAATTATTTTAAATTTGTGATAAAAATACTAAATTAATATTTAAAACTAATTTATAAAATATTTATACAAGTTAATATGTTCAATCTCGCCTCTTAAATACTAAATCTTTAACAATAATCACTTAATCTTTAACCTAAATATTATGGTATTTTTATTTTTGACAAGTAATACCTAATTAAAAATATTTTAAGCAATTCTTTTTCTTCTTATGTTTTATTTTAATCTAATTAATTTATTGACAAATGAATGATGAACCAAAATTATTACAAACAATACTTTTAAATTAGATACATACTCCAGGTTGTTGTTTAGAAAATTGTAACTCAAACAAACTTCTCATTTTGATATTAAAATGAAATTTATAATAGCCACTAGAAGTGATATTATAACATTTACTTAATTACTTGAAAATATTTGTTACTTCAATTCCCTACTAAGATTAAATAAATTAACGATATCAGCCTACATATGTATAAGATTTGTCATTTGAGTGTACATATATCTTGTTCGTTTCATTCTCAATACACAGAGTTTAAGTGTACCCAAGAGCGGATCTAGAAACAATTATAGACAGGGACACAGTACTAATAATAATAACAAAGTAAATAAATAAAACTGGAGACACTTTTACTATTTTTTCTCTCAACTACAAGATTTTTATCAAATTAGTTCAAGGGAAATTGCATCCTATATACAACAAAAAATAAATATAAACTAACTAACTAATATTCTCTCTTCTCTCTTACTTTCTCTTCCTATCTCTCTCTACTCTCTCTCCCAAAATTTAATTTTTTTTTTTTTAGTTATTTGGAAAATAATCCTTTAGTTCAAATACTTAAAAAAAATAAAAATAAAAACAGTAGATGACACGTGATATCACGCTTAATAACATCCGTCCGCCTCTGTGTACCGTAACTCAGAATCCTAAGACCACCTCCATTTGAGGTTTTTTTAATTAGAATCCCGCCACTAAAAATAAAGAAATAAAAAAAAAAGAAAATAGGAGAGAAAGTGAAAAGAAATTCTAAACAAGTATTTTTGGAACTACTTCTAAACTTTAACCTTCAACATGTCTTGTATTTAGCATTTTAGAATTAAAAAAAATAGAAAATTTAGTTATTTAATTAAATTTTTTTCTTTTTTAGAATTTCACCTAGTTTCTAATGGTTGGAGGTGCTCTAATGGAGTTCCGATAATTGCAATTTTATAACATTATTAATAAGGCCTAATTTTACGTCCGGATTCAGAATCAGTAGTAGCTTTGAGAACGAAACTATACTATTTGTCGTGAAGAAGTGTTTTTAATCACGGTATAAAGGTAAACAAAGAGATCAACTTCTTGTGATGTGGTGCTTATAGTATAACAAAAAGTATATTCGTATTAAGGAACAAATAAATTGTCGAAAATGCTAGACACATATCTGAGGTAGTGAGTGGATAACAGGCAAATGAATCCCCAAAAGGCAACATGTCCAAGTATATAAAAATAAGAAACGTCACTAAAAAAGTTAACAAAGAAAAAAAAGCAATGTGAAACGAATTGTCTTTGAGAAAATATAGTTAAAGAGCGTGCTTGCAGTGTATTAAAAAAATTATTTGCCTTAGGTTCTCGATTAATATAAATTTTTTAGGGTTTTAAAATTTAAAATAAATTTATAATTTAATGGTTTAGACTTATTTTTTTAAAAAAATCTTTTCTACATAGTAGACTAATATAGCACAAACTTTTTCTTTTACAGCGTTAGATTTGTGTATTTGGTAAAAGCGATATATTATATTACAAAATTGTTTTCATTATAGTTGTAAATAAGTTTATTTTTAAAATTTGCCTTAGGTTCTTAAAATTCTTCGTACGACACTGTGAAGCAACAGCAAAAAGTCACAAATTCAACAAGAGTTAAATGGTTTGTGGAAGGATTGTGATGAGTTTTAGTCAGCGAGATAAACTTAAAATAAAATATAGAGGACATGTTGAGACCTCTTAAACGTTGAACGCTCAGTTTTTATTTTTATTTTGCTTTTAAATATATAATAGATGGATGCTTATAAGAGCCAATGAACAACATTCTGAAATGAGTTTTGAGTCTTAAGGTTTGCATTGTTCATAGAGATCAGCAGATGCTTATTGAGGAATCTATATGTGATTAAGAGGCAAAAAAACATATTTGGAAACACATGCTTGCATCGAATGGTTTTGTCCCAATGGACATTAAGATAACTAGAAGGAAGTAGGAACCTAGACTGTCAGTGCAGAATTTCGTGGGATCATCGCCTTGAACGAGAACAGATCTTAGGGATATGATTTGGTAGATTATACCCACGACTCCGTGGAACTCATTTTAATCTAGTCGTTTAGTTTAGGGTTCATAATGTTTATACATTAGGATGTTCAGATTTTGAATCTAGGAAAATAATTTACTGAACAATTCTGTATATTAGCGGAAAAATATTACATAGGATCTTCAGTATGGTGCAAGTAAAATCGGTTAAGCATAGACAATACCGATCTTGTCTTTTAATGGGCTGGAAGCAAAAAATAAAAGTTTGGGTCTATTTTAATGAAAAACAAAATGACGGTTGATCATAACTTTCATAACTTGAACCTATCACCTGTAAGTAATGAAAACAATGATCTTTCCAGTAGAGCTAATGCAATTTAGTTGTAAAAAATGGTTGAAAACAATTATAATTTTTAAGGACTGAAAACAGATGCTTCTTTGCCTTCTTGTCAAAGCTAACACTAGATTTTTATAGGATAATTTAGAATGGTGCAATCAAACATGAATTTTTATTAGAAATAGAGAATTATCGATTATATATAGAATTTATATGCAATCTTTTTCGTAATAAATCAGTGTTTAAAAAAAGAACCAAAGACTCCTCTCCTCTATATTAGAATCCAAACTGGTCCAAACTTAATAGTAGGTATGCGTCTTTTTATAAATATATGGTTTGATTGGTGTACGCTTTTAGTTGAATAGTGAATCACGAGGGGAATCAAGAAACACGTCTTGGCATGCTTGTGTGGTTTTCCAAATAAATATATGTTGACATGTTGTAATTCCTATCGCCTGGAAACTCCTCATCTAGCCTCATGCCAAGAAGTGAAATAACGCGTGTCCAAAAAACCGCCGATGGCAGATGTAGTTTTACATTATATACGTAAGACATTATATTAACCTATAAATCAGTGATGTAATTTTACGTTGTATACGTAGACATTATATTAACCTATAAATTAGTGTGATAAAAATCTAATGCAGCATATTAGGTAAAGTTACGTTGTAGTATGCTTAGTCAAAAGGTGGACACATGCAGGGTTGGCAGCAGCTTCAGTTCTGGGTACATTTCAATGAAACATTATAATGGGTTTCCAAAAAAAATTAAAAATAATTATATAAACATAGACCCACAAAATTATTAAAATTCTTAATAAATGCATATGCCCTCCAAAGTTGTAGGGAAGAAGAAAAACCGACTAGTATATGTCTAGTTGCATGGATGAAACATTATCTAGTATTCCAGTCACAAATTTAAGCCTTAGAAAACAACCATCGAGGTGGGTTTTAGATCGTATTCAATCCCACTCTAAAATAGAGTTTAAAATAAAAAAATCTTCAATTGTACTTTATTTTTCATTCTATAATAAAATAAAAATGAGCTTATTCTATATATAAAATAAATTGTTTTTTATTCATCACTCTATTTTTCATTGTAAAATATAGTACCATAAGAGTATAGTTCAATTTATTATAGAATTATTCTATTTTGAAGTGAAAACTAGAGTGAACTATTGGAGATGGTATTAACATGCGAAGGTTACGTTGAGAACCCCAAGAGGCATACATATAATCACTTTTAAAAATAAAAAATAAGTAAAAGACATATATAAAGAGAATCAAGTAAACAAGAAGCTACTTGTTTGTTTAAGAAATGAAATTGGTTGGTCTCGTTTTTGTTGCAGGTACATGGCGTCTCCTCCAGCTTCGCTACCAGACGTAGTCGCCCAATGCCAGCAACTACAAGGCCCTCATGTGCCGCGTGCAGTTGCAGTGTTGAAGCTCATTTATCAAGCCATCATCTACAGCCTTTGGCGGGAGCGGAATGCACATATCTTTCAAGGTGTTTCGTTGACTCAAGAGGCTTTCTTTTGTGTGGTAGATCGTCGGTTAAGAGACAGATTGTTGTCCCTGTCTCTTCCATCTGCCACTACTCCTTCACCTTCTTTGTTTGAGTTGTACTTTTGGTTCTTTTCACCCTATAGTTAGTGTTTCCTTTTGCTATTATTCTCCTCCTCTTTGTTTTTTTCTTCTTTCCTCTTTGCTTCTTGTCTCCTTTTCTTTCTCTTCTCTTGTTGTAATAAGTTGTGTTCCACAACATTGTAAACTCTAAAAAACAGAAAAGTGGTATAAATTTTAATATTTAGATCAAAAAAAAAAAAAATGAAATTGTAAGAGAAGGGAAATGGGAATATGCGTGAGGTGGTAAGAGACGAACAATAATAGAGCAATGACAAGAGTGGCAAACAAATAGGACCTACGTCGAAAATAACACGTGATGTTACAATATCCCTTCAATTCTCAATGATCAACAATAATGTCATCAATTTTTTTCTAAAACAATAACGTCTCTATTGTTAAAAAAAACAACAACAATGTCTATCGCTTTCTCACTTCACTATTTCTACAGTACTAATGACACATTTTGTTTTTTGGCATTTGCGTTTACTAAATTAAATTTAAGTTTTAAATGTCTGGTATATTTATTAATTATTATATTTTATATAAACCAAATATTTAAACTTACATAAATATTTTTAAATTATACAGAGATATCATAGTCCCACATAAGTGATTCAGATTAGTCACGTATTGCCACGTGTCGATCATCTGTCCCTGGCGATGCCAAAATGTTAATTTTCTAATGGTTGGGATTCGAACCCACGTGATGCCGAAAACTTACATAAATATTTGCGCATAATACAATGGAATATTAAAATACAATTGGATCTTTCATTTCATTCAGTTATATACTAAGAATTACATTTTACTTTAATGTCACTGAACCGAATCCAGTTTGTTTTGTCCTATGATAACAAATATGAAATAATCTAATACATTTAGGTGATATAAATTGTATATTTCTTTTAGTACCAAATTGTAACTTCTTAACCAAAATACATCAAAATTAATAGAGCAATTCTCTCAAATAATTTTTTTAAGTTTTTGTCATAAAAGAGCTTTCAACAAAGAAAATGACTAAAATAATCATTTTTTATTTTGAAAATTTTAACTTTTTTTTAAATTTGAAACTATATCTTCAAAACTCCACCACTTAACTCTAAACCCTAAGTCTAAATTAGTTAACCCTGGGGTATAAATACATTTTTACTCTTTAATAAAACTTCTTTTGATATTTTTCTCACTGAAAACTATTTTTATGACAAAAACTTAAAAATGACTATCTTAGAAAATTTCTCAAATTTTAATACGTATACGAAGATATAGTAATATACATTATCAATTTGCAAAAAATTCTTCTTGTTCAAAATTACTACGAGCTAGCTTTAACAACTTGATCAATTTAAATAATCAATAATATACCAAAATATCTATTATAACATTCTAAAAACATGTTTATTACATGTCTTTTAGGTTGGGATTCTTAGCGTAATATAAGATACGATCTCTTAGCTTTTAACTAAAAAAACTAAGAGACGTCTCTTAAATAAGAGATATAAGAGACGTTTCTTAGCTTTTTTAGTTAAAGATAAAAGATTGTATCTTATATTACGCTAAAAAACTCAATCTAAAAGACCTGCAATAAACATACTCTAACGCCTGAGTACGTACGTGTATATATATAGAGGGTTATAGCTCTTAAGTTCACAACCATCACAATTCACGCGCTCTTACTCCATGAACTTCTCTATTCTCATCCTAGTGTTATAATCTTGCAAAATTTGGAGTGTACGAGAAAAACATGAAAACGCCTAGTAGCTCTGTGGGTGAGACCCAAGAGCGTTTCTCGATTAGTTTCATATACAGATGCATCAGAGTTCTCATCAACCGATCTATTTCTTTCTTATCTTATTAGAAGAAAAAAAATCTTATCAAATTTTACTTTCCTGCAAGTATATTTTTCTTTACATTTTCATTTTCTTGAGTGTTATTTGAGTGAAGTTATATTAAATTGTAATAGAGTTCATATATATCGAAAATGTCAAGAAAGCCATGTTGTGTCGGAGAAGGGCTGAAGAAAGGGGCATGGACCACCGAAGAAGACAAGAAACTCATCTCTTACATCCATGAACATGGAGAAGGGGGATGGCGCGACATTCCTCAAAAAGCTGGTTAATATCTATTAAAATATATTATAATTTTTTTGGTAAAAGTTTAAAACATATATGTTTTGTTTGGTATTTGATGTATGAAAGTTTTGTGTTTCAAAAAAAAAAAAAAAAAAAAAAAAAAAAAAAAAAAAAGAAAGTTTTGTGTTGAATATGGTGTTTTCATAGGATTGAAAAGGTGTGGAAAGAGTTGTAGACTGCGATGGACTAACTACCTAAAACCTGAAATCAAAAGAGGCGAGTTTAGTTCAGAGGAGGAACAGATTATCATCATGCTTCATGCTTCTCGTGGAAACAAGTAAGTATATATGTGCGTATGGGTCCTCCAATTATCATCATTTTGATTTTGTTTCTTCCATGAAAAAGTTTCTTAAAATATAATTATTTTTACTTTCGGTCTTCGATCTTATATTATCTCATTTGTTTATGTCTTTAGGTGGTCGGTCATAGCGAGACATTTACCTAGAAGAACAGACAATGAGATCAAAAACTACTGGAACACACATCTCAAGAAGCGTTTGATTGAACAGGGTACTGATCCCGTGACTCACAAGCCACTAGCTTCTAATACAAACCCTACAGTACCTGAGAATTTGCATTCCCTAGATGCATCTAGTTCCGACAAGCAATACTCCCGGTCAAGCTCAATGCCTACCATGTCTTGTCCTCCTTCCTCCGGTTTCAACACGGTTTTCGAGAATACCAGCAAAGATGGGACACCAGTTCATGAGGACGATTCCTTGAGTCGCAAGAAACGTTTTAAGAAATCAAGTTCTACATCAAGGCTTTTGAACAAAGTTGCTGCTAAGGCCACTTCCATGAAAGAAGCTTTGTCTGCTTCCATGGAAGGTAGCTTGAATGCTAATACAAGCTTTTCCAATAGCTTCTCTGAGCAGATTCGCAATGAAGAGGATAGTTCTAATGCATCCCTGATAAATACTCTAGCTGAATTTGATCCCTTCCTCCAAACAACGTTGTACCCTGAGCATGAGGTGAATACTACTTCTGATCTCGGTATAGATCAGGACTACTTCTCACATTTTCTCGAAAATTTCGGCAGAGATGATGACCACAATGAGGAGCACTACATGAATCATAACTATGGTCATGATCTTCTTATGTCCGATGTGTCCCAAGAAGTCTCATCAACTAGCGTTGATGATCAAGACAATACTATCGAGGGTTGGTCAAATTATCTTCTTGACCATGCTGATTTTATACATGACATGGATTATGATTCCCTCTGAAAGCATCTCATATGAATCTTCATGCCCAAGCAGAAAGGTTTCAAACTTTTGAAACTTGTCAGAACAAGAAGTTATGTATGTATTTTATTATATGGATTGTTTAGTATATGTCCAAGATCATGGTTGTTAGTCCCAAGTTTAGGGTTTGTATAATATACAATAAGGGACGTTATCTTATCAAGTTAGGGTTTCTCTCATATTGAGAATCATGCATGGTAACCTCGCGGACACATGTTTTTATAATAAAGCTTGTTTTGTTTATCGTATGTTATTTCAATGTAACAATCATTATAGTCTTCTTTTTTCCGTTAAAAGTTTAAGTCCATTATAATCATCAATCATACTCTTTTTTGATTTTTTTTTGTGCAAAAAAATATGTTTTCACTTTTTTTACCGGGAATCCAAACATTGTAAATAGTTTCTCCCAACCGTAAGTTGAATCCAAGTAGCAGAAGTTACAGCTGTAATCCTTTTACTCTTTTGTGGTTTTCATCATGCATGATCTTCTTTATGATTCAACCATAGTGTTTCGAACTTTATATGGCATGAAGGTGGTGGTATCTTTCGTTGGATTCGAACCGACCACAACTTTCTTTCTTTCCAGTACTATTGTAGAATAAATAAATAAAAAATCAAAATAATGATTGAGAAAACTCCAACGAAAAAGACGTTCCAAGTAAAGTTTGTCTGTGTGGTCCATAAACAATTTAGATGAGAGCTAAAGATCAAGAGGTGAAACAGATAATTAGAACTGTAACCAGACAACTTTTGTCTTAAAACAAAGTGGAATCTTTGATAATCATGCAAAAAGTATGATTACCATTACGGCACAATGGTATTTATGTGCCAAAATGGAAGACTACCATTACGGCACAATGCTAACCCTGATAATTTAATACATACTTTTCAGCTCCTCATGTCAATATTACATTTACTTTTCTTTTTTATTGAAAAATATATTACATTTACTTTAGATTATATGTTATGTAAATGTTAACCCTTAGAAACAAGATTTGATATCTTAATTCGCTTACTAATTCCCAGTAAAGAAAAAAAAGAAAATAATATTTTCTTAGAGTTTTGTTTTTTGTTTTTGTTTTTTGTAAATGGCTTTTTGACCCACTCATCCATCAATCATTTTCCTTTTTTTTTTTTATAATGAATAGTAAAAATGCCTCTATGATCTTACAAAGAGGCGCAAAGCAATGCAATTTGCAAGACCAAATCATGACTCATTTGACCCTATTCGTGCCATGGCTCTCTTGCACTTGCATCGTCGTTCGCTTCTTTCCAATATCTCTACATTTTCTTATCTCATTTTTTCTTTTTTAATTGAAAAGAGTTAAATCCGAATCTATTAAAGGCACAGACCTAATCTCCAAGTGAGAGGTGCAGTTTACGGATAGACCTTTTTCCGAATATTCAAATGGGTTAAAATGCAGTAGCCCATATCCGTGTAAGATAACCAATAAAATATAATTTAGTTTCGCATAGCAGATAGATCAAACTTGAAATGTGGTATCCCAAGTTCTACTCCTTACCACTTGACCGCAAGCTCCCGGTCTTCTTATCCCATTCTTCACATGAAAATTGCACCATCGTCCACGAATGATTGGTTAGTATTCTTTAACTATTTTCGTTTTGGTTACAATTATTGATTTAGTAGATTATCTGCAACTGCATTTACAAAAAAATGAATTATGGTGGCACACATAATAAATTATAAGCTCTAGTTAATTTAAAATTTTGTAAATAATCTATAAATAAATAATTATGTACTAATTAACTAAGCAAAATAGTTATATTATAATTATTTACAACTTTATTGGCTGACTATACATGTCGCACATCAAGCATATAATTCCAAATTTTCATCCTCAACTTAAAGTTTTCTTACGGAAGTTTCAAAAATATATTTAGATATTGGTAAATTGGTACGTGTAAGCAAATAACATGACTATAATCATTTTCATTAGGAATGTTTTTTGAAAGAATCTAATTGTATAGTTCTGTACATGTAAATATATGTTTAATGCGTGCATGATGATGTGTATAGTGTGTTTTAGTGGATGTGTTTCTCGAAAGATATTTACATATTACTATTATTATATAATAATTTTATGTTATTTGAAATTTATAACCAAACTACAAAATATATTTTGTATTTTTTTATCGGCTGAACTAGTTTTATTTAATGATACTTTAATTTAATCAACCAATTTATAGTAACTCTTTTATGCTTTTAACTTGGGGTTACTCTCCAACCAATTACATTCATATATGTTAATCGTCGGAAGAAACAACAATCAGATATAGCTCGACAATGGGCAACTACAAAACTAGTTAGGCACAATACTTATATGGGCTCTATGCTATAAAGCCTGAAAGAGTATTGAAAACGAATTCAAAGAGCCGTTAGATTCATTCAACCCGTTGATAAATGGTAACCACTTCGTAAATGTAATTTGATACCAATTACTTTCACGAGGTGGTATGAATCATTTGATGTTTTAAACAACGTAGTTACTACAATAATCTTGGGAAGGATCATTTTCCTTTGACCAACGCTTTGAACCCGCTCTATATCACTATAAATAGCCAATGCTCAAACCCACTACCTTACACAGTCTCAAATCTCTAAGTTCTTGAACAAAATCACATTTGAAATATGAGTGGAAAAAGTGGCAGCAGCAGTGGAGGAAAGAGCGGAGGCGGTGGAGGAAAGAGCAGTGGTGGTAGCAGCAGCGGTGGAGGAAAGAGCGGAGGCGGCGGAGGTTATATGGTTGCACCGGGTTCAAAAGGTGGTGCTTACATCTCAAGAGGTGGATTTGAGAGTAACCCTCAAGGATACTTCAGCAATTTGCATGGTAGTGGACAGAGCAAGAAGTGACCGTCTTTGTGTGGTTACTACAAGCATGAATCATCCATCTTACTCTAGTTAAATAAATTGAAATGAAGTTCAAATAAGTATTGAAATAAAATGAGATTCTTATTTTTATAAATTGTGTGATTGCTTAGTAAAACACTTCTTTATCAATCTCGTCACTAATCATGAAATGTGAGATTAGATAATATGTCAACATGACCAACAAGATAACAACCCTTCATACAGTTTAAACAACAACAATAAGCAACGTTGAGTGGTCCTAAGGTAAATGATACTCTAGTTACAGACTTGGTTTGATTCATAGTACAACATTAGTCAAGACTTTACCAAATGTTGTAAGAAAAAAAGATATAAACATAAACGTACAATGTCATAGAATCAAACACTTCTCCAGCACACATTAATTACAGCCAAGAGCCTAAGATTGAACCCAAAAAATCACAAATTCTCTGAGATAAAAGAGATCTTACTTGCAGATTAGCTGATAGTTTCTAAAGGATTCAGAGTTGGTCAAGAAACAAGCTGGTCTTAGATATCCATTCTCTTGGTAAACCATGGCTAGGAACTGATTCACCACAAGGTTTGGCAAGACACCAGTTTTGATCATGTCGCAATGCAACATCATTGTGTCAATAACACGCTTTTCTTGAAGATAACCTTTTAGCATTGATACATAGCTCTGCATGTCCGGCGTTATCCCACCAGATCTCATGTCTGAGAACAACCTGGTAGCTCTAAGAACGTAGCCGTTCTGACATAACCCTTGAATCAAACATGTAAACCCCACATGATTCCAGCATGCATGATTGTTTTTCAGATAAAACTCGATGGCATCAGAGACTCTCCCTTCTTTCCAGAAACCATCAACCAGGCAAGCAAACGTGTGCTCATTAGGGTGGACTCCAGCCTCCAACATATCACTGTACAGCTTTAGCGCTTCCTTCACGTTAGCCTCTTTGAACTGCCCATCGATCAAAGCTGTGTACGTCACAACATCAGGAACTATACCTTTGATGCTCATCTCAGAGTACAAGCCCATTGCAGCTTTCATGTTTCTCAACTTGCAGTAACCATCGATCAAAGTAGAAAACGTTACAATGTCCGGTTCTACGCCATTTGCTGTCATCTCTGAGCACAACTCCAAGGCCTTTTCCATATTGTCTTCTCTACAATACCCATGAATCAGCGAGTTGTAAGTCACAGAGCTAGGAAAGATCCTCTCACTCTTCATCTTCTGAAACAATCTATCTCCTTCTGTTAACCGATCTTTACTACATAGCCCATTGATGAGTATAGTATAAGTAAACACATCAGGCGAAAGACTAAACCTTTCCATCTCGGAACACAATCTCATTGCTTCAGACAAGCTCCCTGATCTACACTCCCCATGAATCAAACAGTTATAAACGTGCAAATTAGGATCAACCCCAAACTTCACCATATGCACTAAAAGACTCCTCGCAGCTACCAATTCGTTAGCTTTGCAGAAACCATCAACCAATGCGCCGAAAACAACAACGTTTGGTAGCAACTCAGCAACCACAATCTCCTTATACAACGTGTAAGCCTGTCTCAACTTACCAGCTTTACAGTATCCACCAATCATTGCACTGTAAGTAAACAAGTTTGGAACAACATTATGCTTCTTCTTCATCAAGTCAAACACTTTCTCCGCTTCCTCCATCTTACTCTCCCTCCACAGATCACGGATATATATAGTATAGATATAAACATTAGCCTTGATCTCCTTAGATGTCATTTCATCAAGAAGCGTCTTTAACTTGGAGGACAAGCCTTGCTTGAAACAGCATTGGAACAAAACAGAGTAAACGTACACATCAGGAACCAACCCACGAGAGACCATAGACTCATAATCAACCCAGACAGAATCAAACCTTCTCCTTCTAACCAAACCATTCAAAACCGTGAGACAAGCTTTCACATCAGGAGATGTTCTCATCTCACGGCTCACAAAAAGAGCTTCTTCGAACAAACCCATCTCCACAAACTCCATAATCAACAGACTAAACACACCGTTACTAAACTTCGAGCTGTTAACATCCTCAAGGGCGTTGAAAACTCTGTAAGGGCGGCGCTTGAGAGTTTCTATGAGGCATTTTATCAAACACCTTGCGTGCGTGTACCTCCGAGCTTCGGTTAAAACGTGGATTAATGCGGAGTGAGATCGGAGATCGTTGGAGTTTGATGGGTTGAGTCCTTGAGATGTGTAGAAGAGTTTGATTGCTTCTTCCGCGGATCTGCATTTTAGTATTGCGGAGGCTAGACTCGAAGAAAAAGAAGGGAATAAAGGTGGTGACTTTGAGGGAGATTGAGGTTGAGAGAACGATCTGAAGGTGAAAGGTTGGAGCTTGTAGATGTGAGTTGATGGTCTATGAAGAAGCTTCAACATCTGGAGGAGGAGAGGAGAGTGATTGGATTCTGGTCAAACTCTTCTCAGGTTTGTGATGGTACACCGTACAATACTTACCTCGGTTTATTCCGGTTAGCATTGTGCAGCAGGTTTATTAGATAAGTTGTTAAAATCAATTTTATTTTTAATTGATCAGTTAAGGGGATAGAGTCATATGACAAGTGCAACGTTCTTTTTGATGAATTGGGCGTCGACTGTAGTTATGGTAAACCGCAAACTATACACTTTTTTTGTTGACAAAACTCACTTCTTGTGGACATTGATTGCATGCCGCTACATCTGTTGGAATTACATGAGGACTAGGCAAATCGATAACTGCTCGTCAGTAAGCAAAGAAGCACACAAGCTCTGATGCATGAATCTTCCTCAGAAACAGGTAAACAATGACGTGCGACTAGTCTGTTAAAGCTTTGATCTTCTTCTTTTTTTTCGTTCAATACATTTTTTTTTTTGTTAGACTCCATGCATAATTCAACAAGCTTCTACAGGATGATAAAGACAGGAAAGTCACTACTGATCAGTCAAGAAGAGCTGAAATTCAACCAACTCTGATGCTGCGGCGTATTTCAGATGCACAGGTAACGACTATGTATGTTATGCCTTATTGTGTGGGTATTGGTGACTAAATAGGTGAAAATTGTTGATGCCCTTGGAAACTCTGCCTTGAGACTGTTGGTTTTTTAAGTATAAAAACTCAATTTGTTTGTTTCTCCTGTTATAATGATCTGGTTTTCAGGAAATGGAGAAAGAAATGCTTGCAATTGCCAGTTGTTCAAGGTCAATAACAGAAGCAATGGATGATGCAGCTATGTACAATATATGTTTGCTTTCACCGTGGGGTAGTAAGAGGAAAAAGAGATGTTCGATTAACCGTTTGGATTCTAGAGGTTAGCTTAGTTTTAGTTATTAGTTAATAACTGAACAGCTAATCGATTTGTTACCATTTGGTTCCTTGTTCAATAAAGATTGTTTGGTTTTCAATCAAACATCCGTAATTATAAAAACATAAAAATCAGATATAATCACTGATAAATGAAAAAGGATAGTAACACGAAAATAACTGCAAAGTATTCATTCTCCTATGTTTCCCTTTACAATCATGAAAATAACTGCAAAGTATTCATTTTCCTTAGTTTCCATTCGTCATAAAACCTCCAAAAACGCCATTGTTGTTTTAAAGAAATTGGCGATCCCAATTTGCGAACATCATCAACTAAATTCTTTTAATAATAAATAAAATTAAAATAAATATAAAAATAAATACTAGTCTTTCATATACATACACGTCAGAAAAGCTTTCCGGCCGCAGTGACGTCCCTTGTTGCTGGGAAAGGAAAAGCTGTTACAAATGACATAACGTCGCCAGGAACATAGCCATGTGGGAGAAAGCTGCTGCCACACTGCCCAACTTGAAAAATCAAATCCAACTCGGAAAATGGTACTAAACTCGAACTGAAACTTATAAAATACTTGAATAAAATTTAAATGATATCTGAAAAACTGAAACTAAACCCTACCGAAACAAAATATTGTGAATACCCAAAAATACTTGAATCACAATTATATATTTAAAATTTTTAATTATTTTAAATCTTATATCCAAAAGCTAAGTATCGGAAAATATTCAGAATTATCCAAAATACATGATAATATTAAAAATATTCAAATAGCCAAAAAGATACTCAAAATATTTAAAAATCGGAAATAGCTATCAATTCTCCATCCAAATATCTAAATCGATTAATTATTTTGTCATATATATATATTATTCAAATTTATACTTATATATTATTTCATTTTTAAAATTAAAACTTTTAAGATATATTTATATTTTTGAATTTCTTACATAATTTAAAATAGGTATCCAAAAGCCATAAATTTTCAAATCAGACCCAAACCAAAATTCAAAAATACTAGAACAGAGATAAAATCAAACACAAACCAAACCGAACTCAAATGGATATAAAAATATCTACTCCTAGATAACACCAACAAATAATCTAATTCTAAATTTTCTAACAAATTCTAAGACTTCACTTTAATTACATTTACTTAGTTTTTTGAAGGATTTAAATGTAGGATCAACATATTTACACTGTCCAAACTCTTAAACTAAATTTTGTGAAGTTATTACAAACTTAAAATGGGAAAACTTAAGAATCATACTAAATATCTCCTGAAAACACCATCCATCTCTATTAACATATGCTACCAATATAGCATGAGTTTTTGTTTTCCATTTTCAGTTCCTATTATAAATCCCTCTTAAATTTGATTGTTTGACCAATAATATTGTTTTCCCTTCTTAGAAGTCAATGATACAATGAAACCTAAGCCATTCATGCATTCTGGTCAACGTAAGAACTATCTTCTCAGCTTTGTATGGTACAATACTATCAGTTTATTCCCATTACTGTTTGGGTTATTAGATCATCTTTTGTGCAGGAATTCTTAAAATCTTCATAAACTTACCTCCATAGGTTTATTAGAGTGGGATATTTATTCCAAAAACCGACTATCTTCCAAAATAGATAATATCAATGTTTAAAAAGTTGCTAGATACTAGTTAAACGCTGATTATATGGGTGTTTAGACTGAACATTTTTCAAAGATTACTCTGAAAAAAAACTCATTTCAATTAGATCTAATTTGTCGAACTGATGGTGCCTAAATTTTAGAAACACTGGAAAATATCAACAACTAATCTAATTCTAAATATTCTTACAAATTCTAACAGGTTATAACAATTACATAAACTTTAGTTTTTTGCAGGATTTAAATTCAAAATCAACATATTTACATTTTTGTCCAACTTCTTGACAGAAATTTGGTGAAATTATTACATAAGTAATTATGTAAAACCCCACATATAAATCATACTAAATATATCCTAGAACACCGTCCATCTCTACTAACATGTGCTAATACAGCTTGAGTTTTTGTTTTTCATTTTCAGTTTATATAGATCCTCTTAAATTTGATTGTTTGACCAGAGTAAGTAAATGATATCAATGAAACCCAAGCATACATACATGCATGCTGACAAAAAAAAAACTTGATTTTCATAATCTTGTTCCCATTTTAATTGAAAAACATATCTCCTCAGTAGAAATTTCTTATTGTTTTTGACAGATACCAATCATGTATTTTAAAATGTTCTTCTTCTAGATTCTTTGAACTTACAACTTTGAATATTTTTCCTAAAACTTTAGTTTCAAAAAAAAAAACCTTTATTTAACACAAAAACCTTGGTTTGTTTTACAGGACACCGACCAAGAAAGCAAACCCATATCACACAAGTGACCTTTGCCTAGAGACTTGGTCGAAGAAAATAACTAAACCCACCTTCCTAAGTCTCCTCTTGTATATAAATCCCAAACCCAAATCCAAAAAAGATCGATACTTTCCACACCTTCCTCTCATTTCAACCCGACCCGTTACCAATGGTTCCGTCCGAAGACCGCTCAGAGATCGCCTTCTTCGACTTAGAGACGACAATCCCCTTTCGAGCTGGCCAAAAGCACGAGATTCTCGAGTTCGGTTCCATCCTCGTCTGCCCCAAGAAGCTAGTCGAGCTTCGGAGCTACACGCAGCTCGTCCGACCCGCGAATCTCAACCGCATCACTGATCGCTCCGTGAGTTGCAACGGTATCAAGCGTGAGGACGTTAAGTCGCAACCCACCTTTGCAGAGATCGCTGACGACGTCTACGAGATTCTCCATGGTTTGAAACTTTCTTTCTTTCTTTCTCCTCTGTGTTGTTGAGTTGTTGCTTGACATGAAAGTTTTGTTCTTTTTGTGTTTCTGAGTTCACAAAAGGAGATGATACTGTCTCTGTTTTGTCTAAAGCTTTCGTCTTTCTTACTCCTCTGTGTTGTTGAATTGCTAATTGACATGAAAGTTTTGTTCTTTTTGGGTTTCTAAGTCCACAAAGGAGATTGATACTGTCAAAGTTTTGAGCTATTGTTGTCTCTGTTTTGTTCTTTATGTTTAGTTGTGTTGATGTTTGAATGGTTTGAAACATTTGTCTTTATATCTTCTCTATGTTGTTGAATTGCTAATTGATACGAAAGTTTTGTTCTTTTGGGGTTTATGTAAAGGAGATGATACTGTCCATTATGTTATTTTGTCTCTGTTTGCTCTGTTTTTTTTGAATTGTCTCTGTTTTCTGAGTCCACAAAGTTCTGTTCTTTTTTTTGTGTTGATGTTTTAGTGGTTTGGTCTTGTGTAGGAAGGGTATGGGCAGGTCACAACATATTGAGGTTTGATATACCAAGGATAAGAGAAGCTTTTGCAGAGATTGGAAGGGATCCACCAGAGCCAAAGGGCACCATTGACTCCTTGGTGTTGCTTACTCAAAAGTTTGGGAGGAGAGCTGGTGATATGAAGGTAACAACAATGATACTAGAGAGAGAGATTATCTCTTGAATTAGATATGATGGATGCTTATTATGTTTCTATGTGAGCTTTGTTTGGACAGATGGCGACACTGGCTACATACTTTGGGATTGGGAATCAAACGCATAGGTAATATAAATACGCAGGCTTTGTTTTTTTTTTTTTTGCATTACCGTTGTTTAGTTCTAATGCTTTGTATCTCTTTAGGAGTCTGGATGATGTGAGAATGAATTTCGAGGTTCTCAAGTATTGTGCCACTGTTTTATTCCTGGTACGCTCTCTTTATCTCCTCAAGATAGTTTATCTTGATAGCTAATTCAGAAAACTTGCTATGTTTCTTTCAATAGGAGTCAAGTCTACCAGATGAACTTATAGAGAACTCGGTTACTACTACTACGCCAGAAACAAGTTCAAGAAGACGTAGGAATACAAGAACATCTCCGGTTGGTGAGCAGACAGCGGAGAGCACCACAGCCATACCTATTCTCTCATTCGTCTCACCAGCAGGATCTCAAACCAATCCCTTTGATATGAGCACTTTAAGCAACGAGATAGCCTCCGAGACTCTTCAACCAGATGTTCCCATGGAAGAAGAACGAAACCAGCCATCTAAGGCTATTATTACCTCTGACCAGGAAGGATTCTTGGAGCCTGGAGAGATATCTAGTCCAAGCATCAAAGCTGTTCAGGTCCCTCTTTATCACGGGAGTCAAATAACGAAGCCTCAGCTTGTCCTTGGAGACAACAAACCTCTTCAGCTCCGTTGTTCTGACCTGAAAGTAAGGTTTGGAATCAGCGGCAAATTTATGGATAACGCTGGGAGGAGGAAGCTGAACTTTGTGATTGATCTGTGTCCAAGTCTCTGCAACGTATTGCAAGAGTGTGACAGTGCTGCAAAGACGATATCTGTTGATTCAGGCAGTGGTTCTGACTGGAACCCGGTGATCATTCCGGTGAAAGGGTTTCTCAACTCTCCTACCGCAAGGATACAGTAAGTACTGTATGCTTATATCTCCCTTTTGCTGGTTTTTATGTTTGCTTATTTGTTCTTGTATTGTTTGTTGCAGTATACCGATAGGGTTAAATGGAGAAATGGACTGTTATGCAGCTGAGATACACCAGAGGGAGCTGCCTGGAGCTGCTACTACTCATAAACTCATCTCAAGCAACCCAAGCGCTGAGGAGCTTGAGTCTTTGGTGAATCCAGGAACTGTCCTTGATGCTTTCTTGTCTCTGGAGCCATATGATTAT
The DNA here is from genome assembly GCF_000309985.2 of Brassica rapa. Classification (NCBI taxonomy): domain Eukaryota; kingdom Viridiplantae; phylum Streptophyta; class Magnoliopsida; order Brassicales; family Brassicaceae; genus Brassica; species Brassica rapa. The sequence goes on along the minus strand of NC_024803.2, from coordinate 3,989,980 downwards.
CAGCAAAGAGCTGGGATCCGTTTAGTTGCTAGAAAGCTTGTTATACATTAGTAAACAGTACTTGATAGCTCCATATAACTGCTGTTCAGTAGAAATATATTAGCTGATTCTGTTTTTAGTTTCACATTACTTGTAACTTCAGACTTATATTCTTCATATACACATGGTTTCTTTGTCTGAATTTGCAATCTTGTGTCTGGATTCGGTTAGTTTGGGCAGTTTGGTTCGGATAGTTCGTGTTTTCGAACATAAATCTTACCGAATTTACCTGAATAAAGTTTGGTTCGGTATTCAGTTTATCAAAGTTTTTATTTTGGTTCAATTTTGGATAACTTAGAAGCTTTAAGTTATGGAACATAAGTCTCTTTTACCTTTCCATGGAGTAATTATTATACATGTTAAAAAGGAAGAGGATACAAAGTAAAAAACAAGATTCATGGAAATGCTGCTGGAAGGAGAGAAAGGTTTACACATCTTCCTGAATGTGAGTGAACATGATCAAACACATCTTATGTTTATCAACTTACTAAACCACACCCACATAAGGTTTCAGTTCTCAATGTTTCTCAAGTTCCCTGAGCATCATCCTGAGGAGATGAGTCCCTATTCTCCTCTTCCTCTTCATCCTCCTCCTCTTCCTCGTCATCATAGTCAGGCTGCCCATTTAAGTCAACATTCACCCCGTTCATTTTCCTAACAAACTGACCCTTAACACGCGGCCTCCTCTCAGCGAGCTTCTTCCTATTCACATACCTAATCTTCTTATCAAAACACCTTTGGTTCCTCTTACGTCTAAATTTAAGCAAAGCTTCCTCTCTTCTGTCAAGTTTACTCGCTCTCACCTCGTTAGATGACGGATGATAATGAACCATAGACATCTGACCATTCTGTGACATTTGATTGTGCTGTAAGGGTGTGTTCATGGGATGGTGGTGGTAATAAGGAACTCCTGTCATTCCATTGAGATGATTAGGTGGGTAATGAGGATGTTGATGATGACCATACTGAGGCATCATGGCTGCTGATTGCATCATAACTTGGTTCATGACCCCTTGCATATAGTAAGGATAGGCAACTTGAGATGAATCCTTACTTCTGTTCACAGCAACCTGATTCCTCTCTTGGTAACTCCTACCATGAAGTTCTTCCGTGGCGCCGCCATTCTGTAAGTTTTTCTCAGTCTCTCTGCTTCGGTGTGTTTGCTTGGGCTTGTTGATCACCTCACTGGCCACCACTTGAAGCTTCTCCGCAACCACACCTGGGTGAAGATGAAGTGAGCCGTTTCCATTGACATGGGGAGGATCTTGACAGTTGGTAGCCAGGGCGGTAGACTTGACATATGTGAAGAAAGCTGAGGACTCTCCAATCTTCAATCTACTCTTCTTTGGCACTGAAGAAAATTTCTCTGCAGAAACGGTAACTATATTAGCATTCACAGCAACAAAGCTATTAGAAAGTGCTAAATCAAAGCGAAACAATCACCTGGATTAGGCTCATGATGAGACCCAGGAAGATGATTTAATGGAGGAGGAGCTGAAGTGGCTGTGCCATCAACAGAACCAGTAGCAGCAGGACACTAACAGCAAAAGCATGAGAAATTAGCTCTTTGCTATTTTTAGAGGACTTGTAAGACTTTCATAATACTTTTCTCACCTCTTTTTCCTGACGGCTTAAAGGTCCTCTCAGCGGGTTGGTGGACCTGATACTTCTGTCATCAGTGTCATCAGAGAAGAGGTTGGTACTGTTTGTGTTTGGATCACTTGGATCAGATCCCACAAGATCAAAATCATAGCTCAACATATTCTTCTCAGCAAGTCCTAGCTGCAAAAACAAAACACAAAGGTAGTTTAACTTAAAGTATAGTAACAGAGATTAAGAAGTAAGGAGCAAAACAAACCATGCGTCTTCTTCTCCACATGTATGTCCACAAGTTGAGAAGCTCGTTGGTGCGAAGAGGCTTGACAAGGTAGTCAGCTGCACCTAGCTTCAAGCACTTCACCACAACAGGTACCTCGTCTTGCCTCGACATCACTTAGCATATTATAATAAGATTCGTTAGAATCTAAGGAAATGATCATGCTGTCAAAACAAGCTTTAAGCAGATAAAGTACAAAGCTTACTTATGACAGGGATTCTCCGAAGATCTTTGTCACGTGTGATGTACCTCAGCATCTTCATACCCTTGGCCATGGGGAGATCAATTTCCGCAAGTATTATATCGATATCAGGTCCCTCTGCGTTTAGTGCATCAATCACCTGCCTTGCTGATTTCACTGAAGTCACTGCGTTTCAAGAAAAACATCCATTCACAATATTCATTGTACAAAAAGTAATAAAAAGAAAAAAGAAAAAAGAATGCAATAGACACTACATATGCATTTAAAAACTACAAAAATGATACTAAAATCAACAAAAGAGGTCACTTAAATAATCTCTTTTTAAAACACATGTGATCAAGGAACCAACTGATTAAAAACTTTGCACAGCACAAGAACAAGGGAAAGACTCTACAAGTAACCTAACTGGAACAGATTGTAAGAAAATACTTGAACCATCCCATTCATAACTAGAGTATACACCAAATCTAATCCTTGACTACTAACAAAAACTCAAATCAATAGAGGTCCATGATCTGCAATCTAAAGTAGAACTTCCAACTTTCATGGCAAATAGCAAAGTAAAAACCATCAGTTGTAAAGCATACCTTGATAAGAACACTGTGAAAGGAGGGTGAAAACATCTCCCAGGCTCTTGGAATCATTGTCACAAAGCAAAATCCTAACTCTGCTTCTGTCAATAAACCCATCTCCTCCCTTACACTCACCGTTCAAATCCATCATCAGATTACTGATAAACCCACCACTAAAATAACTAATCACAAAAACTAATTTTCCCTAACAAAAAAAAAGTTAATACAAAAATTACAAAAATAAACCAGACAATAGACAGTGCTATGATACTTCCATTGCCAAAAACAGAACAAGGGTTCCGGTGCCTTGTCCCTACAAAAGCCGCCTAATTTGTCTCTTCAAAGTCACTTAATGTCACGACAAGACAAAGGTTACTCTTTTCATCCACAAACCTAATCCTTTAGCCATGGAAACGTCAAAAGACTAAACCTTTTTCTCCGGGTAAGTATTCAAATCAAGAATCCGTAGCAACGCCGGCCATGAGACGAGGAGAGAGAGAGAGAGAGAGAGAGAGAGAGAGAGAGAGAGAGAGAGAGAGAGAGAGAGAGAGAGAGAGAGAGAGAGAGAGAGAGAGAGAGAGAGAGGAGTTTCCGACAAGAAGAGTGAGAAAGACTTCTTTTTTTGTCAGTGGTGAAAGTAATGAGACGTTGAAAGAGATGTTAAAATGGACGGTGGAGATTGGAAGTTACTGCGAGAGTGCGCGTTGAGCTAATGGTGGGCCTGGGAAGATATTTTTTAGGGGAATGAGATGACGTGGCAGGGAAAAGTGCAGAGAAAAAGGTGGTGTGGATAGTTTGGTAGAGATAGAGAAAAGGCCACGTCACTTTCTGAGAAATATCTTTAAAGATATTTTTGATGGTGGATATTGCAGATAAGATGCATCTCCATATCAAAATCAATTATTATATAGAGAAAATTTTGGGAGGAAAAAAATAAATATCTGTGACCAAACTAAATGCCAAACATTAGGATGGTTTCCCATTCCCGCTTGTTTTTTCAAAAATAAATAAAAATCCATAAATTTTTATTCAGTATTTTTTTTTTCTCTTTTTCTAAATCTGGAATATATTCAGACAAATGATTTTATCAAAGGATAAATTGGATGAAACACATTCATATTTGAAGTATATGTGACACTCCGATCATGCTAAATGTAGATGATTTTGACATCATATTTGAAGTATATGTCACTTCTATCATGCTAGATATAGATGAGTTAGACATTCATATTTGAAGTATGACACACTTCTGTCATGCTATATGTAGATGATTAAAACATTCATATTATGACATTTCTATCATGCTAGATGTAGATGATTTAAATATTGTGTTTCAGTAAGTTTTGAAAAGAAACGATTCTACAAATGGTGTGTGAGTTGGGTTTTGCAAACAATATGGTATTACGTATAGCGTATCCTTCTAGACTTTCCGAAAATTTTATGAGAGCTTATGATCTCTCTATCTCGAAGTTTATAGGTTTGATAAAGGATTTGAGATACTTAAAAACATAACCAAATTAGGTTGCATCCATCATGATTCCCATATTCTAAAAAAAATTGTCAATATCCGCAGAGGAGACTTAGGAATATAAAAGACTTGTTATTTTATTCAAGTACGTTAAAATGTTTTTTTGAAGCCAGAACTAATTCTTAAACGTACATGTTTTCTTGTTCTTATGCAAGCATATAAGTGTTTCACCTGTTGCGGATTTTATTAATGAATGTGATATTCGTGAATCATAGTGATAATGTAAAAAAATAGTAATCTAATCAGTGGTTGAGGAAACAAATAATTTAGTTGTCATAATGATAAAGGTAATTTATAAGTAGGCTAGACTTTTATAAAAACAAACAAAAAACTTTTATAGTAAGTAACCGACGAGCTAATATATTTGTATTCACGATTGACAGGCGAATCTGGTTCGCACAAGTTGACCAATGAGACATAAAAATATATACATCAAATTTATTCGTAGCAAGACACCGGTTAGGATTCTCGGTTTTGAATGAACAAGATAATGAAAAATTGCTCGTACCTAAAATAAAAATTATTGATGCAAAATGTATTTATTCTCTAGAGTTTGTGTAATCATATAGCAAAACAATGCTTCCCAAAGAGATTATCCAGTCATATGCACTGATCATACATCAAATTATACAATCATATAAAACCTAAAAACAGTGCTTCACAAGAGAGACTAGCAAGTAGCAACAGTACACTTATTGTATAGTTCTATCACTTGCATATCAAGATCAGATATATACTAAACACACAACGGAGAATATTGTCAAAACTCACAAACAAATACAGATAAACTTATTAAAAAGATGAAATAAAATTATACACAACATAATCTACAAGACAACCCCATGTCTTTTAAACAAAAATCACAATTTTTTAAAATGTCTCATTTCCTTCAAATCAAAGGAAAGAAATAAACTGAAACTGCAATTAAGAAAGAAAAAAAAAACAATCAAACCAAAGGCTTTCTTGAATCCTACATCTTTATGAAAGCCAAGCTAAACAAACAAACAAAGAATCACACTTAAAAAAACCGGCGATGTCACAGCAAAGGATGCGGCGGAGATTGCATATCCTCACCGGAAAACTCCACCTGAATATTCATTGTACTCTTATCTTCAGACAAATCAACTTGAGCTGAAGCTTCTTGAAGCTGCAAAGCATATTCAAGATTCCACAACACATCTCCCATTCCAGGCCTATCAACACCATACTCAGCCAAACACTTCTCTGCAGCCTCCACAAACTTCCTCAAGGAACCTTTACTAATCGTTCCGACAATCTTAGGGTCAATGATTGTCTCCAACTTGCCTTTCCTATGCAAGTTCATAGCATACTCTGCTAGGTTAACTTGCTCTCTAGGTAACTGTGGGTTTATAACCGGCCTAGCACATAGAACCTCGAACAACACCACACCGAACGAGTAAACATCTGACTTGTCAGTGAGTTGCTGTCTTCTGAAGTACTCAGGATCTAAATACCCGAAACTACCCTTCACTGCTGTACTTACGTGCCCTTGTTCCATAGGGGCATCTTTGGAAAGTCCAAAGTCTGAGACTTTAGCGACAAGGTTCTCGTCCAAGAGAATGTTCGTGGTTTTGACGTCACGGTGGATGATCCCCTGCGCTGCACCCGTGTGGAGATAGTGGAGTCCACGCGCTGAGCCGATGCAAATCTCTAGACGTTGCTTCCACGACAAGGTAGGTATAGGGTTAGGGTCGTTTTCTTTAGAGCCGTATAAATGATCACGTAAAGGACCGTTTGACATGTACTCATAGACAAGAATCATCTCTTTGTTTTCATCACAGAACCCTATAAGAGAGACCAAGTGTCTGTGTCTGAGTTTGGACAGCATCTGAATCTCTGTCTGAAACTCGTTGATCCCTTGCTCTGAGCTCTGGTTCCCTCTTTTGATAGCCACTTGCGTCCCACCGTCTATCTCTCCGATGTACACTTTCCCGAATCCTCCAACACCGATCACTGACTTCTCATCGAAGTTCTGCGTCGCGGTTTGCAGTTCCGTGAAGGGGAAGTAACGACCTAACCCTTGGTTTGAGAAGAAGCTAGAGAAGCCATTACTCTTGCTTTTCTTCGACCCGAAGATACTCATTTTCCTCGATGTAGTCGACCCGCCCTTGCTCGACATGAAACTCGAGTGGCCTGCGTGCAAAGGAAGCAACCACGAGGAGAAACTGTTCTGTTTTTGCCAGTCTTTAGGACGTCTCTGCCATCTAACAAGCAGCACAACAACCCCGAAGAACGCGGTTAGACCCATGACAAAACCGATACCCGCAATGGCTAGCTTCTTAGAGGACATCCCAATACTCGGTCCTCTGTACTTCCCATCGACCCCGAAAAGCCCGTCTAGACTCCCGGCCGCGTTGTTCAGCTTCATGATCTCTAAACCGTTGAGAATCGCATTGGGTTTACCTGCAAGGCCGGATCTGAGATTTTAGAGACTATAAACATTTACTAAAAATTACTTCCTCTGTTTTTTAATGTTACATATTCTAGATTTTTCACACATTTTAATAAAACACATTAAATTTGCATATTTTTTTGTGTTTATCTTTGTTTCATAATTTAAAACCAATAACAATTCAATAAGTGCAATTAAGTTTTTTAAAATTTACAATTAGTTAATAAAACATGTTTGGAAATGTAAAAATGGATATTTTTAAAACAAATTTTTTTCTTAGAATATGTAATATTAAAGAACAGAGGGAGTATAATTTAGCGGACCAAGACCAATGTTTCAGTGAACTGTGTTTTGTTTACCTGATTGTAGGTTAGGCGTCGGACCGACCTGAACCAGGATGGTCCCGTTGGTGATAGCGGACGCGTTGAGCACGAAGTCCGCGTAATAAGCCGTCCCTAGAGCGTTGGTCTTGGTCGAAAGATCGAGTCCGGAGATCGCGATGAACTTGTTGATGAAAACGTTGAAGACAAGTTCGTTAAGAGACTTGCTCACAACGTCACAAAAGTGGAGCCTGATGAAATAATCATGACCAGAGTCAACGCTCGCGCTCCACGAGAGGTTAAAATTAGGTTCACTGGTTTGCGCATCAGCCATCTCCGCGGCTGATGCGTAAACCGGATTAGGAGCGATGAGCTCCGTGGCTCCCCCTTCAGGGTAAGTTATCGTCTTGGGATCGACGGTGACGTTTCGAGTGCCTTCGGGGAAGGAGTTGTAGGGCTTGTCAGAGAGCCAAGTGCGAGAGAGAGGATCGATCTTGGAGGAGACTTGGTCTCCTCCGATGTTTAAACGGTGAGAGACTTGGAGAGAGAAGCTGCTTAGGCCCTTGAAGTCAGGAGATTGCGGAACAGAGGAGGCAGAGTCAGGGACAAGCTCGTCCGGGACGGAGATGATCTCCACGGCGTTGATGAAAGCAATGGAGCCTTTGTGCGGTTTGAAATACAAAGAGAGCTTCTCGGATGCGTAGACGAGATACTCTTTGAAGACGACGGAGGAAGGGTTTGTGGCGGAGAAGTCGTGTAAGAGAACGGTTGTGTCGGTGGTGACGGAGAAGACGGAGTCTGTGAGGTTGTAGAGAGGGTGAGGGAGAGGGTAGAAATGGAGGCGGATCCAGTGGCGGCCGGGGCGGGAGATGTAGAAGGAGTAAGTTGCTTTTCCGGGGAAGATGCGGGCGGTTAGGTATAAAGGGAGGGTGTCGGAGGCGGGGATGGTGTCGACGGAGGTTTTGATGTCTTCTTCGGTTTGGAGGAAGGAGACAGACTGCTGGTCGGATTTGAAAGTGCGACCGTCGGGGAGTTTGGTCTCGGCGGAGGAGCCGCAGTTGATGAGGTAGTTGTCGGAAGGAGTGAAGGAGGAATGGGTTTTGATGAAGAAGAGGGAAACAATGAGGAGGAGGAGGAGATGACGGTAACGTTCTTCCTCCATTGTTTCCGGAGAGGGCGTTGACGGTGGTGGTGGAGATGGTGGAGGAGGAGAGACAATGTGAGGTTTAGCATGAAGTTGAATAATTTATTTAAAATTTGTAATGTTTTCTTTTTTTGTTTCGTTGGACGCACGTAAGTGGTAGTATAACGTGCGTTGAAGTATGTATTATGTAATTATTTTCTTGTTAGTTTAAGAAGTTTTAAGTCAAAAGCATTTTTCTTTTGTGATTGTGTGTGTGGGTGGATAAGTCTTTTTGAGTTTACTATTACAATCAAAATGGTAGGCAGCAGTTAAAAAAAGAAGCTAATCCTAAAACAAAATATTCAAACTCTTATCTTTCAAATTGATAACTTTGAAAATTTTCAGAGTGTTCAACTGCATACCTTTTTGTTTTAAATTAGTGAAAGCCATGTTTAGCTCTTTTCTGTTATATTCTTATCGGTTTATACATGGTGAAACTGGGTTATACTCTTATGGAATAAAATCTTTACAAGTATTTATTTCTTTTATATTGTTAGTAATATTCATTAGTTATATGACAAACTATTTTATTTCATATTATTTTGTATCATTGAATGAAAGATAATATTTTATTTAAATAATCGTTTGAGGTTGAAAAGTGGTGAAATAATAAAATATAAATTTCATTTCTATCAAATTTTATTAATAATTATCTTTTCATCCCAACTATTCTTTTTACTAATTACCAGTTACAGCCTAAACACTATGTAAACTTTAGTTGAGCAAAAATACTAGTTTATATGTTTGCAGAGAGAATATTATGTTTCACATTTCATGGTGGACGCTGGAGAGCTGAAAAGGTATATTGGAATTGGTACACACTTTGAAAAACATGAGTTATTGCTCTGATACCGAAAAGGCTAACAATACATTCGCCATGTTTCTGTGTCACAAAGATTAAACTAAATTCGTGATAACTCCACTATGGTATTTAACTATGTACAAGTATGATAACTCTTTTAAATAATTAGTTATATGTTTTACTCATTTAAAAAAAAAAACTGTCCTTTTAGTCAAAAAAAAAAAAAAAAAAAACTGTCCTAACCATTACGTCACAACGCTAAATATAAATTTAGATAGCAGTCAACTGAAATAATATGGATATCGTATATTCGTATGAGCCCATACTGATGGTAAGGGTTGGGTTACGGGGTTGACCCAAACTTAAGCCCAAGATAGTAAGAGTATGAAGCTAAAGAATCGTTTGCCTAATATACACATTTGAAGAGAATCATCTTCCCGCCTAAGGATTTGTCCAACTGTCCCATGTCTAGGCATAAAATAGTTGCAGAAGTGGAGTACGTTTATGAAACAGATATGATCCTAAAAGCTATCAAGCTGGCAAAGGAGTGGCAAGCTGCTCAACCTAGCCACAGGAAGAATGCTGTTTCGCCTAAAGACTGTCCAAACTCAATGAATGAATCTCATCAACATCATATTCCACAGGTACCAACCAATTCTCTAATCTGTTTCTCGGATGCTGCTTGGATCAGCTCCTCCGGTGACAGCGGTTTAGGTTGGGTTGCAAAAGATCCAGATGGTACTGTCCGTTTTTAGGGATCAGATACTCGCCAGTTTGTAGCTTCAGCCTTGATGGCAGAGGCGATGGCACTAAAATCAAGCCTATCTTTGGCTATATCATCAGGTTTCAAGGACGTAGTCTGTTTCACAGACTCCAAAAGTCTAGTTGGCCTGCTCACAGGAACCTCTTCGGTGGTTGCACTCAAAGGGATCATCCACGATATAAGTGTGTTGTCTAGTTCCCTAAACTCTATCTCCTACCAGTTTATCTCTCGTGACTGTAACTCTGATGCAGATCGTCTTGCGAAAGATGCTCTGTTTTTGTTTTCAAACTCTCCTTCTAGGATGAGAACCTTTGTATCGAATGTTTAATTAAGTAAGGAAAGAAAGGTTTGACCAAAAAAAAAAAAAAAAAAAAAAAGTGGAGTACGTTTATATATATATATATTATATATAGTGTGCCAACCATGCAGTATTTCTTTTCGTAAAGTAGTGTTTGTTCGTCTCTTATAGTTCAATAATTATTTCAACTATAGCTATTAGCTATATTGAACTACGAAATATCTGTCTTATAGTATATTTCTAAGTCAACTTAAATTTGGATAAACTCTAAGATGTAATCATACAATGAGCCATATATATGTATATAGTTTTATTTCTTTGCCACAGCTTTAAAGATCACAAGTAAATAATCCAGCCGTCTATAGTTGCACATGATTTTCTCTTTTACACTAACTCGTGTTTACAAGGACTAATTAAAAACACACATTACGAGTTAAACTATATGTTAACTTTGTTTAATAGTCCCTATGACGATTCGATTATAAATTCTTTGATACGATAAGTATATTTTAGGTCCAAAACCAAAAACTACTCTATGTCAACAAATGAAACAAAGAACGAACGATCTCTTGGAAAAGGGAAAGATTGTTGTAGTTATGGTTATATTTTCCTATGATCTTAATATGTATTTCACACAATTTTGAGTTACAAGAAGAAAAACCGACATGTGATGATATATACACAAATGTATAATTGATTAGGTAGATTAGATGTCAAAATATTTTGGATTGTTGTACAACAACACTATTCAAAATCACACTTACACAATGATTGACGAGTTATTTGTTCTACAAATTATAATGACGATGGCGATGAATAAACAATATGAAATACATATCTTAACAGATTCTAAATATAATAAATATATCTAATCTCACAATAAATGTCTAATTAGTTGGGTTGTGAATTTGATTTAAAGTACTATAAAATATAAACCTTGAATATCTTATATATTAAAACAGAAGTCACAATCTTGATTTATGTATGATTTTATTTTTTAAAAATAGACTTAATGGACATATTCCTAGAAAGTCATGTTACATTTAATCTCTAATCTTATCATTTAAATTTTGGATCTACCAAAATTTTTTATTGGGCTATCTATAATTGGATTTAAATAATAGATGATCCATTGGATTTATAGATAATATAAATTAAATATATATAATTTAATGTTATAATACTATATCTCCATATGTTAAATATTTAAATATTTGTCGATGTTAACTTTTAAAATTATAAAGATTTTTTTAAATAACAAAAATCATATTATCTAACAATGATTAATCTTTACTACCTTTAAACCAATGAAAACAGATTTTAAACTATATAGTTTATTTTAAAAATTAAACAAAAACTAAATGTTTAATTATTTACTCGATAATATAAATCTACGAAGTAAAAAGTTTAATTTTTAAAAAACTTTCTAAATTTGTGAAATGTTACAATATCTTTGAATATGACAATAAAAAAAATATTTTACTAATATTTATATATATAGTTACGATTTTAATAATAAAATAATAATCCGAAAATATATATATATAGAAGAAATTACAAATACATATGAAAGTTTGAAACAATCTATTCAATGAAAAAAATATACTGTAAATTTATTATGTTTTAAAAATTGATAGACACATAAATATTATAATATATACCAATTTAGAATTGAAAACAAAATATTTATATAAAAATAGATGAGAACAAAAATCTGCGCGGTTGCGTGAATCGAAATCTAGTTCTTGTTATTAAAACAAAAGCTGAAACTCAAGGATATAATTCCAGTTCAAAATGTTGTGAATAAATCGAACAAATAAATAGCAAAGGTGTGCCTGTGAGATACGTTGACTCTAGATCAGTAGTAGCATATTGTCCATTCTAGTTCTCGGTAGTGTAAGAAAGATGCATGTGTTGACAAAATAACAAAAAAAAAAAAGATGCATGGGTAATGGGTTCATATAGGTTATTAACCAAACCATAATTTTGTAATGTTGTTAAATGCATGTTCAATTGTACTGAACCCATCAACACCAACACCACACAACTTTCTGTTTAATTTTACCATATTTAAAGTTACTGAGAGAAATAACTGTAACATTTAATATTTACTTAAACTATATATAGATATGAAAGAAATAATTTTGCAATATTCCAAGAGATTTTTTTCGTTTTTTTTTGGCATCAGTTTTTTTTTCCGTTCAGTTATTGTTTTCTAATGAAACTTAATAATGATGGATCACGCTTAAATCATTACTATTTGCCATTGATTAAAAAATACTAATAGTGGATATTCCCCATAATATCATAATAAGAAACTACAGAATATAAAATTATATACCAAGAAAATAATAAATTTGAGACAAGCAAATGGAGAACTCCCTAACCACCAAGTCCAAGTCAATAAGACTGCACACCAAATACATGATAGAGGTTGGACAAAGTTTGATAACTTCTCACTTATAAGAAAATTCTATTTAATTGATTATTCTAAAAAAAAACTATTAGCTTAATTAATAAGACAATACTTCATTTTTTTTTTTTTTTGGTTCAAGTAAGACAATACTTCATATTATTGCATTTTGTTACAAGAACACAATTGTTAGTACATATGTTCAAAAGGAAGTTAGTTGTCATTAATCTTCGTAATAATAGATAAAATGATATAGGCTTGTCTATTTGTTAACATACTTAATAGGTTTAGTAACATGCATATGATGATTAAGTCGCCTTAAGACAAATTCTAAAAGTTCGGAAATTTCTCACTCAAAAATCATTCTAAGCCGTTTACATTATGAGAAAAGCATAAAACGACCACCATCTTTTTCAATTTTAAATTTAGTTATTTTAAATTTTACTTTACTCTTTTAAGTTCTTATCATGAAAAGTTATTTGGGAATCAACGACTAGAGAGAAAAGAGAGAAAAGAGAGAAAAGAGAGAAAAGACTTTCTCCGGCGTACGGCCGGCGCGTGAGCGTCCGTGCCGTCGCCGGAGCCCTTCGCATTCAGCAAGTTAGCTTCTCTCCGCCTTGTTTCCGAAGTGCCATCAACGGTCGCCTTGTCGAAGCTCTGATACCACAACTGACTTTGTCGGTGGTCGGCCTTGGAGTGAAGACGCGCCGTTTGGAGAGCCTCGGAGGAGACGGAGGTTTTGATTGGTTCGGATTGTGTTTCTCCGGGCGATGGAGGCTCCTCTAGCTTCATCGACGCCGATCTGTCTGCGGGGGGTGGAGGCTATCTCAGATTCACCGACGCCGCTCTAGCTTCCGGGAAGGGAGGCTTCTTCAGCTTCTTCTTTGCCGGCTTAGGTATAACGGGGTGAGGAGGCTCAGAAAGATCCTCGCCGTCGTGTTGAAGCCCTAATTTTTGGGTTGTGGTTACTGGTTTCGTGTAGTTCGAGTCTGAGTTCGTGGGTCGTCGAGGTCGAGTTGCCTGGCGACGGCGACGATTGTCAAGACGAGAGAGCGGTGGTTCGCGGCGCGCCTTTCTAGGGTTTCTGGTGATTCAGAGTCGGATGGAGATCTCGTTTGAACGACGATCTCTTCGGCGTGAAGACAGTGCGGCCGTGAAGTGATTTGGTGACGCGGAGGCTCTGCAGTATCGGAGATCCGGTGAAAAGTGGGTGTCGGTGGCTGGTGTCGGCGGTTGTGCGGTGAGGCGGAGATCAAGTCGAGGCGGACGACGCGTGGCGTGCAGACTCTCCAGATGTTTACACGTGTCCAGCCTGTCTCCTTGGTGCGTCTCTAGGGCGAACCGTCTGATTTCGTGGTTTGGGTCTGCTGGGCCGGTTTTCATTTTGGGCCTCGGCCTTTGTTGTAAGTTGCCCCTCATGCTAGTGGGCTTTTTGTTTGTGGGCTCCGGCCGTGGGCTTGGCCCGTTTAATCAATAAAAACAATTTGTGGAAAAAAAAAAAAAGTTCTTATCATGATTCAGTTTCTTGAAAGCTAAGACTTCCAGTTTCCTCAAACCTATAATCATTAAGCTTTCAATTGATTTCTAATACATAGACTCACTCTCCCACACTTTAATATATATTCAACACACACATATGTATTTATCCAATGGAGTGTATTGTAAGCACCCAAATCCAGTTACAGCCTAAGCATATCACGAACCAAATCCCTTTCAAGGAACATGTATCAAAACCAAACCCCCCCCCCCCCCCCCCCCCAAAATAATTAGATTACATTCTTCTAATAACATTACTTAAAACTAACAAGGAAACGTTATTTATCATTGTATTCTACTCACAAGAAAGATCACTCCCATGCAAAAACCATTGCTCTTTTAATATTTTTCTTTTCACAAGAAAAAGAGAGATTTATTTTATTTTAATTTGCCTAAACAAATCCTCATAATCAGGCAAAATCGGTTGGCCTATCTATTCCCTTCTCTAACACCCAACCCACAATTAATTTAGCAAAAAGTATTATAAAATGTATATGTAAAGCATTACATATATACATATATATAGTGAGGACATTTGAGAAACCTCTTTCAAGAATTGGTGGATCATTTAAGAAACACACTTCTTCAACAGAAAAATAACAAACTTAGAATGAAGAAGACAATGGAAGATCCAAGCAAGATCATGAGAAGATCAGTCCACACATTCCTACAACACTACCACCGTGCCACCACCGCAGCCGCCGTTGCTCTCCCTTTCTCAACCGCTCTCCTCCTCTCCCAGCCCTTCTTCTCCTCTTCCTCTTCCTCCATCCACATGAAGCTAAACACTCTCCTCCGCGGTGCTGGCTTCTCTTCTTCTCTTGAATTCTTCAACATCTTAAGCCTTAAACTCTCACAAACCCTCTCTTCCTCTTTACTCACTCTCCCTTTCTCCCTCACTTTCCTCCTCTTCTCCAAAGCTTACATCATCAAACTCCTATCAAACAATCATGACTCCATTTACTACTTTCGTCTTCTCAGAACTTACATTTGTAACTCTTTCTTCATCCTCTCAGCAAACGCCTCTGCTTTTGCTCTGTTCTTCTTAGCATCCACCATCCTAGACTCCTTTGGCTTCTCTTCAAGAAACTTCTACATTCTCTTCTCCTTATCCTCAGCCATTATCTACTCAATCATCCTCGCAAACGCATTTGTCATCTCCAACTTAGCCTTGGTTTCATCGCCTTCCTCGTCCTCAGGAGGATACACAACACTTCTCAAGGCGTGTCTTCTGCTTCGGGGAAGAACATCAACAGCATTGGCTCTTGCTTTACCTACTAACCTCGGCTTAGCTGGCGTGGAAGCGTTGTTTCGGTACAGAGTAATGAGATCATTTTACAAAGGAGATAGAGATGTCACCTCGATAGCTATTGAAGGAACGTTGATAGCTTACTTGTACGCTCTCTTCTTGGTTCTTGACACAGTAGTCAACTTCTTTTTTTACCAAAGCTGCGTCGAGAACGAGGAGGAACAAAAGATCGGTGGAGATGATGAGTATTCGATCAAGATCCAAATATGTGAATCAGAGAACACTAAGATATGCATCAAAGGACCAAAGAGTTTATTTTAGTCATTACATTTTTTTCTCTTTTGATTATTTTGGCATCAATGTAAAGTCACATACCAGAAACTATCAGTGCCAATATTGGAATTTACATTTGGTTAATCCTATAGTAGAATTTCATTGCCGACATAATATGTATATCATAATATCTTTAAACAATGATTTTATTACTCGCTTAAATTAATGAAGATGTTGACCAGATTCACATTAAGAAGAAGTGTCTTTGTTTTCGAGTATATATTAGTTTAAAGCACACGATATTTCATTACAAAGATAAAAGTAGTTACAGTTTTCTTGAAACAGACAAAGCAAGAGAAGTTTTGTTTTGTTTTGTTTTGTTTTCTTTGAATTGAGAATCTTAATAATACAGTGACATATTATGCTAATGATCCAGTTTACACTAAAAAGGCAGGTGGGTGGTCTCAATCACTAATTTCTTTACTAGAATAAAAGCAAACTCCCTGTAATATAACAATCAGTATTTTTTATCTAAATTTCCTCTGATGGAGAGAACATGAAAAGGTGAATTATACTCTTTATATAGGTTAAAAAGCTTCAGAGTAGAATCTAGAAAACGTGAGTTAAAAGAAAAAAAAAAGGCTCAAGAGCTTAGTAAGAGATAAGTAAATAATGTTTGCTCAAAAGAAAATTAATAAACAATTAAGCAGGGAAATTAGTAAGCATGGTCCCTGACTGTGATTTAAATGTTTTGAATTTCAGGTCAGACCGACCGGTTCGATGGTCGAGTCGAGTCGAGTCCTATCAAACCGTAAATTAAATTCGAAAACCGGCATTTTAATGAACCGACCGGTTCGTCGGGTTAAGTAAATTCACTAGGGCTTCTCATAACTTCTTCTTCTTCTTCCTCTGCTCTGCTCTGCTCGTGGACAGCTTTGAAGTCGACGATTTAAGGTTAGTTTTCTTGGGGTTGTTCACTGTCTTGTTTCCGTATTCGTCACGTTTCTTATTCTAAGCTTATGTTTAGTCTTTTGCGTCTGTGTAAATAGATTCTGCTCATTCACTTTTGACTTAGTTTTTTTTTTTCGTTTATTTGTAGCATTAGGAGGAGTGTTTAAAATGGGTGGAGGGTCAAAGAGTTCCAAAAGAGCAAGACTTTATGAAAGTGATTCAGAAGAGATAAGCGACCAAGAGCAAGAGGTACTTTTGTTGTTGTTGTTGTTGTAGTTGTTGCTTTTTGTCTGGTTAAAGTCCATTTAGATGGCTGTGTAATTGAATTTATTTGGTTTGAGGATGCTATTATAGGTGGAAAGAGAGAGCGAAGATGATGACTTATCTGATGGAATAGATGATAGTGAAGATCATGGCATGAATGAGGGAGGGAGTGACGAAGGAGAAGATAGCGAGGAAGATGATGATGGTAATGATAAAGAGAGTGGTGATGAAGGAGATGATGACAATAAAGACGCGGCAATGGAAGAGCTTGAAAAAGAGTACCAGGAGCTTCGTTCTCAAGAACAGTAAGTGTTCCTGTGTATTGTTATCTAGAGAGTGAGTAGAAACGGTAGATAATTCTTATTGAAGCCTATAAGTATTTAGTCTTATTGAAGCCCAAGTGTTTAGTATCATATTAGAAGTAGCAAGTAGGTTTATTTATTAATATGCTTCTTCTTGTGGGGGGTTTAGGGATATATTGAAGAGCCTGAAGCGTGATAAGAACGAGGACCTTGCTAAAGGTCAAGCTGTGAAGAACCAGAAGGTATGACATTGCTCTACTAATTCATGTAATATGTTTATCTCTGTTTGTGATGATTCTCTTTTGTGCTCTATGTAAAAGGCTCTTTGGGACAAAACTCTGGAGATCAGATTCTTACTTCAAAAACCATTTAGTACTTCAAACAGATTGCCACAGGTAAGCTTTCTCTTCTCCTCGTTCTTCTGTTTCATCTTTGATTGTGTCATCATGACATAATGAAATGATTTTTCCAGGAGCATGTTAAATTGTCTTTCTGTTCGGAAGATGAGAAGGTCTCAACAGCATACGCTGAGCTAATTGCTTCATCTAAGAAGACGTTAGATTCTCTCTTGGAGTTGCAAGGGGTATGTATGCTTAGATAGACTATTCATTCTTCTTCAGTAACTGTATACGCTTGGCATCTCTGAGTGTGTTTGTCTCTCTGTCTCTTTTTTTTACTCAGGCTTTGTTTGAGAAGAACCCTTCGGTTGATCAACAAGCAGATGGTAAAGCTACTTTACCTCGTTCAGAATCCAATACATCAGATGCAGAAGATACCGATGAATGGAACCGAATATCTGACATGCAAAATAGGTAAAAGACATGATTGTCTTTATTACACGTTTTATGTTTCATTGTTTAACACAAAACCGGTCTTTTTTGTTATGTTGTAGAATGTGTGTGTTCAGAAACAAGGCAGTGGACAAATGGCAGAGAAGAACACAAGTCACAACTGGTGCAGCTGCTATTAAAGGAAAGCTCCACGCCTTTAACCAGAACGTTAGTGAACAGGTTGCTTCTTACATGAGGGATCCAAGTAGAATGATTAAACAAATGCAACAATCAAGATCTACCGTTGCTGTCTTTGGAACTGTAAGTTTTTGCCTTCTAAATAATAAATCCATTAATGGTCAATAAATACATCAGCCTCTCTATACAGGTGCCTGAGGAGGCCATGGAACCAAATCAAGAGGTAGTTGTCACAGTTTTCTCTATCCAGATCATGAGTCTTTATGATTATCTTCTATACTCATTCTCTGACATGTATTCAGGAAAAACAACTTGAAGGAGACCCTGAGCTTGTGGAAGATGCTGAGTTCTATCAGCAGCTGCTGAAGGAGTTCTTTGAGACCATCGATCCAGCTTCATCAGGTATAGTCATCACAAGAACTGTTGTTTATTGGTTTGATGAGTCTTTGGTTGTCTGAAAATCTCAGTATTTGACATTCGCAGAGGCTGCTTTCTACGCGATGAAGAAGTTTCAGACAAAGAAGAGGAAGATTGTGGATCGTCGTGCATCTAAGAGCAGAAAGATCAGGTAAAGGAAAAAAAAGAAGAAGCATTTTCATCTCTCTGGATTGGATTCATGAGCAGAATTTGAGTTTACATGTTTTCTGAATGCATTGCTGGTGTTAAAAATGAAACAGGTATAATGTTCATGAGAAGATTGTTAACTTCATGGCTCCAAGACGAGTCAAGATTCCTCCAAACTCTGCGGATCTGCTGAAGAATCTGTTTGGTCTCAAGACTAGAAACGGTCTTGCCTGTGAAGTATAACAAACCTCAATTTTGAAACGCAGGAGTAGATTTTGGTTACAAGATTCATATTGTGAAAACTGAGAAACTCACTTTATGTATCCGTTTTTTTATTGAAAGCATCTAGTTGTGGTCTTATATATTCAGTCAAGAGTGTTCATTGGTTTATTTCTCCATTGATAAGGGTATATAAACAAAATTTCAAAATAAACTATTAATCACAACTTTTAGATTTTCTTATTTAATAAAACTATTAAATCAAATAAATGTTCTAATATTATACACTTTATGTTTAGTTTACCAAGTAAAAAAAAAATTACAATATAAGAACAATACAACCTCAAAGCTTAAAAATGTACACTAAACAACATAAACAAGATATACGAATATCAGAACTAATAACATATGAAATTACAATAAACAAAGCATAAAATTACAGTGAACATACATCCGTGCGGGCGCGCGGATCAAAAGCTAGTTTCTTTCTTAAATCAAATCATACATTATATATATAATGACTAGATATTTATCCGTTAAATTTGATTTGATCCGTTATTTATTTTGATTTGATCCGAAAATTTGGATATCCCTAAAGATTCGAATCAAAGTAAATAGCTAAATGTGATAACTATAAAAACGAAATAAATCATATTTTTTTTAAACTGGATATCCGATTTAATCCATATATATTTATAGATATGTAATGTAATTGTATATACAAACTATTATATCTATACATATTTTATGAAAAATGTGTTTAATTTTTGTATTTTAAGTTGTTTTAAAAAAAAAAATTGTTTTGAATTATTGCATATCAAATTTTATTTTTATGTTGAGCCACATGTTAACATATGAGCTTTTTATTAGTTTTGTTAATATTTTTTCTTTGTTTTTGTTTTACAATTTTTGTTAAAGATGTTAGTTTGTTTTATTTATTTTTGTCAAAAACACTACAAGAGTTTAAACACAAGAGTCTTAGAAACAAGTCTGACAAACGAAGAGCTAGATAGAAGAACAGTCTAGAGACAAAACAATGAATTTGTTCAGAGACTTTGTTCTCTCTAGTGTAATAAAGTAGGCTAAAGTGGAACCATCTCTAGGTAGTTCAGAGACTTTGTTCTCTCTAGATTCTCCTAGAATCTTCTATCACACGACAAAATCGGAATCAGAAACTTCTAGAACTATGTGTGTGCCAATTGAGTTTGCACCTTGTTTGAACATGTTGCCTTCAATGTACCTGAAACAAATAGAAACATATCTCCTTATTGTCAGTAATTGACTGCAAAATCAACATCAGACACTGTTCAATTATTACACTTCAAGTTTCACTGTTTAAACTAAGTAGAAGCTTTTCTGATGAGAACTCACATTTCTTTGAGGAATGGATGCTTGTAGAATGCGTCCGGGATCCTCCCAGTAAACTGGTTGTGATCAAGATACCTGGTTTCAGACAATGATCCCTATGAGAATGCATGTTTTGTTTGGATTGTAGTATATAACACACACAAACTTACAGGAATGTCAACTTAGGAATATGAGAAATGGCAAAAGGAATGTTTCCAATGAACTTGTTGTAAGACAGGTACCTACAAGATGAAGTAAACAGAGATTAGAGTTGTTTCAATACGGTTAATGTGCAGTGTAGAGTGCTTACACAATCTCTAAGTTCGTAAGTTTAGATAGCTGAGCAGGGATGCCTCCACTCAAATAGTTATTATTCAAGTACCTAAAAGGACCAGAGATTTTTAGTGTGTTATCAAAAGGAAAAAGAGAAGTGAAGAGCAGAATGCTTACAGGTTGCGAAGAGCTGGGAAGCTACCATCAAAACGAATAAGCTCCCTTATAGTTCCCACCAAGTGATTGTTACCAACATCTCTGAGTATAAGAATGAAGATACAAAATGTCAATAGAAACTATAAAGTAGAAGATGTGAAGTGAAGTGTTTACAGGTGGCGGAGGTTCTGAAGCGTCCCTAGCTCAGCAGGTATTCTACCAATGAGACGGTTTTCTTGAAGATATAAATAGCGAAGCTCCGGAAGGGAAGCTAGTTCCTTTGGAATCTCTCCTTTGAAGCTATTGAAGCTCAAGTACCTTTTAAAAGAGAAAGCATGTTTTCATTTGGACTAAAGTGAACACTGATAAGAAAGCTAAACAAGAGGTACTTACAGATGTGTTAGCCTCTTCAGCTCTCCAATCTCAGGAGGAATCACATCTTGTAGCTTATTCCACCTCAGGTTCCTAATGATTATTACAACAGAGTAAATGATAGGTGAAAAGCATTGGTATGATATGATGACATAAACACACTGCTGTCACATTCAAGTCTCAGAACAATGAACAAAGATAAAATGAAAAAAGACAGAAGATCAACAAACACTATATCACTGTAAGAGCACAAGAACATACAGTACTTTGAGCCGTTTTAGTCGCCCAATCTGTGGTGGGATTGGACCAGTCAGCTTGTTGTTATGTAGATCCCTTCAAAATCAAAACAAACCATAAATATTTTCAAATAACCATCTAAAAAAACGAAAGCTCTAAGTAACTCTCAAGCCTCTCTTATCTCGTTTGCAAATAGATATTCATAGTAACATAAATCTACCTAATGTCACACACAGTGTTCTAAGATCGGTTTAGGCGGACGTCTAGGCGGAAAATCGGAACTAATTTTTTCTACACGTTCAAAAAATCGGTCTGTATCCCCTATAAATCGCCTAATTACCGTCTACTGATTTTCTTAACATTGGTCACACATAGAAAATGTGGTAGGAAGCAACTTACAGTCTAGTCAAGTCCAAAAGGTTTGTTACTGCAATGGGGAAAGGTCCAACAATAGAAACTGCGTAAACTTCTCTGTAAAATCAGACAGATTTTAAGTTATATAATTCATTAAGAAAATCAGGTTGATGATACAGAATAAGAAAGTGAAACTTACAGTTCTGTGACAACCCTATAGTCACCTTGTGTGGAACAGGTGACACCAGACCAAGGAGGAAGGTCTCCATCTCCACAAGGATCATCACCAACCCATGAATACACCACTCTCCATCCCAAAGAGGCTTTTATTTCATTCAAAGCTTTCACTGTGCAGGAGAGGATCAACACAGATTTAAAACTTTTTGAGGAAAGCTGAGCATGAGGTTATGACTAAATAAACTCGGTTGAGATATCAGATCTATTCATTGTTCACACACACACATCTAAAGAGATAGAGAAAAGCCAAGCAATGATCCAATAAAAGACAAAACCAGAAGGTGGAAACAGCAAACTTACCATCACGCTTCAACGTCTTGGAGTGAGCAAAAACAAAGAAGAGAGACAAGACACAGATCACAAGTAGCTCACAGCGAGAAGACGCCATTGTTTGAAAGAGAGAAAACGGATCTAAAAGAGAATGTATATAAAAGCCATTTTCTTCTCTTCCCCTTGAGATTCGTAAACCGTATTCAAACCAGTATCTCAACGACCGGTCTGTGCTGTTTTAGATATGATTAATTGATTTGCTCAAGTGTAAATAAACCTGTTAGAAGAATCATATTAACTCGGATGAAATCAAAACCAAACCAGTTTGCTCATATTTGCTTAATCCAGAACAAACAAAAGTATCACATACAGAAGATTTATTATGCATCGCATACCAGCAGTTTCACATATAGCAATTTTAAACCAAACACAAAACCATAACATTCTCTGACAAACCATAATGATGAGTTCTGACATTTCCTCAACGGCAAGACCTGAGAAAAAAAACACAGCAACAAGACTCAGTTCTCGGAACTGGAAGATGTGTCTCCACCAGAAGAAGAAGACTCGCTGTTAAGCTTCTTCATCTCCTCATACGCCCACTCCAGTCCATGACAGTAATGCACCGGCGGATTAAACCTCGTATCACTTATATCATCCGGCAAGAACGCACCATTCTCCACCAGAAACTTCACAGCTTCTCTCTTCCGCTCTTTAGCCGCAGCATGGAGAGGAGTCCACCCGCAGGAGCCCCATGTCCTCGCATCAATATTAGCCCCACGCTCGAGGAGCAGATCCATGACTTCTATATGACCTCCCTCTGCAGCAAGGTGAAGAGGGCTCACTCCTTTCGACTTAGGTCCCCACGCTAGAGCGTTGACATCAAACCCTTGGTCGAGCAGCTGCTTGACGGATTTCAAATCGCCTTTTCGAGCTTTGACGTGGAGCGGAGTCCAGCCTCTGTCGTCGAGGTTGGTTATGGAGGATCGGCGTCTGAAGGAGTTGCGCCGGAGGGAGAATACAACAAGAGGCTGGTCTTGGATCATTATAGGTCTTGAGCTTCAGTTAAAGTAGAGACTCCCAGGAATGTCTAAAGAAGGTACCACAAGTAAAATATCGAGAGTAGAGACTGAAGGAGGCAAGAGTTGTGTAAATGAATTAACGGGAGGCAGAGGAGTGATTGGCGATGCAGTAAGGGAAAGAGGGATTCAACACAGGGCCAAAGACGCAGAGCTTTTGAGAGGTGAGAGTAAACGCCATAGACAAGGAAGAGAATGTGAGCATGAGATTGAAAAGGTAAGAGAGCCTAGTGATTATGGAGTATCCTCCACGACATTGAGATTTGATTTTAAACAGACCTGTCAATAAAGGAAAAAGAACAAAACCAAATTAGTGAACACAACCATTAAAAAAAAAAACAGCAAAGGCAATATCTTTGAGAGATAACACCAAAACCCCTAACACTAACACTAACAGTCTTTGAGATGTAATAGCACAAACCCCAAAAACCATATGAACAAACAAGAAAACATCAAAGCTAATATCTTTGAGATGTAATAACACAAACCTCCAACAATCTCAGCTTTGTGTGATGCAGCTAACTTTACTACAAGACACCAAAACTCCAATTAAACAATACCCTCACAAGAATAATCAATCGAATCAAGGAATTATCAATCAAAGGCTCCTAATTTCACACAGATCCGAAACAATTTCAATCCCAAGTGTTTTTTTTAATGGAGAAGCTCGTACCGTACCCAGCGAGGAGATATAGAGGAAGAGAGATCGGTGAAACCAATCTCTTGGTTATAGATTTTCTTCTCGCTGAGGAACAAAGAGTTTGCAGCAGAGCACTTAGGTTTTTTTTGGCGTCGAATGAAGAAGAATCGATCGAATCGAAGAAGAAAGAGGAATGAGTTTTGTTTACTATTTCTTGTGGAATGTGCCAACTCATACACCTTAATAAAGAAAGGTTTATTATACACCGGCCCAATATAAACGGGCCTTAATGTCTGGCCCATTATAAACCCGGGTTTCAGATTTTAATTTCCCGGTTCAGTTTCCGGTTAACCTTGTGTGTTTATGTACTTTGGGGAAAAAAAACTAGTGCTGGAGTGGAGGTGGTTCTTGCTTGCATATGAAGTTTAATTGGCATATCCTTCCAAGACCAAGAACATCATTAAACTCAAGTTCAGTAGTAATATCAAATACAAATACAGACAGAAAGGTATATAACAATATAAGAACAATTGATGTTAATAATAATAACTCATCCAATTATTCATTTTTTCACGTAATTGGTTTCACACACAACATTGCTGCCAACATAACACATGCTATTCACACAATTAACGTACTACATACATATTATTAGTTTCCATCAATTCAAATTCCAGCCTTAGATATTTAACTCTTTCCCCACCAAAGGCGTGTCCATAAGTTATCAACATGGACCTTCTTACTCTCTTCCCTTTTCCCAGCCTCTCCAAGATGCTCCTTACCTCCTCCTGCACACTCCTTTTCACCTTCCTGTTTGTGCTTGGACTCATCTTCAAACTTCCCGTTCACATTCACATTCACATCTGGTGGCATTTGTACTCTCTCAGGAATTACATCCAAACATCCTCTGTAACACCAATATTAACCATTAATAGATACTTTACTAGAATGCTAGACGCAAGTCCAGTGATTGTTGGCTCTTATTACCTCGATTCTTTGGGTATTCTAGACTCTCGATTCAGTCCGTTGAAAACATGCACTAGGTTCTCGGATAGTGCGTTTACCTCCTTCACTTCCTCTTTATCTTCTTCTTGTACCCCTTGATCACTTTCTTCTTGATTTTTCTTTGAGTCAACAAATGCCTTCTACAGCAATAATCTAGTTTTAGCTTCTTTCTCTTTGTTTCACTATGTATATACTCCTATGCAGCCCTAAGAGTTATATATAACACATTTTATATATAACTCTTAGGGCTGTTTGTAAAACTTTAAACTTACATCTGTTTGTTCCTTGACCTTGGCAGCATGGTTGTGAGAATCAAAGGCGGTTTGGTCCTTTGCATTCTCCTCAGAAAGCTTGTCTTGTCCTTTAGACATGTTTTCATTCTTGGCAGATTGCAACTCCAAGTTTTGTCGATGTTTTTTCCCATAGGTGTGATTTTCATATGCAGCCTTGCTGTTGCATCTAGTCTGGCAGACTTGGCACCACACAGCATCATCTACAAAGTCAGCCTACATCAAGAGTAAAAAAAAAAAGAGTCAAATTGGAGTTGATATCAGTTAAAAAAAAAAGACACAAGAAGTAAGCTGTGTCAGTGACTACCAAAGGGTGGTTTGTCCAATGATATATGTTACCGCAGACCAGTGTTGAAACACCTTGGCTATCACAAATCACTACGCAATGATGACAAAGCCTAGATCTAGGTGTGATCGCTCGGCGTTCCATCACCTCCTTCTGCTTCTTCTTCACTTCCCCTAAGTGATTATCAGTTGCTCCTTGAGACTGGTTTAAAGGCCTGACAATGCCATCAAAACATTCTCTGTGAACACAAGTTTCATAATATTATTAGAGGTAAATGATTTTTTTTCATAGCAATATTTACCTTGCTTCTTCATTTAAAAGCTGTTTGTTAACAGTCTCTGCCTGGTCTTTAGTTCTTGGAAGTTTTTCTTTTACACTGCTTTCTAAGGTGCCAAATAGTATCTCTCTGAGCTCTTTGCTTTGCTTCTCAAAGCACTTGGTGTTGTTCTCTTGAGTGTTTTGAGACTGCAACAGAGACTCTGTGATTGTTTCTACTGGTCGAGACTTTTCTCCCTCACCTTTCTCTTCAACCTCCTGATCCAACCACATTATTACATAAGGCTTCATTCTTTGTTTTTTATCAGAGTTAAGACTCTCTCATATATGTTTTAACCAAAAGTCAAAAAAACTTGCCTCTGATTGATTCACCATTGCAACATGCTTCTCTTGAAACTGAGACTGTGCAATTGCTTCTCTTGGTTGAAACTTTTCTCCAACACCTTTCTCTTGGAGCTTCTTTGAATCAATGAGTGCCTGAACCAACAGCAATATATCAAGCATCTAATCTTATGTGACTCAGCATGAGAGTCAAAGACAACTTGACTCTGGCATGTCAAAATTGCACAAACGACAAGCATAGTCAGCATATGGTCTAGTCCTACCTTCCTTGACCTTCTTCTTATTCTTCTGTTCTGTCTTGTCATAACCTCCTTAGGAAACACAGCTTGTCCCGGAACCTTACCTGATTGCAGCTCCAAGTTGTGTCGGTGTCTTTTACCATACTTGTGACTTGCATATGCCTCCTTACTGATACAACTGATCTGGCAAACCGTACACAGAACAGGTTCCACAACATCTGCTTCCTGTCTAGGTTTGGCTGAAAGACTAGCATGAGCTTTATGACTGGCTACAAACGCAGCCTGCACAAAAAAAACCATACAGTTTATTTTTCTTTCCTTAGTTTTCTCAGACAAAACCATCTTTAAGTAAAAGATACAAAAGAAAGTAAGCATGTAGTTTACCTGAGATGTCTGTCTTTGATCTGAGTGGTGTGCTCTGAAGCTATCAGAAGGAGTAACAGATTCTCTTGTGGGTTCTCTCAGAACGTGGTTATCTCTGGTTTTGTGATCCTTACTAGCTCCAGCTAGTTCAGAAACTGGATGAGAGACATTACAGCGTCCATTGTTGACCGGTCCAGAGGATTCACCACTGGTAAGAGGAGGACCTCCTGATGCTAAGCTTGTCCAGAGCCATACATTTTTAGCAGCAGCGACAAGCGGAGCCGAGGCACGTGGAGGCTGAGCGAGAAGAATGGTGTACCTCCTCATACTTAGCTGGTGAAGAGCATTGGAGAAGTCCCTATCACCTGAGATGAGCATGATGTTGGCTGGTGCAGGGTTGTCTACAGCCCACAGCAACATATCAACTAGAATCTTTTTATCACTCGCATCTTTCACTCCTGTCAAGATCACATAGCATAAACAAAACCCATCAACCCGGGATCATCATCTAATAAATTTTTTGGACTTCCCACTTAAAATCAATTGGCCGTAAATAGAGTAGTCCAAATCCTTTATATATTACTCCAACACCATCTAAGCAACAGAAACTCTAAAACACACACTCATACGATGAGCACAAGTTAAACTATAGACAACCCAAAGTCAAAGCCTCAAAGTAAAGATCTTGGATTCATCATCAACTAACTACTAACAGTAACCAAAACCAAAGAAGTGTTTTATGAGAAAGAAAACCTGCAGGGACGTGGTTAAGGCCAACACCAGTAGAAGAGAGAGCTTGCTGAACATGGTGAGGGATGAGGTTGGTGTCACCATAAGCAAGGATTGAGACAGGACCACAGTAGTTCATATCCAACAGAGAAGAACCAACGTTCTGCGCAATCGCATGAGCATCCCATCCTTTAGGGACCTCGCAGTTCTCTATATCCCACCAAACCGAAGTTTTGACCTTGGAGTACTCTGCCATAGACATCGCTGTAGATTTCTAGATAGGAGACAAGACGCAAGTTGTGGTGTTCTTAAGATGAAGCAAAAGTGTGAACAAAGGATTACTATTCTCTCTCGCATTCCTTCTCTACTAAGGTATGGCTATAAAGGTAGGTAAGAGCATCTACATTGGTGAACCCCCCTTTGGGGTTCATACCAATTTTTTAATATATTTATGGTGGGACCATGAATAGTGATGAACTTCTTGATTTTGTACTTCTCCATTAGTGAACCCGAAGAAGGGGTTCATAGGAATTAAAATAATAGTTTTTTTAAAAAAATTTAGTTTTGATTTTTTTTTTAATACATGAATAAAATATAATAATTTATAAAATTTTATTCATTACATTGATAATTGATGAACATAGAAAGATTATTCATTACCGAATTTTTGCCATACATTTTCAACTAAATCAGCTTTCAACCTATCATGTTTTCCTGAATCCCGAAGTTCATTGCGCATGCCTAGCATATTATGTGCATGCAAACTTTCTCTCGTTTTGACCTTCGAACCTCTGCTTGACTCTCCTGACTCGAACTCAGATGTATCAGTAAGACTGTATCCGTCTCGTTCGTCCTCCACTATCATATTGTGCAATATGACACAAGTTCTCATAATTTTCCCTATCTTTTCCTTGTCCCATAGTAGAGCAGGGTTTTTAACTATTGCAAACCTCGATTGCAAAACCCCGAAAGCACGTTCGACATCTTTTCTGGTGGATTCTTGACGTTGGGCAAATAGCTCAGCTTTAGGACCTTGAGGAAGTGGGATGGATTGGATAAATGTTGACCAATTCGGATAAATTCCGTCAGTAAGGTAGTACGCCATACGGTAAGTGTGGTTGTTGACCTTGAATTTAACTTTAGGGGCTCGACCTTGCAGTATATCATCAAAAACTGGTGACCGATCAAGAACATTGATATCGTTGAGGGTACCTGGTAATCCGAAAAATGCGTGCCATATCCAAAGATCTTCTGATGCCACAGCCTCTAAGACAATTGTTGGTTTTCCTGAACCACGGGTGTATTGGCCTCTCCAAGCCGTTGGACAGTTCTTCCACTGCCAATGCATACAATCAATGCTGCCTATCATCCCGGGAAACCCGCGCTTCTCGCCAATGTCGAGTAATCGTTGAAGATCTTCCGGTGTTGGTGTTCTTAGATACTCAACTCCAAACAATTGTACTATCCCATTAGTGAAATGTTCTAAACATAAAAGTGCAGTACTTTCACCAAGTCGAAGATATTCGTCATACGTATCTCCAGATTGACCATATGCGAGCATACGTATAGCTGCAGTACATTTTTGAAGTGGTGATAGGCCGTACCTGCCGTGAGCATTTCTTCTTTGCTGAAAGTATGGAACTTCAGTAGTAAGGCGATCAACAATGCGGAGGAACAAGGGTTTGTTCATTCGAAAACGCCGCCTAAACATCACCGGCGGGTAAGTGGGATTTTCGTGGAAATAGTCGTTCCATAGTTGAATGTGTCCTTGTTCCCGATCTCTTTCAATATAAGCTCTTTTTTTGGGCTTGTTGGTTTGAACATCTAGTAGGGAGTCGATGATATTATCAAATTCTTCGTCAAACATCTCGTAGTTTATGCAGCTGAAGAAGCGCTTCCCGGGACGCGTGTCGTACTCCTCCTTCACCCGAACCTCGTCGATGATTCTACCACCACACGGACAGCTTGTCGGCATCCCATATGACGAATCGGCAACGTTGTACAGGTGGTCGATGAACTCCTGCTTCCTCTTAAAATCTGTTATCTCGGCTGAGGGATCCATCTGAAACAGAGAAATGAAATTGATTAACCCTTTTCTATTGAATCAAAAATAATCAAAACCGTGAATCGATTGAGACAAAAGTAGTCAAAACCGTGAATCGAACCCAGTACAAGATCTAAACCCACTTATCGAAACCCCCAAATTCTATTTTGAACCCTAACTCGAAAAACCCTTTTCGATTTCCAATCCGCGAGAATCGAACCTTAAAACTATAAATCGAACCCGTAGACGAGGTAATACAGCATTAAATCAAAACCCTTCTCGATTTCGAACCCTAAATCGTAAAAAAAAAAAATTGAAATTTCCCCTAACTCGATTTCGAAACCAAAACGACATCAATATAAAGGAGATTCCAGTCGAGACCCACCTCTGTTAGTAGAGGAGACAATAACTCGTCGAATCGATGGAGCAAATTCGAGAAATAGGGACAGAGATCGTCGTCGCACGGGGTTTCGCCGGGAGGAAGAAACCCTAGAGTTTTCGAGACAAAAGAGAGAAATGAATCTCTCTCCCCTTTCCACCGCCTGACGTCGACGCCGCGTCTCCAATCAATTCGCGACACGTGGTGTGAACCCGTATCGGACGGGGTCACTCGTAAGGGGCGGGTCGCGAGAAATAACCCATTTAATCTTTATTTTTAATGGTCCGGCCCTATGATACTGAGCCCATGAACCTGTCTAAAACCTCTAATGGGGCTGCTCTAAGTAATCTCACAATCTGCTTTGTCTATGATGTTTATTGCTTTCCCATGTCGATGAAGAAACCTTTCAGCTTTCTTAGCTTAAGTCAGCTTTTTCATTGTACTATGAGCTACTTATTGAAAATTGTATTCTACCACGTCAGCAAATTAAAAGCACGCCAATCAGACAACGAGAGATACCTGCTTGCTGTAATAAAAGCACATCGGTAATTAGCAGGAATAAAACTCGAAATTTGGATTGATTAGTAAGGCCTATAGTTTAACAAATTTGATCAATTAATACGATGCCTTCTGATTAATATATTATTTAATATCTTTCATTTCCTAATGAAACTTTTTAATAAATGAGAAATAAATCTGAATTAGTTTAAAGTTTAAACGAATTAGTAAACATTTGTGTGATTGTAAATTTAGAGGTTAGGAAAATCAGAAATAATTTCAAATATATAGCCAAAAGTCGCTGATAATTAAAAAGAGTAAAAAAAGTGAAAATCTCATCAACACAAAAATGTGAAGTTACATCCATTCAAGATTTTAAATGCAACTCGATCCAAATAACTAAACTCAAAAAACATAAAAACTCTGGAAATGACAATAAACCATTGTGATGATGATCTTCATTTAGATGGCTTCAGCTGCGATCCTTCCAGCGACTTGGTCAAGATCTCTCTCACCACTTGATGTGATCTTCCTTCCCCTGGTTACATCAGAATTAAGTATAGTGAAGCATTTCATATAGTGAAGCATATATGCTAGTACTAAGGTTGGATAATCTCAGGTTACAAAGTTGCAGCTTTCTTATGCAGGTCTAACTATGAGCCTATAAAATTGGTGTTCACAAGTTTTTTTATTGACTTTCTTATCATTAGAGTTCTGCGCTTAAACCACGTTCCGACAATTCTCGTAAGAGCAGTAAATGAAACAGTACCAATACGTTACAAAACCGAGCAGATTTCAACTAGTGAGTCATGTATGGACAAATCTCATGTCACAATTGCACCTTTAAGCAGCTCTCAATTGCAAATTTTAAGTTTTTATTGACCTTTCTTGTAAGTGAATAGAATCATGTTAGATAAAAACAACTAACCCCTTGGTGTCAAGGTCGACAATGTTCATGGTCTGAAGCTGCTGAAGAATGTGACGAGCAACGCCACCACTGCTCTTACAGAAATGAGGAGGTCGGCTTCCGTTCCTCTTGCTTCCTCCATAGATCCTGCGGAAAGCACCAACTCCAAGTCCACCTCTCAGGTACACTTTCCTCGCCATGGACGCTACAAAAAAAAAAGAGTTCCAACTTTCAATCTCAAACAACAAGACACAACAAAACCATCATTAGCTAAGTGAATACAATATGCATACCAGCTCTGATGTAGTACCAGTCAGGGTCATAAGGAGCAAGCTCCTTAAGTTTACCAGTCTTCACTATGTCTGTCCAAGCAGGCAACTCAATCTACATCAAAAGGTACAATATTGTATATGGTTATACACCAACCAAAAACCAAAACAAGCATCCAATACCGATACAGTCTAACTGAAACCTCATCCACAGAGACAAATGTAAAGAGACCCACAAAAAAAGGATCAAACTTTACTGAAATTTACAGTAGTGATTCGTAGACTTCATGGCCAATTTCAAGTTTCAAATTCAACATCTCTCGTTGCACTCTCATCTAACCCTAATCCCAAACACCAAGCTAGTAAAGAAGGATACATGCCAAAAGCTTATAATCGTGAGATTCTACCTTTCCGGAGCGCTTGAGATGGGCAGCGTAAGCCTTGACGAACTCGTGTGGAGAGACATCCTTCACCGTCTTGCCTGTCATTGTTGCTGCCTGCGCCTCTTGTTCTTCTCCTCCTCCTTGTGATTCTGGCGGCGGCGCTGTGCTTTGGGAGTAAGAATAAAAAAAAACGAAAATAGGGTTTTGAGGAGTTCTTGTGAGGAAATGTGTGGGCATTTACATAATTACCCTTATTATTTTGGATCATGGGCTCTTATTGGGCCTGTGAAATATTTCTGGCCCGTTATCTGTATTATTAATGTTAATGTTTTTTACTTTTTTTTTTTTTTCCATAAAATTGATTCTTGAAGAGTTAATTAACCCTACGTCGGAGCTCAGATTACGATCACTGTTCAGGCGAAGATGGTGGCGGGAGAAGTAAAGAGATCTGAGATGATGCAGAATCTCTTCGGAGATAACTCCGAGGAGGAAGAAGAAGAGATCGATTCCGAACACGAGTCCAATCCTCAGCCCCACTATCCTTCCGTAATCCCTCTCTCTCTAATAGCTCCCTAGGGCTTCGTTCGTTCCCTGACGATTGTTTTGGTTTCTCGAATTTTCTTGGAATGTTTGAGTATTGCGATAGCTAATTGAGTGATTCCATGGCATGTGGGAGTAGATTTTGTAATCCATGGTGTTATTTGGTTTCTTGAATTGTGTGTTTAACGTTTTTATCGAATCAAAACACTAATAGGATGAGGCAGAGGGAGGGGTGGAGCCTGGGGAAGAAGGTGAAGCTGAGATTGAAGTCCACGGTGAGCCTGAAGCTGAGTCTGACGGGGAACAGGGCGTTGTAGAACCTGGTGAAGGAGAAAGTGAGGGTGAGAGGGAGGAGAGTTCGCAGGAAGGGGATGTTGCTGATCCACGTGAGGAAAGCGAAGAAGAAGAAGGAGATGAAGAGAGAGTAGCTACAACGAGGAGACGAGATGTTGTTGAGAGTGGATCAGAGAGGTCTGGCGAAAGGCGTTATGAGTCTGAAGATGAAGAGGTTGAACAGACTAGGAGTCCAAGGTACACCCTTTTCTAGCTGTTTTGTGTGGCTGAGACTGAGGAGTATTTGAGATTCCTTGGATTGCCTATTTTCTTATGGTTCACTTTGTTTGTTGTGTGTCTTCCTTTGAACTTGGTATTGTGGTGCTTTTGATGTATTTGATAATGCTTGCTAGTCATCTGAGAGTATTTGAGATTCATTGGATTGCCAATTTTCTTATGGTTCACTTTGTATGTCGTAAATGGAAAAATGGCATGGCGTGTAGGTCACCTAGTCAGGAGAAGGAAGAGGCTCCTGTTGCGCAGTCAGACGTTAACATTCGTAATGTATTTGGATCTTCGGATGATGAAGATGCAGAAGAGTATGTTCGGAATGACATTGAGGCTGATGAACCTGTGAGTTTACAGCATGGCTGTTTCTTTTCCAGTTTTTTGCTTTCTTTTAGAAACTGTAGGACTTTGCACGTGGGCATGCTGAGATTTCGATTTTTTCAGAGATCGCCAATTGAAGATGAAGAGGGCTCTGAGAAGGATCAGAGACCTGACGATATGATGCTTGATGATGATATGGCCCCTGAAGAGGATCCTCGATACGAGTCAGAAGATGAGCGTGTTGAAGTTAGGCACAGGGAGAGACCAGTTGGCCCCCCTTTGGAAGTGGAAGTTCCTTTCCGCCCTCCTCCAGGTGATCCCGAAAAGGTATATGTGCTTTATGTTGCCTTGAAACATGCTTCTGCATTTACTTAGCATGAAGGGTCATTTGTTGTATAGGAGAATGCTATTCAGTCTTATATTCTTAAATCCCATTTTTAGATCAAAAGAATGTGGTGAACTTTTCCCATGACCTTTTTCTCTTTGATATATTTCAGATGAACATGATAAAAGTTTCCAGTATCATGGGCATTGATCCAAATCCATTTGACGCCAAGACATTTGTTGAGGAAGACACATTTGAGAGAGATGGAGAAAAGACGCGTATTCGTCTGGTTAACAATATTGTGCGCCATAGGTTTGTTAAGGGTCGAGATGGTAAAACATATGTAAGTGTACACTTCTTCAAATCTTTTCCCTTTCAAAATTTTCCGTCAAAGCTGTGATGCTGCTATGTATGTTTCCTATTGCTAGTACTTCTGCTCCACCAATTTCATCAACTGGCATTTCGTGGTAAAGTTACAAATATTTTGCTGATAGATATCATATGTTCAATGATGCTAATACAGGCACATACATACCTTGGATGCAGTATGTATTCGAGATTAGGTTCCTTTGTGCTGTTCCTTACGAGCATGTGTTCATATGGTTAGAGTGACATATTACGATTGTCTCTGTTGAGCAGTTTTTCTAATCCTTTAGAGATTTATTTGAAACCTGCCTATAAACAAGAGTATTTTAGTCTTTGTTTGGTTGGTCCGTTGCGTATTGCATTTATGTTCTACTTTTTCCTTACTTCTGCTGCAGTCTACTAATGTCCTGTTATGTTCATATGCAGAGTGAAAGTAATGCTCGATTTGTAAGGTGGTCAGATGGAAGCTTACAGCTATTGATAGGAAACGAAGTTCTTGATATAACTGAACAAGATGCACGACAAGACCAGAATCACCTTTTACTCAAACATGAAAAGGTGCTAATTCGCCATGCCTTCTGCTTAGTGTTAACAGATAGATTTGTTGTTGTTCCATCCTCCTAGGACTCGAACCAACGATCAACTAAATGCTTTCATAGAACCCATATGATTCTATTTACTAGCTTCTCACCTCTTGCCTTATTTGGATGTCGTTGTAGGGAATCCTTCAATCGCAAGGAAGAATTTTGAAGAAAATGAGATTTATTCCATCATCTCTAACGTCAAATTCCCATAGGCTTTTGACAGCCCTTCTTGACTCGAGGGAAAAGAAGGACTTCAAAGTTAAGAACTGTGTCACTGACATTGACCCTGAGAGGGAGAAGGAGAAGAGAGAAAGGGTAACCTCTTCTTCACTGAGCTCCAACAAAAACCAATTGTAATTTCATTGTCTGAAGTTGTAGACTTTTCCTCATTTGATAATATCAAATTTTTCACCAGATGGAAAGCCAAAACCTCAAGGCTAGTACAAAGCTGAGTCAAGCAAGGGAGAAAATCAAGCGCAAGTATCCACTTCCTGTTGCAAGGAGGCAACTTTCCACTGGGTACTTGGAGGATGCTCTCGAAGAGGTTTGTGTTCTTTCCATATTCTAAATCAAAGATTACAGAAGTAGACTAATTTGTTTGCTGGAACTAGGATGAAGAGACAGACCACTATGGTTCTCACCGCTCAAACCGTGGCTATGAGGAGGATCTGGAAGCTGAAGCGCAACGGGAACGAAGAATTATGAGCGCCAAGAAGGTAAACAAAACATATTCACATTTTTCGGAATTGCAAATAATAAAATTAAATAATTGTGTAACCGCTTCTCCTAATCAGAGCCAGAAAGGCTTTCCGGGGAGGTCTTCAATGAGTTCAGCGAGGCCGACAAGGCGTCAAGCGGAGTATTCAGAGAGCGAGAGAGAGGAATCAGAGTATGAGACTGAAGAAGAGGAAGAAGAGGAGGAAAGGCCACGTTCCCGTAAAAGAGTCAAGGAACCAGAAGATGAGTACGAGGAACATGCAGAAGAAGACGATGAGGAAGAAGACGGAAAAGCTAACAGATATTCAGAAGAAGATGAAGAAGCTGAGGTACGGAAAGTAAACCAAAAAAAGGGTTATGTTGTTCGTAATGAGAAGGATCATTCTCAGATTGTAATGTTATGTTGTGGTGAATGCAGGCAGAGAAGGACCGAGGAAGTGGCCGGAAAAGAAAAGGGATCGAGTCGGATGAGGAGGAGTCTCCTCCGAGAAAAGCTCCTACGCATCGTCGTATGGCCATGGTTTATGACAGTGACGAAGATTAGCAATTTTCTTAAACCTTTCACTGTCCCGTTTCATTAACTTTTTTTTTATAATGCGGACTGCAACTAGATGTAAGATTTTTACCAACAATAATACAATGTGTCTTCTTTAAATCTCGAAAACATATACGTACTTAACAAAAGTCTACACGAGCTAATGATGCGAAAAGCTCTCAAGAGGGTTTTGAGAAGAGACAGAAGACGACACACAACAAGTAGACACTCTCATCTTACACATCTCTCTACAACACAAGTAGCCAGACACTCACTCCCACTGTTTTCTCCACTTGCTCTATCTTCATTATTTTCTTTTTAGAGAGAACAACTGTGACATTTTGTCTGAACGCATCTATGGCTGTTCTTGTTCTTTCACTTCTCCTTCTAGCCATGGCTGGCCACTCTAGTAAGAAATTCCACTCCTCTTCAGCTTTCTTGGCATTCTCACTGCCCTTATCTGAAGCCTTTTGGCTCTAGTTAAAAAGATTCTTGTAGCAGTCAAGGGTTTTACTGTTCCCGAGTCTTATGCCATTGATAGAAAGATTGAAATTTACCATTGATAGACTCCTGTTTCTTTAGTTGCTTGTACTTTGAATAACGAAAAATAAATTCAAGATTTTTTTCCTCTGTTCGTGTCTCATTTCATCTTCTTGTTTATGTAGTCAAGAAAAGTTCCAAGTTTTCCCAAATCTTGTTGGCTTAAACATAGAACAAAGAGAATGGAGTGACATGGTAACTTAAATCAATCACTAAACATTGCCTCTCTTTTTTTTTCTTGGTCTATGTAGGTGCCTCATGGTGTGTGTGCAAAACAGGGATTAGTGATACAGTGCTACAGAATACATTAGATTATGCCTGTGGAAATGGAGCAGACTGTAATCCCACTCACCCAAAAGCACCTTGCTTTAACCCTGACAATGTTAGGTCTCATTGCAGCTACGCAGTCAATAGCTTCTTCCAAAAGAAGGGTCAAGCTCCAGGCACTTGTGATTTCAGTGGCACTGCCACGCCAACTAACACTGATCCAAGTTAGCCTCAACCATCCTCATTTGACTGCTCTCTTGATTTTATTCATCTTTGATATACAATACAATGTACATTTGAGGAACTTTGACATGAGAACACAATGCTAAACAAACTTCAATGCTTTTTTGAACTGATCGTTAGGATTCCTTTAGTGCTAAATGCCTGATGAAGACTAGTTTCTAGCTTCAGTTCTGTGGATAATAATCAATGTATTAACATTTTCTGAGTTTGTTGAAAACTTTTTTATACAGGTTATTCAGGATGTACCTTCCCAACTAGTGCCAGGTATGCTTTTAACCAAACTTTTAATTATGTCAATAATTAGTTCAAATATTTTATTGGAAAGCAGTCTCAACGCATATCTGTGTTCATGATTGATATCGCATTATACTTAATGGTTGTCTTTAATCTCTAATATTTTTGACCCATCAGTTATTAGAATCTGACTCTTTTCTTTAGTTAGAGTGTTTGAGTTTAAAATATGAATTTAATTTTAAGTTCTTCCATTAGATCATTTTCAGTTCATCATAGACTTGGCCTGGTTATAAATTTCATAGGACAAGCTTCATTTATGGGTCTCCCAGAGTGATTG
Source organism: Brassica rapa (assembly GCF_000309985.2). Taxonomy (NCBI): domain Eukaryota; kingdom Viridiplantae; phylum Streptophyta; class Magnoliopsida; order Brassicales; family Brassicaceae; genus Brassica; species Brassica rapa. Next base: position 3,952,700 of record NC_024803.2, on the reverse strand, counting down.
TTTCTTGTCTGGTACTCTCTTTGATGTAATTTGTCACTTTTTGTCTTTATCCAGCGGCTCTGGAGGTAGCACCACTATGACTCCTGGCACAACCAATCCAAAAGGCAGCTCAACCACAACCACACTTCCTGGTGGCAACAGTCCTTATTCAGGAACCTCAACCAATGGAGGTTTTGGAAACAATAGCACAGGAGCCAGTGGAACAGGGATTAACCCTGATTACTCAATAGAAAGCGGCGCCTTTGCTCTCAAGTACTCAAGCAAACTGTCCACACGCCTTCTCTTGATCTCTTTGAGTGGATTCTGTTATTTCTTGATGATGCTCTAAGGATGTTAATGTTTTGGGGTTTTGTTGGTGCACTTACTTATTATTGTCTCTAGGACATTGGTCTAGCTTAGTTGTAGTCTATATATGTGTGTGGTTGGTTCTCTATGTTATATATAAATGATCTTATTTCGTGTTTCTTGAAAAAAAACGAGATTAAGACCACTGTTGCAAGATTTTTATAACCAAACATACTTCTAAATCAGCCTGGTATTTTGATACAAACCAGCCGAACCAAACTGAATTTCAATTCAGTTTTTTAGTTTAAGTTCAACTAGAATTTGAGCCGTGTTCTTGAACAGTTTTTATTTATTTAATGTTTATATGAAACATATAAATGTCATATATGTTTTTTTAAGAGGCATGAATCTGGCAACCCTACGGAAAAAAAAAGAAAGTCAATATCATTGGCCAACATAAAGCAAAAATATTGAATAAGCCTTCAATGCAAAACTATACAGTATCAATGTTATTGGCCAACTTGACTTGAATGGTCAACATCTTAAAAAGGTGTACTACTTATATTAGTAGTCATTTGAATAGGTGATTATAGAGCGTAACGAATAGTTGTGTTTTCAGATAAGTTTTAGGCAATCTCCAATGAAATACTCTATTTATTTATTCCAAAATAGAGTAAAAATAAAAATGAAATAAAAATGCTTCAATTCTATTTAATTTCTCACTCCATAATGCAGTGATGAACAAACAAATATATATTACTTTATTTATGGAATAAGATTTGGAGTTAGGTTAAAGCAATCTTTACTCTATTTTTATTTTTATTCTATTTTGAAAAAAAAATAGAGTGAGGTTAGGAGATGCCATTAAGACTTCACGCTATATATGTTGTCAAATAACTGATTCTATGAAAGTTTTGGACGGATCATTTGTATATATACCGAAGACAGATATGCATTGGTATGTCAAACTAAGTGGATTGCTTATTTATATTTTAGTTTTATTCAATTTGCATATAGCATATATAAAAACTAGTTTTAAATAATCCATTTAGATATTGGAATGTAATTCTTTGGACTATTTTTGAAAAATCAGTTTTTTAAACTTTATAAAAGCACTTGGAATTGGAAGTCGCTAATAAAGGACATCTTTCTGGTGTAAATCGTGAACTTTTGAGCTATATTTTTCATTGGAAGGATTCAAATGTTGTTCATTGTTTCTTCATCCTAATTTTTTAGAATATTTTTTAGAAAATATAATTTAGTTTCATTGATTAATTCAACAGTTAAAAAAATTGTTTTCCTCCCAATTTGCTTATTCAACACCGCACGTTATGTTGTCATTTCATGATATAATTGTTTAAGAAATGCTGAGACCATGCTTTTAAGCATTTAGATTTAGTAATAATTTAGTAAAAGGTTGACACATGAAGAAACAAAAAAGAAAGACTAAAGATATCATTCATCAATCATGAGACTATAAATATATAATTATCACCGAATACAAAACAAATATAAAATAAATACTAAGTTACATGTTAGACATAAGCGACGTTTACGTGAGGGGAATCATATTTAACCATTAGAAGACTTCTTCTCTCTGTTCGTCATTGTCATTATCTAAAGACCGATCTTTTATATATTAATTGAGAAGCATTACAACATTTTTTTTTGTAACGTTAGTCCATCCAAATATATAATAAGTTTTTTATTAAACTAACAAAAAGTTAATTATTAATATTTTTTATTATGTCATTAAATAAAAATTACGGAATTATCTAATATGGTTAAAGTGTATATGACAATTAATTATTAAACTAATACATATTTGATAAAAATTATTGTATTTTCCATCATATTTTTTTTAATTTAAACTATTAAAATAAATTAAACAACCACAATAACCATATAATAAAAATTTAGATTTTTTTTATATATGTTATATTTTGAATTTTTTAAAAAGACTACAAATTACTAAAATTGTTAAAAGTCTCACATTCAAATTTTGTGATCCATTGTTTAAAATTTTGTTATGACTAGATGTAAATGATTACAGAATTATATAAGTAGAAAGTCTCACTTAATAATTATTAAGATTAATATATATATATATAATATTGTCTTAAATTAAACTATATAATATATAAAATACATAAATATTTTAGTTTTATAATTTACTTTGAACAATTTTTTTTGATAAAAGCTTTTAACAAACATTGACATATTAATATTTAAGAAAATTATAAATTACTAAAACTATTAATCCCACAATGAAAATTTTGTTATCAGTAATTTAAGTTTTTGATTTAAAAGATACAAATGATCAAAAACATCATATAAGTAGAAAACATAATTTAATAGGCATTAATATTAAAAATATACTATATATGTTAATATAATTTAAATTTAATTATATATCCTATCAAATAAAAAAAGTTATTGTTTGGATTAATAAAATTCATTTATATGTTTGCACCAATTCAATTATATATGTATTAGTTATTGTCTTTTTAATTATTCAATATATATTTTATTATTTCATAATATATAAAAGATACATAATACATAAAATCATTTATATATATAATGTTCATTCCGCGCAAGACGCGGATCTTAACCTAGTTAAAGAATATTATCAGAGCAAAACCATCATGTTAAGTAAACAGGAATATGGTCTATGCCATTTAATCTCGTAATCACTAATCGTTCGTATGATTTGGGTTTTATGTTAAATGCTCAATCCCTATAGATAACATGTACAAATTATTCAATATAAATTAAATAATTTTGTTAATAAGAGACAGCTAATCTCAGTTATTATCTTTTAGAAGAAAACCAAATTTTAACATTTTGGACACTGATTACCATTTACATTTTATAAAAATCTATATCAACATATTGAAATGATTTCAACTCTTGCTTTTAGTGACTCTTCATCAGCAATGGACCAATGGTGTACTGATTTCACGTACACATAGATCCACCAGCCTCACTTGAATGGTTCATATACCTAAACTATCTTAGGTTTCATATATGTTGTCAAATAACTGGTTCTAAGATAGTCTTGCGCAGATCATTTTTATATACCGAATACAGATATGAATTGGTATATGAAACTAAGATAGTTTAGGTATTAATATAAGCTATTTTTTCACATTGGAAGGATTCAAATGTTGTTCTTTGTTTCTTCATCGTAAATTTTAGAATATTGTTTTAAAAAATATAATCTAGTTTATTGATTAATTCAACTGTTTTTTTTTCTTGAGCAACGATTAATTCAACTGTTAAAAATGGGGTTTCCTCCTAAATTGCTTATTCAACAGGACCAACGCCGCACGGCACGGTATGTTATCATTTGAGTAATAATTCAGTTAAAGGTTGCCAAATGAAGAAATAAAAGAAAGACTAAATCTATTATTCATCAATCATGAGAATATAATTATGACCGAATACAAAACAAATATAAAATACTGAAGTTACATGTTGGACATATGCGAAGTTTACGTTGAGAAAAATCATATATAATCAAACATCTTCTCTGTCCGTCATCATCATTATCAACTAACCAGTTACAAAAGATTATTAAGAAAACAATATGTTTTTTTTTGCAAAAACATTTTGTTAGTAAACGGGAATATGGTCTGTGTGACAATTTAATCTCATTATCATTAATCGTTGTACCATCTTGGTTTGATGTTAAATGCTCAATCCCTAGAGACAACACGTACAGATCATATTGTTCAAGGTTCAAACCATCATTTGTACCCTATTTTGGAAAAGATAATGGAACATTTCCAATCCATTTCTATATTATAGTAAAACTACTCCATCTCACCTCTAATTCTTTCTCTAAAATAGAGATTACTATTTTTTCTTTTATTTATTGTTCTATATTTTGATTTTACTATTTTAGAAAAATATATTAGAGCAAATCAAATTTATATTAGTTCCTCTATATTAGAAATGAAATAGCAAAATACATTGAATATAGTTTTACCTTGATGACATATGTGATAATTAAAAATGTAGTGTTATTTTCCATAAATTATAAATATAGGCAATATTTATTTTATAGATGATTATGTTTAAATTTGAACTTTTAATATGATAGATTATGAATTCGGTTCATTTAATAATTTTAACATAAAACTCGATAATAATATGAAGTCGATTCTTAAAATATTTGCTAAATTTTAAATTAAGATAACCGAAATAACTAAAATTATCTAAAACTGTAACCACATTGAAATTTGAAATCTAACTTAAACCAAAAAAATTAATTTAATTTAAACAAATGCTATAAACCATGTAACCAAATACCAGACTACACAAAGTGAATTAACCACGAGCCTACTTATTTTTCTTGTCAGCTTCTAAACTTTGGCCCCAGACTCCTAGTAACATGTGACTTTTCAGATAAAGATTGGTTGAGACTTGAAGTTGTTAAGTCTCTTTCACTTTCCTTCCAAAATATCAATATGTTTTTTTTTACAAAATATATAAATTATAAGAGCTAAAAAAATTAAGATGTTGATTGTTTGTGAGTTTTAAATTATTTTTTGGTTTTTTTTCTCTATAAACGATTTTCTATACTAATCAAGAATTCTAAAAATAAATTTCTTAAGATATAGAAAACCAGATTTGCAAACAAATACATATAATTTTACTCAAAAATTAAAGTCCAAATTTCTTGGTTTCTTTTGAATTATTGTAAGTTAATCTTTTTGTTTAAGTATTCCTTGATGTATACATTAATATGAAAAACTGATAAAATAATTTTCGAAATCATTTAATTTTAATAAAATAGTTTATTTGACACCTAAAATCTAATGTAAAAAAAATAATTTATGTTAAGATTTATTTTTAACTTATCAATAAAATAATTATAACTGTTTATTTTTACAAGATTTATAAACCAAGGTACATATTTTATTGATAATCTATATATTATTTATAAATTTTTGATTTATTAATTTAGTAATCTCAAATTTATCAAAACTACATGACTTACAACTACAACTCACATTTAAAAAACACAAAAAGAAAACAAAACTAAATAAATATCCAATTAAATTTTAGAGAAAAACTACATAAAAAAAATATTATCTTAAAACCATAATCTAGAAGAAGAAACTAAAATCTAAAAACCAAAACTACTTGCACAATCAAAGACTTAAATAAAATCACAAGTGGGCAGAATTAAATAAAATAATACGTAAATAAAAGATTATAAAGTTACATTGTACTTTGAATCTTCCGAGTTTGTAGTTCTCCTTCACCCTTCTTCACGTCCTCTCCTTGATCGTCTGAAGATAAGACTTTCACGTCTCTTTCAGATGAACATGCCCGAGAAACCTTCCGAATCCAATGGGAAAGTACATCGAAAGGTGGGTCTTGTTTACGACGAGACCATGTGCAAACACGACACACCTGACGGCGAGGCTCACCCTGAGCGTCCCGACCGTATCAGAGTCATCTGGGAGAAGCTTCAGCTCGCCGGAGTCACTCAAAGGTTGATCCTTTCCTCTTTAGAAAATGGAGAAACTTGCTGCTGAAACTTAGTCAAGTTTGGTTGTTTTCTTGATGTTTTGTGAACTGTTTGTTTCATGAAAGACATTTCTTTTACTCAAAACTCTTCATAAAGTGTCTACCTTTGCCCACATAGTGTCTACCTTTTGTTTATTGATGGTTATGGGTTTTGAGTTATGTTCCTCTTTGTGTGTTTGTGAAGAAATCTTCTAACTTTCTCTGTCTTTTCTTTGTTTCCTTCCATCTCTGTTTGATCTCACTCGTAACTAAGATCAACTACATTGTCTTATGGGAAGTGTATCTTATCCATCAAGATTTGTTCTTTGATTCTACAGATGTGTGGTTCTTGGTGGTACCAAAGCAGAAGATGCGCATCTCCAACTGGTTCACACAAAGGACCATGTTAATCTAGTTAAGAGTAGCACAAACAAGAAAGATTATCAGAGTGACAGGGTTGCTTCACTGGTGAATTCGATATATCTTAATGGAAGTACATCTGAAGCTGCATATCTTGCAGCTGGTTCTGTTGTAGAGGTAAATAATACTTGATGCATATAAATCACTTGTTGAGAGCTTTTTGGATGATCTTGCAATTCAATAGGTGGCTGAGAAAGTTGCCAAGGGAGAGTTAGACTCTGGATTTGCTATTGTCAGGCCTCCAGGGCACCATGCTGAGGCAGATGAAGCCATGGGGTTCTGTTTTTTCAACAATGTTGCAGTCGCTGCTAGTTATCTACTAGATGAAAGAGTAAGGACCTCTATGGTATTATTTATTCATGTTCCTTTGGCGTATTATGTTCCCAAACTCTTTTGGTTTTCTTGAATGCAGCCTGATCTAGGTGTCAAGAAGATTCTGGTTGTTGATTGGGATGTCCATCACGGAAACGGCACCCAGAAGATGTTCTGGGAAGATCCTCGTGTACTAGTTTTCTCTGTTCATAGGTATATATATACAATGTGGCCTCTGTTTACATGCTGCTTGTCATTAAGATTTAAGTGACTGAAAATGAGCATTTGTGGCTAGGCATGAGGATGGAGGCTTCTATCCAGGGGGTGATGATGGATCATATAACATGGTTGGTGAAGGTCCAGGTGAAGGGTTCAACATAAACGTTCCATGGGAGCAAGGAAGATGTGGAGATGCGGATTATCTTGCTGCTTGGGACCATATCTTGATTCCTGTAGCTAAGGAGTTTAATCCTGATATTATCTTGTTATCAGCTGGCTTTGATGCAGGTATATATGGTTTATGCTAGGCTTAGGCACACTTCTGGAACCGAAACAACCAAAACCGAACTGAGTTTTATAAATATCCGAATGGATCTTATATCTCTAGAACTAAAACCGAACTGAGAACCATACGGGTATCAGGAAACCACAACCGAACCGGAAACGTATTGGAGCCTAAAATTTTTCAGATATTATCCGGTTCTCAATTTTACTATCCAAACTAAAGTCATGTCTAGTTTAAGCAATTTTATTCTTAAGGTTATGTCATGTTAAGAGGTGTGTAACCTTGTCAACTTTCTCTTAACAGCTATTGGTGATCCACTCGGTGGTTGTCGTGTTACACCATATGGATACTCAGTTATGTTGAAGAAGGTTTGTGCTTGCAGTGAACTGCTTATTTTGAGATAGGTATTATAAACTTGGATTGACCTCATTTAGTTTTGTTTCACCAATGTTCTTAAAGCTGATGGAGTTTGCACAAGGAAAGATTGTGATGGCATTAGAGGGAGGTTACAATCTTGACTCAATTGCAAAGTCTTCACTTGCTTGTGTCCAAGTTTTGCTTGAAGACAACCCAATTCAAGGTTCTTCTGAAGCAATTCCATTCATGTCCACATGGCGTGTCATACAAGCGGTATGGCTCTGTATCATTCATAGTGCCTATGTTACTTATTGGCAAAGCTTATATGTTTCTTGTGTGTTTAGGTACGCAAGAGACTATGTGCTTATTGGCCTTCACTTGCAGATGAACTACCATCGAAGCTGACTAATCAGAAAACTCCTACTCCAGTTATGCACCTTTATCTGCTTGGTCTTCTTTTCCTTAGCCAATCTCTGAATCTCAGCATCACTAAATTTTCTTTTGTTTGTTCATTCTAGATTGTCCTTACCTCAAACTCCAACTCTGAAGCCAAAGACAACGCTCATGAACTCCTGGATCAAATGTCAAAACTCAACATTGAAAACCACCAAGGAGATACTAAGGTTTCTAGATCTTGGAGAAGTGATCTTTCAAAGGTTGACGTCTGGTATGCCTCTTTCGGATCCAACATGTGGAAACCAAGGTTCCTTTGCTATATTCAAGGGGGACAAGTAAGTAACACTCTTCTGTTTTGAGAAAATTATATTAGATAGCCTCCAAATTTTTTAAAATTTTATTTTTATTGAAATCTTTACTAAATCGTCTACGGCCTTGAGTCCTAGTCTTAGCTTCGGTCTTAATTGTCACATCTACGTTTATTTTTCAGGTGGAGGGAATGACAAAGCCGTGTGTTGGTTCAATGGATAAAAGTCCACCAAAGGGAATAACGTGGGGAACATATCCAAACCGGTTATTCTTTGGCCGTGAATCTACAAATGTTTGGGGTAAAGGAGGTGTTGCTTTCACCAATCCCCTTACTAATCCCAATGATCAAACTCACATGTGTCTGTACAGAATCACGTTAAGTGTTTTACCACTCACAAATCTCAGTTTCTTGTTTTATTAGAGTCATTTTAGTGATCTTTTTTGCTTATTATGGTTGAACTTTTCTTGAAACAGTCTTGAGCAGTTCAACGATGTTCTGTTTCAGGAAAACGGCTTGAATGTTGATTTTGCTTCTCCAATCTTTGGCCTTACTGCTCTGCAGTTAGTAGAGAAGAATGGATCCACTCCACTTGAAGCTGCTTTGGTTAGTCAAACACCAAATGTTGATTAATAGTCACGTTTACATTCATGTATTAACATTTTTTTTGACAGGCTCCTTGGTATGGTAACGTTGTCTGCTTGGGAAGAGAAGGCGACGTACCTATACTTACAATGACGTGAGTTTTCCTTTAAGCAAAATGCTCTCTTCCAACTTCATTGGTTCCTGACAACTTTTTGTTTGCAGTTGCACACTTTCTGTTATTGAGAAGTTCGCTTCTGGTGAAGTGCCATTAAGTCCTCCTGCAAAAGCCTATGCCAACACTTTGATAAGGGGACTTGTTGAAGGAGGAATATTCTCTGAAGAAGAAGCTGAAGCTTACATTGACAATGCTGCTTCTAAGCCTCTCTATATTAATGGAGCTTCACGTTTCTGAGTTATTCGGTTACACAAGGTTTAAGAAGGATTGTGAACATTTATAATTGTTACACTTTGGCATAAGAAAAGACATTAAAAATGTAAAAAAGAATTCATGTAAACATGATATGCCTATGTGGAACTAAAATATATGTGGATCAAAGCTAAAATTAATGAGATCATACACAGCTTATTCAGTGTACTGAAATTGGTACTGATTTATCATCAATCATTGGTTCTAAGTAAACTGTGACTTGTCAAACTGTGATTGGTTGAAACTTACTTTAGAAGATAGAATAAAATACTCTGAATCCTACTTAAGAGTTGCGAGTTCTCCTTTGACCCTCGTTGGAAGATTTCCCTCGTTCGAATAGGGAGATAGATAAAAGAAACGAAACTCTATAAAATATCATTAAGAGAAGAAGATTGTGCCACGTCTCTTTTAAGATGGCCATGGCAGGAGACTCTGAAACTGCATCTTGGAGAAGTGATCTCGCAAAGGTTGACGTTTGGTATGCCTCTTTTGGATCCAACATGTGGAAACCGAGGTTCCTTTGCTATATTCAAGGGGGACAAGTAAGTAACCTTGTTTGGTTTCATTAGGGTCAAGTCTTAGCTTTGGTCTTAACCATGGTTCTAAAAATGATTTTTTAAATATCCGATTTATACTTACTGAATCGGTTTAATCCGTTCTAAATAGATTTATATTGATCTAAACTAATCAAAATCTGTTAAGATTAAGCAATAGTATTAGTACGACTAGTACACAACCACAGATTTGTCTAATTTATTTTGTTTTGTATACTCTAGTTCTGATACTTCATTAAAATAATTTTGTAGTTAAAGTCAAAAACTAAATATTTTATATAAATGTAAAAATATATAAAAACATAACAATAATTAGTTAATGCCTATACTCCTAATAGTCCGACTAATCGCTAGTCTTCTACAAAAGGCTTGTTACTACTGTCTAATGATTTCATGAACATTGGTCTTACCTGACACTTCTAGAGCCGTTTATGTTTATTTTCAGGCGGCAGGAATGAAGAAGGCATGTGTTGGTGCAATGGATAAAACTCCACCAAAGGAAACAACGTGGGGAACGTTTCCAAACAGGCTATTCTTTGGCCGTGAATCTACAGTTACTTGGGGTGAAGGAGGATCTGCTTTCCTCAACCCTCTGACTAATCTCAGTGATCAAACTCACATGTGTTTCTACAGAATCACGTTATGTGTTACTACCACTCAGTTTCTGTTCCGCTGCTTCCCAAATTAGAATCGTTTCTGTTTTCTTGGAACAGGCTTGAGCAGTTCAACGATGTTCTGTTTCAGGAAAATGGCATGAAAGTAGATTCTGATACTCCTCTCTTTGATCTAGCGGCTATGCAGTTAGTACAGAACAATGGATCCATTCCACTTGCTAAAGTAAGAACACAAAATGTTGATTGATTGATAGTCTTTAGAGAAACATGTAATAGTCACGCTTGTGTACTGACATTTTTTATAGGCTGGTTGGTATGGTAACGTTGTCTGTGTGGGAAAAGAATCCGACATACCTATACTTACAATGACGTTAGTATTCCTTTTTGCTTTCTTCCAGCTTCATTGTTTTGTGCGGTTTCACAATAACTTTTTTTTTTGCAGTTGCACACTTTCTGTTCTTGAGAAGTTCACATCTGGTGAGGTCCCATTAAGACCTCCTGCAAAAGCCTATGCCAACACTTTGGTGATGGGACTTGTTGAAGGAGGAAGACTCTCTGAAGAAGAAGCTTGGGCTTACATAGACAATGCTGCTTCTAAACCTCTCTAAGATTATTTGGGAGCTTCAGGTTTCTGAGTTATTTGTTTAATATTAAAATCACTGGCCAAGAAAGATTGTTCTCTCTTTATTGTGGTGTTGTTGGGTTGTAAGCTATATTGAATGCTCAGAAGATGCTATCTCTCATGGAAGAAGCAGAACACAATCTATAAAATGAGGCAACATTAGTGTCTGTCTGATACATGTTAAATGTAGCAGATATGCAAAATCAGATGAAACTCTCTCATATCAGACCACAAACAAAGCTGAATCAAATCTTAAGCTACAAATTATTTATGCAAAAGCAGATTGTTTCTAAGATAAAAGTGTTTCATTCATGAAAAGCTATGGATAATTTTTTTAAGACAAGTCTCTTGACAACATATTTTGATAGTTGCTTTAAGCTCTTTTGGCAACATCAGTGTCATCTTCGAAATCTCCAACCGCTCCATTCTCCATGCCTCCAAACTGAGTCTCGCCGCCAGATTGGCCACCACCACCAAACTGAGTATTCTCACCACTGAACTGAGAGTTGTCGCCACCAACCTGGTTCTCCCCAGCGAATCCACCATTGTTGCTACCGTAAGCATTGTCACTACCATAGCCACCAACAGCACCTGCATTTGCAGTTGAGCCTTCACCATAACCACCACTTCCATTATAGCCACCAACAGCACCTGCTGCACTTGCCGTTGAACTCTCACCATAACCACTAGATCCATACCCACCGCTTGTACCATATCCACCAGCAACACCGCCTCCATATCCGCCAGAACCTCCTCCATAGCCTCCACCGCCACCATAACCACCTCCATAACCACCACCTCCATAACCACCACCGCCACTTGTTCTATCATGTGCATAATTCACTTTAACAATACGGCCATGGAGATCCTGAGGGAGGATTAATGAACAATCTTTATCAGAGAAGAAGATAGTAAAATACTACAATCAATGAAAGTGAACAAAACAAAGACACCTCAAACCTCAAAGACATTATTATTACTACTCTTTCAAAACATTCAAACATCATCAGCAAGAGAAACTACCTGCCCGTCCAAAGCCTGGATAGCACTAGAGGCCGCCTCTGTAGAGGTGAATGTAACAAACCCAAACCCCCTCGACCTACCAGTTTCACGATCCAATATAACCCTTGCTGTATTAAAAAAAACACAGATACAGAGTTAGCAAAAGACAAACTTAACAAACCACAGACAAGAAAATACTAAATAGATCAGTTACTTACTTTCAACAACTTCACCGTATTTGCTGAAAGCTTCTCTTAAGCTATCCTCATTCATGCCATACTCCATACCTTAGCATTCATAAAGTTAAGCAAGAACATAGCATAACAACCAGACAATTAAACACTTTCTAGAGCAAGACCCACCTCCAATAAAGAGCTTAGAAGATGACATGCACCTTATCGCCTGAAAAAGCGAAGGGCTTGATAAAGAACCATTAGCATTGGTCTGCTTCAATATGTTTCCGAACTTACTCAGAAAAGCCATCGCCTTTAAACACCTAAAGTGGAAACAAAACTTAACCTTGGTTAAGGGCAAATCACTAATGTAAACCACAATGATCATGTCATTTGATTTCTATTCACTCTCCTCAAGGACGACAACAATCAAAGCTTTTATATTTGACCAAGATCACTCAAATCCGAGACAATAATACCTTTTAAGACAGCTAAAAGAATCAAAGATTATAACTTTAAGGGTTTCATGAGAAGGAAATGACGGTGAAGAGCAAGTACCTCTCAGTCCTCTTGTGATTCTTTGCTTCTGCTAAAACCCTACTTGTGTTGTGTCCCTTCGATGAAGGGTTTTATGTAGTGAAGATGCAATCCTGACCGTTGAAAATTCAGTTAATTAAAGGGTAAATAAATAAATATCACACGCGTAAGCTTTTTCATTGGGCCAATATTAATGGGCCCAATAAGAAAGGCAAAAAAAGAGCCCACTACAGAGTCTTACTATAAAATAAATCGGCCTAAACCTTCTGTCTGACTGAGCAGGTTAGAGATATCAACGAGGCGCCAAAAGCTGTGAAAATAACATTTTAGGAAAAAAATAAAAAAAAGTTAAGAACTCGCGCGGGGTGTAATTAATTAAATTTAATAGCTCCCGCGCAAACTCTCTCCCTTTAAAAAAACCCTTTCCTCTTCCTCTAAACTAATCCATCGCCACCACACCAACACACAGCACACACCTTTAGGGTTTTCTCCATTTTTCGATTCAAGCTCAAATCAAACGATAAGAATGCAGAACTCGGTGACCCCAGATGCTATCTCCGCCGTATTGTCAAACCCATCCTTTGATTCGTCTTCCGATCGATCTGAGATCGTCGTTCAAGTCGTCGATCTCAAGCCTATCGGCAATCGTTATACGTAAGCTTTGTGCTCCAAACTCTAGATTAGCGTTCATCCTCGCTTGATAGAATCTCTGGGTTCATCGATTTCGTCATTATTTAGGATTATAGCTTCGTAATCGTGTATGATTCAATGGCATAGATCTGGGTTTTTGATCAAAGTTTCGTCTTTTTTGAATCCATTTTCAAATTAGGGATTTGAGGGTTTGTGTGTTTTATTTGATTTGATTGTTTACATGTTCTGATTCTGGTTTACAGGTTTAGTGCAAACGATGGGAAGACGAGAGTCAAAGCTATGTTTACAGCTTCGTTAACACCTGAGATCGTTTCTGGGAATATTCAGAATCTGGGTTTGATCCGTCTCGTTGATTTCACTGTTAATGACATCTCCAGCAAATCAACAAAGTAATAATCTTTTACCGCTTGTGTTTACATAGTATACTCAAATCTCAAGCTAACGTTTGTTTTTGTCTTTGTCGTCTTTGCAGGTATTTTCTTGTGACTAAGTGTGAGTCTGTTGCGTCTGCGCTTGATTGTGAGATTGACTTGGAGGGTAAGAAGGACGAGGAGGAGGGTGGTGAGGCGGCCAAGAGGCAGAAGCTAGATCACTCTCCTGTGAGTGATGTTGTTTCAACTGGTATCACGTTGAAACCGAAACAGGAGTTTGTTGCCAAGTCAGCTTCTCAGATAATCACTGAACAGAGGGGAAAGTAAGCAAATACTCTTCTTTAATGTTATCTGTTAAAAGGAGTATGTGATTAATCTCTTTGGGTTATTTTTATTTTTGCAGTGCTGCACCAGCTGCAAGAATGGCCATGACTAGAAGAGTCCATCCACTTGTGTCCTTGAACCCCTATCAAGGAAGCTGGACCATCAAAGTCCGAGTCACCAACAAGGGAACCATGAGAAACTACAAGAACGCTAAAGGAGAAGGATGTGTCTTCAACGTCGAACTAACAGATGAAGAAGTAAGAAAGCTCTCCTTGTTTCTTATAGACTTTTTTATGCGGTATGGTTACTCATAACTGTTTATTGTGCTGTGGTTCAGGGAACACAAATTCAAGCTACGATGTTTAATGATGCTGCAAGGAAGTTTTATGACAGGTTCCATCTCGGAAAGGTCTATTATATCTCTAGAGGATCACTTAAACTTGCTAACAAGCAGTTCAAGACAGTCCAGAATGATTACGAGATGACACTGAATGAAAACTCAGAGGTGGAGGAAGCTAGCAACGAGGAAACGTTTGTTCCTGAGACGAAATTCAACTTTGTACCCATTGAAGAGTTGGGTATGTACGTGAATCAGAAGGAGCTTATTGGTAAGAGCCGTTATTTTCATCTTGCTAGTTACTTATACATTTGTTTAGGATGATAACAACTTCATTACTATGTTGTTTACAGATCTTATTGGAGTTGTTCAAAGTGTTTCTCCTACCATGAGTATTAGAAGGAGAACGGACAATGAGATGATACCCAAGAGGGATATAACTTTGGCTGATGAGTCAAAGAAAACCGTTGTGGTGTCTCTGTGGAACGACCTGGCAACTGGCGTAGGTCAGGAGCTTCTGGATATGGCTGATAAGTCTCCTGTGATTGCAATCAAGTCTCTCAAAGTTGGAGACTTTCAAGGTAATCTTGAACTGTTTTGTCATGAACACACTTCTCTCCAAATCTGTTTGCTGACGTAATCCAATCTCTCTCCAGGTGTTTCGTTGTCCACCATCAGGAGAAGCAATGTGGTGATAAATCCTGAATCACCAGAGGCGAAAAAGCTGAAATCTTGGTTTGATTCTGAAGGCAAGGAGGCGTCCATGTCTTCCATTGGCTCAGGGATGAGCCCACTTGCTAAGAATGGATCTTGGTCTATGTATACAGACCGAGTCCTCCTCTCTCACATCACAAGCAACCCATCTCTAGGAGAGGAAAAGGTACTAAAACATTTAATTCCATTCATGTAGCAAAATTATTTAAACTAATTATGAAACTGGGTTTCTGTTGCAGCCTGTGTTTTTCAGCACAAGGGGTTACATAAGCTTCATCAAACCAGACCAGACAATGTGGTACCAAGCGTGTAAGACTTGTAACAAGAAAGTGACTGAAGCAATGGACTCTGGTTACTGGTGTGAAGGTTGCCAGAAGAAAGATGAAGAATGCAGCTTAAGGTTAGAATCTAAGAACTTGGTATAGGTACCACATTTATCTTCCTCTTCAGACAACTTACTTGTGTCTACTTTGGGTGTTGTCAGGTACATAATGGTGGTGAAAGTCTCTGACTCAACAGGAGAAGCTTGGTTTTCATCATTCAACGATGAAGCAGAGAAGATTATTGGATGTTCAGCTGATGAACTCAACAAACTAAGATCTGAGGTAAGGAGAGACAAACCCTATAAGAAAAACCATGTTGAAGATAATCTTATGTGATGTTTAATGTTTTTAAACTGTTTTACCAGGGAGGTGAAGTTAATGAGTTTCAGACAAAGCTGAAAGAAGCAACGTGGTCGTCTCATGTCTTCAGGATTAGTGTCACTCAGAATGAGTACAATGGTGAGAAGAGGCAGAGGGTGACTGTCAAAGGAGTGGCTCCTGTTGATTTTGCAGCTGAAGCAAGATTGTTGCTCCAAGACATCTCCAAGAAGAACTAAGCATCTCAGTAGCTCTCAAGTGTCACAATGTTAGGAGTCTGTTTTGCCTAAAAAAGTCTCAGAACTTTGCTTGTAATAAGCTTTTCTGCAGTTTGTATTGTTATAACATCCTTTAATTTGAGTAAAGCTTTATTCCTTAGTATTATTCAGCTGCTTCAGACTTTAATGTGATATATATTGCGTTTGAATATAAATATGGATGTAGTTAGGACTAGGTACATGCAGGATGCAACGAACTATTCCTCTTGGGTCGTTTGTTTGAGCGTCTGCATTTGAGTGATTGTGATTCTAGTAGCTAAGTCTGTTATGTTGTTTCATAGATTGCAACACCTGGTCTCTTTGTGATGTAATCCAATTCTAAAGAACTCATTCTCTTCCAAATATTCACAGTCAAAGAGACTGGGAGCATTTAATAAGTTCACTCAAAGGTTAGCCATGTTTATCATGGTTGGGATCAATGATATTGAAAACACACATTCATCTTCTAAGTTTTGTCATAGGGTTACATCCACAGAGTGGGAAGAACTCTTTAAATGATTTCTTATGATAATTGAATGTTTATAAAGTCTCCAAAGAAGGATTTAAAGCGATGAAAATACAAAAAAAAAAAAGAATATCAAGAAACTAAACCCACCAAAAAACAGCCAAAACGACTTGAAACATCAAACTCAACTCAAGTAGTAAGGCCAAAAGAGAAGAACAAAACAATGCAAAAACAAAAAATTAAAACTACTCTCTTATGCTGGTGCACATTAGCTGCAAATTCAAGATGAAACACCACCACCGCGAGGCCCGCCACGTCCTCCTCCTCTTCCACCACCTCCGTTTTGAGGAACTCTCTGGTAACCTTCTCCTCCATTCCGCGGGTTTGGTCTACCTGAAAACTCACCTCTTCCGTACCATCCTCTTCCTCCTCCTCCTCCTACACCACCACCACGTCCTCCTTTGAAACTCTCGTTCCTGAAGCTTCCTCTTCCTCCAAAGTACCTTCCTCTACCACCTCCATTGTTACCTCCTACAAAACATTACAAACCATCTTTCACATACACAACAAAACTCCTTCACTATACCATCCTTGTCTCTCTCATGTTTGTTTGTTACCTCGACTGTTTGTTTTCTTCTCCTCCAAAACAACTTGACGATCACCAATTGTAATCGGTGAGGCCTCAAGCGCGCTTTGCTTTCCGCTGGACGTTTCGAACTCCACAAAACCAAAACAGAAACCTTGCTGCTGAGAGAGAGATCACAAACAAACGTGTAAGGAAGGTAACCAGTTAAGTTACACTTGGAGAAGATTATAGATTAATTTATATATATCAAAACCTTATTGCTTCTGACTTGAATCCCCTCGTGCTTAACATCACCAAAGCTCTTGAACACCTCTTCAAGTTGTGTTGGCGTGGTGTCAAAAGGTAAGTTCCGGACATAAATCGAGTGACCATCATCTGTAATAACAAGTAGACAGAACAGCCAAGAAGATATCAATAACCAAGGATTGTTATTCAAACAGCAAAATGCAAAGAAGTTACCGACCTTCCACATCAACATTGCTACTGTTTTGAACATTCTCAAGACCTGAAGAATCATTGGGAGCTGCTGCATGCCCAGCAGGTGGAGGAGCTGGCTTCTGGTTGGTTCTGACTGGAGCTGCTGCTCTTGGTTTGTTCCGAGCAACTAGTGATGGTGGTGCTGGACTGCTTTTCATCAGTTTGAGCTGTTTGTATCACACAAAGACTTGCAACATTCACTACCAATAGGAGGACACATTATTGATTTTATTTATTTATTTAACATTTATATAAGATATTTTAGTTTTTGGGTTTAAATATAAGACTATTTTGGAGCATTATCAAAGTTAGATATACAAAAAAAAAAAAAAGACGAATTTGTGAAATTTTATTAACATTATTGCTTAATTTAACGAATCAAGACTAATTTAGATCTATTTAAATCATTTTAACCGATTTAGAACAGTTTAAACCGATTTGAATCGTTTATATCAGTTGTTTCGGTTAGGACCGAACTGCCTAGACCGATTTTTAGAACCATGCTACAAACAAATGAAAGATAATGAGAAAACCAGTTATTAAGCAGTTAAAGACTCACGATTGAAGCATAGGTAGGAGGATCTCCATTAGA
Organism: Brassica rapa; assembly: GCF_000309985.2. NCBI lineage: Eukaryota > Viridiplantae > Streptophyta > Magnoliopsida > Brassicales > Brassicaceae > Brassica > Brassica rapa. The sequence goes on along the minus strand of NC_024803.2, from coordinate 3,934,665 downwards.
CACTGATAGAATCTCACTGTGAATTATTTGAGCTGGAGGGTCTATTGGCTCAACGTCAACAACAACTCCTTCATCTTTCTCACAAGGATCATACACCTCCGCCACATTCTCAACATCTTCCTCCTCAATAGTAGCAACTGGCTCTGGCTCAACCTCAGCCTCATGACTAACAATAACACTTTCTGACAACACACCAAATGAGTGTTCTGTGGTAAGAAACAAAAAAAAAACAAGGACTTGGATCTTTTCACCGTACCTGGTTCAACAGGAGCCTGAACATCCTTGATGGTGACAGACCTGGCTTGTGTACTCACATCTTTCTCCTCAAGGAAACGAAACACATCGTTTAAGACAAAGTACCCCTTGTCCTGTGGAGCCAAGAAGAATGTTTGGCTGAACTTCTTCCTCACATTATCCTTCCCGGTTAAGCGTCCGGTTACCAACACAATAACCCCTCTCTCATGAGACTCCTGAGCATCTGCAGTGTCTATCTCCGCCGTGTAGTCTTCATAGTTCAACGACATGATCTTATCATTGATCGCCTAAACACTCAAAGTATAAACCAATGTTAGATCAAAGTTGAAGACTTTATAAAGTTAAGAGCATAGAAGAATCTCACTTGCATAGTTGTGACAGTGGTCACAGTACCGGTAACATCAGGACGGGTTAACAAGCTGGAATCTTGATAGAACCGGTGGACTAAACCGGGAGATTGGTGAAGAATGTGATAGTATTGCTCCACAAAGGCACGGCCTACAACCTCAGCACCAGGGGAAGTGCTAGCTTCCTGCTGTGCCATCTACACTCAATAACAAAAAGTGATATTCTTTCGATTAATTAACATAAATGATGATTAAAAGTCAACGATCTGTTCAAGATTTCACTGTTCTAGATGAAAGTAAGCTCTCTCTCTCTCTCTCTCTCTCACACAAACACAAAACCCTAGAGTGAAAAAAGAGATCATTTTTACAAGAACGACACTAAACTCTTTAATGGTTGTAATAAATTAATCGAGAAGAGAAGTAAATGAAGGAATGGGTCAGATCAATCAAGCTTAGATTAAGAGGGAGATTAAGGTTTCTAAGAAGGAGTCAAAAGGAAGAGATCGAAAGAAGGAAGGAAGGAAGTGTAGTTTGTACTTACAGTGATCTGAGGGGGAGAGAGAGGACAAAAAAGAGATCTGTTGTTGCAGGAGAAACAGAGGAAGGACGAGAGAGACAGCGACAGACGGGGAGAGAGAGTGTGAGAAGGAACATAACTACTAGTACGGAGTTTAGTTTAGTTCAGTTCAGTTCTGTTCTGTTCGGCCCACTAAGACTTAAAGTTCAGTTAGGCCCACTAATCAAGTCCATTATGGGCTTTAGGTTTAGTTTCTAGCGTTCTTGCAATGAATTTATAATAAAAGTAAAAATTAATAAAATATAATATTCGTGATATTATTAATTTTAGAGTTTTTCTCGAATCGTTACTTGGGTTCCTAGTGTTTGTAGGGTTTGGAGTATTAAATTGTTATATATATATAGAGATTCCGAGGAACAAGGGATCAAACGTGACAAACAAAAAAAATTATTGTTGCAGACTGAAACAATGACGAAGATATTCGATCTTCCAACAAATTTGGTAGAGGAGATTCTCTCAAAGATCCCCTTTAAATATATGAGAGAAGTGCGATTAACTTGCAAACAATGGGACACTTTATCCAAGAGTCGGAGCTTTTCAAAGATGCACATCGATAAACTAAGTGAAATAAGGGAAGGGGAGTCTATGATGGTCGCCTGGATAGATTACGATCTATATCTCATGAGGGTCCTTCTCGTGGACAATGAAGATCCAATTGTAGAGTGGAAAGGTAAGCTTAACCAACAAATAAAGATATCTAAAGTTTTCCACTGTGACGGTTTATTGTTATGCGTCTTGAAAGATGATGCTACCAAAGTTATCGTTTGGAATCCGTATTGGGGTCAAACAAGGTCGATAGAATGTAGATGCCCCTCATATGGATATAACATGTTCAGTTATGCTCTCGGATATGAGGACAAGGGCTCTTGTCGTAGTTACAAATTCTTGAGGTTTATAGATCGATACGTTGACTATGCGACCAGAGACGAATTTTTATGGTATGAGATTTATGATTTCGACTCTAGCTCATGGAAGACTCTTGATGTCACTCCACACTGGCGTATACAATTTTGCCATGGAGTGTGTCTCAAAGGAAACACTTACTGGCCTGCTTCACAAAGGAAGAGAGAAGGAGACGTGCTTAACGATCACATAATCTGTTTCGATTTTACAAGTGAGAGTTTTGGTCCTCTTCTGCGTCTGCCGTTTGACGCTGGGTATTGTGACTATGTGACTTTATCATGTGTTAGAGAAGAGAAGCTTGCGGTTTTACTTACGCACAACGAAGCAGGTCCAATGGAGTTTGAGATATGGATTACTACTAAGATTGAGGCAGAAAATGTGTTGTGGAGCAAGTTCTTGAGAGTGCTGGAACCGGATCTTGCCCCTCTGATTACATGTAATGGTTTCTTCGTTGAGGAGGAGAATAAAGTCGCCATGGGTTTTGTAACAGACCTCTCCATAACAACATTTAACATTGTTGGAGAGGCTGGATACTTAAAAAAACTGAAACTCGTAGAATGTTTAGAAATAGACATACAGTGTGCACGTGGGGCAAATGCGTGCTCTTATGTTCCAAGTCTAGTGCAAATCAAGCAACCTGCTTCAGGAACTAAAAGGAAAGAACAAAGTGACTTAGAAAAGCAACGATGTGATCAAAACATTTCGAGACTTGTTGCATTTAAAAAGCGTAGCAAGTTTTGGTAATCTGCATGCAGGAGGAAGGCAAAAGGAGAGAATAAACGAGATGCTTAATTAGTATTTCAACTATGTCTTTCATTTACTCTTTTAGCTCTTTCGATGCTGCGTGTCTTTATTAAGATGTCGTTTTAGTGTTGGTTTTCCATTTTGATATGTAATCGTTTTCTTTCTTTTTTAGATTTTGATATGAGTTTTTTGGTTTAACTATCATTTCTTGTTGCTTAGGTTTTGGAGTTTCCTATATATATAAACGTATGTCCATCTCTTAGCTTGTGGGCATAACTAAGAAAAAATCTTTGTTTACGTTATCGCAGTTTCGGGTAGTTCAGATTAGTACAAGTATTAATAGAGGAAGCTGTTTAAACTGAAATCTATTTCTTTGGTGGGAGTAATAATGATCATGAATCGTGTGATGAAACAGCTTCGTGCGTTCTTACAAGCGAAACAGAGGTTTTTTATGTATCTAGTTATCCCATTATATACAGTAATCAAGGACAATCATCTTTCTTCCATTTGACCCATTAAAATGCTAAGAGATCTTATTTGTCCCTTTCGTTTTACCAATTTTTCATATAAAAACTAAGAGATAACTTGGGAATATATTTTCGTTGTTAGTGAGAGAACAGAAGGAGGTAAAAATTCGTTTTACCAATTTTTCATATAAAAACTAAAATCTTATATTATAGAACACAAGGAGTAACAGATAATGCAAAACTTATTTGGATCCCAAACTTTTTCTTTTCGAGAAAAACATAATTTGGACCGTATTTTTGTCTACCTACGCGAAGATGAAGAGGTCACATCGGGACTAATAAAAATGAAAAAAAAGAAAAACCTCTCTTGTTTTAAGCCCGCGGCGAGAATCGAACTCGCGGCCTTTCGCTTGTAGGCATCACATCTATTAAATTCAACTAGGATAGGACCCGCGCCTTGCGCGGGATTAAGTTATTATTTTTATTATATTTTGGAGAATGAAACAATAGTTTGGCTTCATTTGGATTAGGGGTGTTCAATCCGGATATCGGGTTGGTTTCGGTTCGGCTCGATTTTTTCGGTATTTCGGTTAGTAAAATATAATTACTATTCTAAATCTATATTTACTTTGACTTTAGTCTTTCACATATTTTTGAAAGATTTCAACTGGACGACTAAATTGATCAGCCAATCTTATTGCTTTAAATCATTAGTATTTATATATATATATTATTTAGTTTGAATATTTATTAAATAAAAATTCATATGCGTTATATTTTATGATCATTTGTAACTTATTATAACAAAAAAAATAATCTATTGATCACAAAATTTTCAGAGTGGGAATCTTCAAATTTCTAATAATATATAGACGTTTTGAAAAATTCAAAATATAACATATAAGAAAAAATATAAATGATTTTATTATATATTTAATGTGATTTTTTTAATATCTTTCAATAATAAAAAAATTAAAAAAAAAGAACTAAGATACCAAAATTGTTATCAAATATTTATTATTCATAATAATTAATTTTCATATATACGTTAATCATATTAGGTAATTTCATTAATTGTCATATATATATTAGTCATCTATGGTAATTCCGTAGGTTTTATTTAAGGAAAGAAAATAGCATATCATATCATTATATCATATAGTTTGACCAGCTTATGTATCTAACAACTAAGATACAAAAATTGTTATCAAATATTTATTATTCATAATAATTAATTTTCACATATACGTTAATCATATTAGGTAATTTCATAGCTTTTATTTAAGGAAAGTACAAAACATTTTTTGGTACGTTATTTATCAATTCGATAGTTAGTTTAATAAAAAGTGTAATATAAGTTAAGATGGACCAACCTATTTTCTAAGAATAGTATATTTTATATAGTTATTTATTAAATAAGAATTTATAATCATACGGTTCTATGATCATTCATATCGTTTTATAACAAAATATTTAAATCATCGATAACAAAAATTTTAATCTGAAATCTTTAATAAGTTTATAATTTATAAATGTTCTTGAAAATTCATTGAAAGTTTTAATATTAAAATATTTATGTAATCTTATGGTATATAGTGTTTAATCTATATATATATTTATTTTATTATTAAATGATATTTTTTACTCATATGGTTTTAAAATCATGTGTATCTTCTTATAATAAAAATGTTAAACCATTGATCATTAATTTTTAACATAATAATTTTAATAGTTTTAGTCATTTATTGTCGTTTTTAAAAATCCAAAATATAACATATACGAAAAAATCTAAATTTTACCTTTATAGCTAATTTGATTGTTTAATTTATTTTAATAATATAAAATTAAACAAAAAATGATGGAGGAGATATAAATTGTTATCAAATCTTTATTATTAAAATCATTAATTGTCATATATATATTAGTCATTTATGGTAATTTCGTAGGTTTTATTTAAGGAAAGAAAATAGCATATCATATCATTATATCATATAGTTTGACCAGCTTATGTATCTAACAACATATAAAAATCGAATATGGACCTACTTATTTTTCAATTGAATGTAATTGACTACCTAATTGAGTGCCACCTATGCATTGGGGCCTCTTTTAATTAATACAAAATTGAGGTTACATCTTTTCAAATGTTTCTCAATTAATATATAGGGGATTATTCAAATTTTGATTCAAATACTCCATAACTAATGATATAAAAAGGGGCTTTGTCCAATGGATTCCTGTGTACAAAAAGTGTTATGAAGTTTGAAGATTACGAGAAGAACCACAGTGACTTCATCGTTGTAAGAAGCACAACCGAAAGATAAACATTCAGTGTTTTCAGACCAGACAAAAATGTCGAACAACATTACTTTCATGTGTTGTTTTCTTCAACCTCAAGTGGTTTGTTGGAGGGAACACTAACCCCCAGCTGTCATGTCTGACTCACTTAGAGCTTGTTTATCATCACCACACTTTGGTTATTTCTTTCAAAATGAATGATCTTTTGAGGCATCATACACAGTCTAGTTTCACAGATGTTGGTTGAAAGCTGTCTAGTAAGGGATCATACATGTCAAGGAGACCACAATCCGGAACAGTCTTGGCAGGCTCTTCCGGAGTAAGGAGAGGACGAAGCTTGTGTATGAACCATCTTTGTTGGAGAACTCATGGCGATGGCTGTGGTAGAGTCGGTTTCAGCTGAAATGCGTTGTGGATGCGGTTGTTCTGTATTTGTGATGTCATAAAACTGACTTACCAAAAAAACAAAACAATGAATAATGGAGATGCGAAGCGAAGCGAGCGCTCTACCATATGAGCTACATCCCCTAACGTTATTGAAGTTAATGTCATCGTTTTTCTTAATTTCATTTTATGAAATGGGCTAACCAGGGTTGAAGCCCAATTACTCATGATTTTTTCCTATTCTATCTTTTCCACTCTCTAAATCGGTGAAGGAGATGAAATGATCGATAAGATGAAATCAGCAGGTTATATAGTAAGTTGTTGGATAAGAAAGAGTATTATAGGTTTCAAAAGATATTGTGTGGGATTGAAAGGCTTGAACAACTTGCGAAGATTGTGTTCAAAATTATAAAAGCTGATGGGTTCAAACCAGCTAACTAGAGGTAACGGTTTGTACAAAGAAGCGGCAATGAGAGAAATTGATGTTAATTCTAAGAAGTACAGAGTTGATCCACGGTTTTTTTTTAAAGAAGAGCAACGAAGTTTGTTAAGAAACCGCATAATAAGATGAGACGGAGAACGTGATGTTGATGATCTTCTTCAACATCTGATATATATCTCTTTAAAGGTATATGGTTCAAAACAGTCTTTGTTCTTATACCTTGTTATTATTTTGTGAGAAGGTACCCCGCCCAATAATATTTTTGGCTCAACCCAATGTAACTTTACACACCTTTCATGGTTAGCTTAAGTTACTTAATTTTCCTTGGTTATCTGATTGTGCTTCTCGTGTACTTCCAAGTTGAACTGACTTGTCGAGTCTTCGTCGATATGTTAATTGCATTTCAACGTGATACAAAAATACAGCTAATGAAGTCAAAGTCAAAGTCTATGCATAGATCTTTCTTCTTAGAAAACTCTCCCCCTATCACTCATTGTATCTTCATTGAAACCACAAGAATAGCATTCCACATGCATGAAGTCAAATTCGACTCCTACATCTTTCTTCTTATAAAACTCTCTCTCGCTCTTTCTCCATTGTAACCACAAGAGTGGAGTCTCTCTTCTCCAGCATTATCATCCTGCTCTTAGTTTCTTTTTCCTGTTTCATTTCTTCAGGTAAATCTCTGAATATAAAGAACAAGAAGATCTCTCTCCATTTCTCTACTTGTCTCTTCCAAAAACTTATGAAGTCTTATCTACAGGAGCGCTCACCAGCAACAAAGGAAACATCACAATCAAATGGGATCTCATGAACTGGACCCCTGATGGCTACATTGTAAGTCTTAACAAAATCTTCTTTGAACATGAACCTCTGAATCATCTTTGTGTTTCCTCAGGCCGTGGTTACAGCTTACAACAACCAGAAACAACGTTCAATTCCTTCACCTGGATGGAAAATGAGCTGGAGATGGGCCAAAAAAGAGGTGATATCAGATATGGAGCATGGCTGGTGCACAAACCACAGAGCAAGGAGATTGTTCAATGTACAAAGGAAACATCCCTAAATCATGTGTTCTTAAACCAACAGTCATTGATTTGCTTCCTGGTACTCCTTACAACCAGCAGATCTCAAACCGCTGCAAAGGCGGTGTTTTGAAACCCGGTTTAGCAAGTTCATTCCAGATCACCGTTGGTGCTGCTGGTACCTCAAACAGTACTGTTCGGATGGCTGAGCACCTAAACAGCAGTATATTTGTGGACCGACGACCAAGAACGTTATGCGGACGAAGTTTATAACCTCTGACTTAAAGAGAACCACTAGTGCCTTGAGTAAGTTTCCCAACATATACAAACCTGTAATTCTGATTTTTGAACTCACCTTGGTTTGTTTGTTTTTGTTCTTATTTAGTGACATGGAACATTGCTTGCGTCTTCCACAAGGCAACATGAACACCTCAAATATCTAAAGGAAAAAATCTCATAAGCGAGTTTATCTCCAGAATTTTATGTTGTTTTGTATTTTTCATGTATGGTTTATGTTTTAAGCGAAAATAAAAAAACACTAGCTACTTGGATTGATTTACAGTGTATTCTAGACGGCTTCATTCCAGAACTGAACTGATATATCTCTTGTTCCACAAGTAACAAAGAATGATTCGTGCGTTCCACGTAACAATCTCGTTGTTTGCTTTATCTGTAGAGATTATAAACTCTTCCGTGTCATTAAAGATTGTCTGTGAGAGATTGTGGTGACGGAGATTATGTTGTGAGTTCTAAAAGGACTCCGTTCTATAAACGTATAAAAAGTTATTATTTTAGGGTTGTGTGAGATTATGTTGAGAGTTCTGTAGACAAGTGCAACTTTCAAAGTCCTGGAACTTAGTTGCTTGAGTTTGAAGTATGATTAACCTATTTGGAGTTTTGGTTTGGTTAAATATAAACCGAACAGAAAGGCACTAATCCGGTTTCAAAGACTATATAGACTAAGAATATTTTGGTCAACCAGCCGGTGTGGCTTAACAACTTTATTTCGGATATTTGGCTTACCTGTAGAAAATAATCATTCTAATCAACTTAAACTTCCTTTTTCAAATCAACTAAACCAAACTAAATGATTTAAAAAAAAACATTGATAAATAGTTAATTATATCATTTTACAATCTATATTTGGCTTACCTGTAGACAATAATCATTCTAATCATCTTAAACTTCCTTTTTCAAATCAACTAAACCAAACTAAAATGATTTTTAAACATTGATAAATCGTTAATTATATCATTATATAATCTGTATTTTTATTATGTATAATAATTAATTATTTACAACATATGTGAATTATAAAACAAATTCACATATAATGATTCCATAATGTAGTTCTTCACAAAAACTAAATGAAGTTTCTAAAGTAAATTTTGGGAGTAAAGTTGATTAGTATTTTTTGTCAACAAAGTGATTAATATGTAGTTTCTTGGTAGGTGATAGTGTCGGCAATATAAGAACTTTTACTTGTCCGTGTAATATAAGAGCATGAGCATTGGTGAACCCCACTTTGGGGTTCACCAAATTTTTTTAATATTTTTTTGTGGGTCCATAAACAGTTATGAACCCGAATTTGTTGTTTTCTGCATTAGTGAACCCGAAGAAAGAGTTCATAGGAATAAAATAATAATATTTTTTATTTTTTTTTAAATTTAAAATTATTCAGAATACATGAATAAAATATTAAAATATATTATAAAATTTATGAAAACACTTTATTCAACCTATGTTTTAGTTTTGGAGTTTAAGTTTTGGTTTTGAGATATGTTATAATATTTTAGTTTGTGTTTTCAGATGTAGAAAAGCTATGTTAGAGTTTTGGAGTTTATGTTGTTTCTTAACTTAAATTCAATTCATAGAAACATTTTGTTCGATGATCAGTCTACGCATTCAACAAAGGAATTAAGTTCGAGAATGTTTAACTTAGGATAAAAGTTCACATAGAAAAACCATTCAAGTTTTACAAACCGAAATACATAAGTTGATAAGTTGCTAATGAAACAAAAGGAAACAAGTTAAGATGATAGAGAGGAAAGACCGTAAAAGAGCCATCTAATTTCGTGAGGTAGAAGCAATGCTACCTGTAGAAGAAGAGAACACAAGTTAAAGCAGAAGCAAAGTAGTAACATTGAAGATGTAGACAACACAAACAAGTCAAATGAGAAGACTTACCATCGATTCTGCTGAAGTGCTTGATCAGTAGTTCAGTACACTCCTTCCTTTCCGGACATACACACAGTAATGGAGTTGTCGTCCCGTCTCTAACCACGTTGAACACAAACAAATCTCCGTTGGTGCATCTGTTATCACGACAGAACTTTCTCCACCCTCTGCTGATGTAATATACGCCGTCTGATTCGCTAAATCCGAAGCGTGCAGTCCATGACTTTCCCTCCTTGTTGACAAGTTTGACCTCTTTGCATTGTTGGTTCAAAGCACCACACCTCATAGCTTCCACAGGAAGAAACTACAAACACATACATAACATCAGCCAAGAAGCAGTACTAGAATCACACAATAAATAACTAAATTTTACTCACCATTTTGTCGTCCTTTTGATTTGTAGGAGTAACCTCAGCCAAGAAGCAGTAGTCGTATGAGAAAGTAGGAGCATCATCCGCGTCGGACCACAGAATCTCACAACAGCTAGGACCAAAAGGAGTCACATGAAAGACCATGTCTCCTTCGTGTTTGAAGATGACAATGTCACCGATTCGAAGATCATGTGCTTCGGTGAACTCTTTCCAACCTTTGGTGAGTGTCCTGCCTTCTCGGATCACCTCCCAAATTTGATCCGAAGCGTCCGATCTTAGCTTCCATGGTTTATTGATCTCAGCCCCTTGTATGTGTTTTGAGTAGAAGTCAAGTGGTATTGCCACGCCACTGTGAAAACCAGGAAGAAGAGGCTTGAAGAAATGAGGTTCTCGGGGAGTTTCCATCTGCAACAATCGAGTTCCAATTACATGTAAGAAACAAAGAAGATGAGAAAGACATGTTCCAATCGTATGGCCAAGGTAACAACGACTCTATTCCGACTAGAAATCTAACCAAGAACCAACGAGTTTACGCTTTGGTCATTACTACGAGCCACTACTTAGTTACTAACTGAAGTGAATATAACCTCTAAACCCCTCTATCGATTTGAAATTTCACAGAAACTAACCCTAATGAAACGAGCATGCCGATTTACATCAATTAATCGAAAACCCTCTATCGATTTTGAAACCCTCAAACAAAAAATCCCCAAATCGATTTAAAACCGAAACACAAAAAGATGGAGAGGAGGTGGAGAATTCTACCGTTCAACTCAATACTCACCTAAGAGGTGGAGAAGAGAAACCAGAGTGGATTTGCTGGAGAATACCGCCGGAGATGGAGGTCGCACAGAGAATCGCCTCAGAGAGAAAAAAACCCTAGCTTTTACGGAGATGAGAGAAATGAATCAAGACGCCGAGACCCTTCTTTCTCTCTCGCCAACGCGGAAAGGAGAAGCCACTGAGAGGAGGACACGTGGCGTGAACCCGCCCCTTACGAGTTCACCCGTAAGGCCCGGTTCGGCGAAACAAACCCTTTTTTTATGTGTTTTTAATCAATTGGGCCTATGAACTCGAGCCCGTGAACCCCGCATGATACCTCAATGCGCATGGTCTAAGGTGTCATCCAATAAACAAAACGAGAACGAACGAACGAATACTACAAAAGTAAACCAACACTTAGTAATAGAGACCCCCTTGTGGGTTAGCGATGTACGTATTAATATGATATGAATTTAATAATTTGGAGTGGTAGTCTCATCGTTTCCACGTATTGACAAAGATTGTTTACTAACCCTCTATTGTCTCATACATCGAATGGCTAATTTCGAGACTTTAAGGTCCTTAACGTGAACATCATGTTGGAGAAAATATGAAATGGTCAATTGTGTATCATCGTTATAGTCGGTCACAAAAAAAAAAAAAAAAAAAAAAAAGAATCATTTGATTCTGTAAAAACTAAATTGATATATTGTTGTTTGTTAGGAAAACATCTAAAAATTGATATATTGGCCGACTCGTTTTATTTAAATGTCAATATTTCAATAATATAAGTAATATGAATTTCAAGTTTGTAAACCACCTATAATATCATTTTACAAATTAATTACTTTCTCTCGGTTGGCAATACAATTATAAGGGTTTAAATTTTGGAAAACATAGGTAAATATATGATTAAAAATAACTGAATAATCGAAATCTGTCATATTACATGTTTTTTTTGTTTTCTCCACCGACAGCCTAAAACACTGTCAGTGGCCCACGTTCCTCTAAAGCTGTCCTCTTCGGTAATACCTTCTGTTATTAAACTAACTTCCCATGACAATTACACTAAAGCCCTTTTCCATTCATGAACACACAAAAACTTCATCGTGATAAGAAAAGAAAAGGAATACCCAAAACTTTCACAGATCTTTTTATTCGGTTAAGAGTTTTAATTCAAGAAATTATTGTACAATTTGTACTTAACCGAACGTAATTTGATCTACGTTCTTATTGCTTCAAATTTTATATTTTTGTTTATATTTACATGTGATTAAATCTTTACAGAACAATCGTACTTTCAAAGAAGAATTTTGTCAGTCTATAAAATATTATTGCAAATTTTAAATGTACAGCAATATTAGCTTAGAGCATGAGCATCAGTGAATCCCCTTTGAGGTTCATCTTCTTAATTTTTTATTATTAAATTTTTTATTTTTTTCATTTTGATTTTTTTTTTTTAAAAAAAAAAAATTGACCAATCGCGGACCGCCACGTGTTGTGGGACCCGTGCTACAGTGATGAATTTTAGGAGAGATGGTATCATGCAGAAGAGGTGAAAAGGGGCGAGTTCATCACTTTTACTTTTTTTAATATTTTTTTTTTTCGTAAAACGTGTGAACCTTCCTCTTAAACCTCTAATGCTCTTGCTCTTAGCAGTTAGTTTTTAAATGCGTTGTCGTATTTCTTTAAATGGAAATCATTTGTCATTTACTCCAAATGATAGAAGGGTAAAAGGGTCAAATCACTATTCTCAGCTCAAAATATACAACAGCAGCCACTAGCCAGCCAGATCCCATATCCTTCAGTGCTTCTCCTTCCCCATTTGCAAAGCTGGAAAAATCTTGCTGCTATCTCTCTCTCTATAAGTCCACTTATCCTTCAAGCAAAGCATCTTCCTCCGAGATTGTCTGGTCTTAAATTCAAACCAGACCCATCTAAGGGATCTGGAACAATCTTTGTCTCTGGTTCTTGTCTGACCAACAGAGCAATAACAAACATGGAGTCTTCTGTCTCCAGATCTACCTCTGTAGTCTCCAAAATGAGTTTCTTGGCTGTGTTGGTCGTCTTCTTGATTTCTTCGTCTTATATAACTTCAACAGGTGACTTCTTATTAACTTTATCACTTTGATCTGCTTACTTGGCTCTGTTTCTTCATCTTAAAGAGAGATCTTATCAATCATCTAGTCTGAAACTTGATTGAGATAATGACAATTGTGTATTAATATGCTTTTTTTAGTACTCTGTTACAATACTCTGTTAAATTCAGTTAGTGAAAGCTCAGATCCTGAAGTTATGACTTCAATTTCCATATTAATCCCTTCCTATGTTTTTTACTTAATCAGTCAATCATGTTTATAACAGGAAATAAAAAGAAAGCTTCAAGTTTCTCTGATCTAAAAATAGAAACTTTCTGAAAAAGTACAAAACTTGATGTTGCATGCTTTTGTCAATTATGCAGACAGTTTGGTCTATGTCTGGTTTCTACAAACTAATATTAATTGAGCAAAGTTCTAACCTTTTTGTATATAATTCTTAAAAATCTATTTGCAGAAGCATATGATGCGCTTGATCCAGAAGGAAACATTACAATGAAATGGGATGTCATGAGCTGGACTCCTGATGGCTATGTTGTAAGTTCAAGAACCACAAAAAAAAAAAAAAATCAGCCTTGCTTGTTGGTTTTGATTATTGAACTGTTTAATTGTTCCATCTAGGCCGTGGTTACCATGTTCAACTTCCAGAAATACAGACACATTCCATCTCCAGGGTGGACATTAGGTTGGAAATGGGCCAAGAAAGAAGTCATATGGAGTATGGTCGGAGCACAAACAACCGAACAAGGTGAACATATACCATTAATCTAAAGTTCTGGTTGCAAATGAGAATTAATTTCTAACATTAATGTATTTAACAGGTGATTGTTCAAAGTACAAAGGAAACATACCACATTGTTGTAAGAAAGATCCAACGGTTGTAGATTTACTCCCCGGGACTCCTTACAACCAGCAGATTGCTAATTGCTGCAAAGGCGGTGTCCTCAACTCATGGGTTCAAGACCCTGGCAATGCGGCTAGCTCCTTCCAGATCAGTGTTGGTGCTGCTGGAACCACAAACAAAACCGTCCGCGTGCCGAGAAACTTCACTCTCATGGGCCCTGGTCCTGGCTACACTTGTGGTCCAGCTAAGGTTGTTAGACCAACCAAGTTTGTCACCACCGACACACGCAGAACCACTCAAGCTATGAGTAAGAATCAATAATGATTTATGTTAGCATTGTATCAAAATTATAGTGTTAAATATAAACATATTTATTGACAAAACAAATTTTAACTAAGACTTAGTTAAATTAAAAATATTGTTAAAACTAAATGAGAAATAATTATTTATGATTTCAGTTTATATATTTTTTTTAAAACCAATAAAACACAATTTAGATTTTGTTTACAAACCAAATTATTTTTAAAAACATTAACCGTCTTGTTTTTAACTTACTGCAGTGACATGGAACATTACATGCACATACTCACAGTTCCTTGCTCAAAGAACACCCACTTGCTGCGTCTCTTTGTCTTCTTTCTACAACGAAACCATTGTCGGATGTCCAACATGCGCATGCGGATGCCAAAACAACAAAACAGAGTCTGGCGCCTGTCTCGAGTGAGTAAAGTCTAAAACTTTGTGTCTTCTGGTTCTGTTTTCAACCACAAAGTCTAAACCTTTTCTCTGTACACAGCCCTGATACACCGCACTTGGCGTCTGTTGTCTCACCACCCACCAAGAAAGGAACGATCTTACCACCACTAGTGCAATGCACGAGACACTTGTGTCCTATCAGAGTGCATTGGCATGTGAAGCAGAACTACAAAGAGTATTGGCGAGTGAAGATCACGATCACAAACTTTAACTACCGTTTAAACTACTCACAGTGGAACATGGTGGCACAACATCCGAACTTCGATAACATCACTCAGATCTTTAGTTTCAACTACAAGTCTCTCACTCCTTACGCAGGACTAAGTAAAACTACTAACTTTGTTCTTATCTTCCCTCTCTTCTTGGTGATCATAAAGGTTGATTCTTTTTATGTTTCTTTTGCAGATGATACGGCTATGTTGTGGGGAGTGAAGTTCTATAATGACTTCTTGTCGGAAGCAGGGCCTCTTGGGAATGTGCAGTCTGAGATTCTGTTCCGTAAGGATCAAGCAACGTTCTCGTTTGAGAAAGGATGGGCTTTTCCTCGTAGGATCTACTTTAATGGAGATAACTGCGTTATGCCGCCTCCTGACACTTACCCTTTTCTTCCCAACGGTGGTTTCAGACCGGAAGTCTCTGTCTTCGCCTCCGTGCTCCTTCCTGTTCTTCTTGTTTTCTTCTTCTTCTTCTCCGCGTAAGAGATTGATGGGTTTTGCCACTGACGATGATCCTGTGTCCGGTTTGGTTAGGGTTGGTTTGATTGAACGGTGGAGTGGTGTACACGCTATTTATGATTCTTTATGTTTCCCAAAGATCATTAATCTTTTCATACTTTTATGGTATATAGTTTTCAACTTCAAACTTCCTTGTGTTCCTTTTTTGTTCTCATTTTCTCTATGTTCGTAGTTGTTGGGTTCTGTACTTGTAGACTGATAAGAAAAGATGATAATGTTATTTGTTTATATATTTTATAGAGTTCAGCAATGAAGACTAATATCAAAATTTTGTATTAATTTTCAAAACTAATATCAAATTCTTGAAGATGATAATAAAACGTAGAAAATTGAGTCTAAATCATGAATCCAACATCCATAGATGGGCTTGATCCTTTCAGGAACATTTGCTTACAAAAATACTTAATGGGCCTTTAGTTGACCCAAATTTCTCAAGGAGGATTACAAACGGGTAAGACTCATGTTTTCTTTTTTTTTTTAACATTTTTTTTTAACACAGACTCATGTTTTCATATGGGTGAATTTGCTATCTAGCCAGGTTTGGAGTCAACATTAAGTAAATAGCTTTGATTTTGACGTTATTAAATTGATAACATTTCATACACATTTTATCCGGTTATGTCCTTATCCTTTCTAAGTTACCAGTGACAGTGGGACCAAGGATTAACGTCGACGAGAGCACATGTCCAAGAGAAATTGAAATTTAATATTGTCTACGTACGGGTTAACTATTCTACGTAAGTGTTGTATTCCATTTATAAAAGTACTACGTCAGATAGAACAAACAAAATATCTTCATACGAAACAGAATTATAAACTCTAAACCTAACCTGCACACTTAAATACTAAACCATAAACTCAAGTCTCTAAATTCAAACTCAAATGTTAAATTTAATTTAAAGTTACAATATTTTAAGGAAAACAACAAAAAACAATAAATATATAAATTTTGAACTATTATTCTATTTTATCTAACATGGAATGAAAACTACTCTTGTAATTCAACCCCAACCCACCTCTAACCCTAAACCCAACACACCTTAAGACTGAAATACTAAACCCTAAACTTGAATTCCTAAACCCAAATCTAAATGTAAAATATTTTAGATTAAATTAAAATATGAAAATAATATATAATATTTTGTACTATCACCTATACTATATAAAATGGAAAGAAAAATAGATTTGAGAAGAAGTACTACACCCTAAACCCCTCAATAATTAACCATATAACAATCTTACCATAAACCCCTATATAATTAACCTTAAACCATAATCACTAATCCCTAAACTCAAATATAAACCCTAAACCCAAATATAAACCCTCAACCTAAATAGAATGGAACTAGATAAATAGTATAGTACATATTGATGAATTTTTAAAATTTATATTATATCATGGAAAAAGTTAATGCTAACTCCAAATAATATCATGAAATGTCTATGATATCATGAAATGTCTATGTTATGCAATTATAATAGAATACAACAAATAGTAAAGATCAAATATTTCATTTCACATGAATGGTCTTTCCATTTTACGTATACACGATCTATTCCACTTATATACACATTGTATTATTACATATAAATGAGAATATATTCACCAGATGGCTCAAATCCAGTTTCGAACAATCTACTTGGCAGCCTAATCTTTCATTTGTAACCTGAGAAACAAAAGTGAAAGATAAAGGTGTTAGGATTCAGATAACAAAATAAATGTAAAATAAATTGTATAGTATAACAATAATGTGGAATGAAAACCATGTACGACGTTAGGAAGAAGAAGAAGAAATGTGTGACTTTCTGATGACCACGTTTAATTTTAACTCTCTTAAATAATTTTTTTTTCATTTAAATTGCAGGTTTAGCCGGTTGCATTGAAGGTTAGAAGTGTAATATTATATAAAATACACTCCGTATCGATGTATTCTAGGGTATTTGGCTACTAATCTAAATATTGTTTTTTTTGTAGCCATACCACCTAATTCTCCTTTTCATATTGCGAAAAATGCGTTGATAAAAAAAACAAACATATTGCGAAAAATAGGCCTGGGCACTCGGAGTCTCAATCGGGTTTCGGTTTAGTCCAATCGGGTTTCGGTTTTTCGGGTTTACCAAAATCAGCCCCATTCGGGTTATATAAAAATTCGATTCGGGACCGATTCGGGTTCTATCGGGTTCGGATCGGGTTTAGTAAATCTTCAAAGAACCGGTATAATCCGATGTACTTTCGGGTTCGGGTCCCAATCGGTTCTTCGATTTAAATGTACCTGATTTATATCTACTTTGTAACCAAAAAGTAACTAAAATCGGTTCTTTGGTTTTAAAATACTTGATTTCTACCTATTTTGTAACCAAAACATAAATAAAATCGGTTCAAAAAAAAAGAAAGGAACATCAAATGTAATCATTCAAAATCAAGTGAAAGGTAAACATAGTTATTGATCGAAAGAAAACCAAATAAATGAAAGCATGAAACGAAAATCAAGTTCTCATGAAATGAAAAACATTATTCAATGAAAAATAAAACCCAAATCTAAAAACTTCAACATTCAACCGCCACCTTCATATGATAGATAATTATTTTAGATGTTCAATATATTTTGAATACATATTAGGAATTGAGATCATGTTTGGTACAAGTTCTTTTTGGAAATTTTGAATGTTTCGGGTTCTATCGGGTATCCATTTAGGTTCGGGTTCGGTTCGGGTTCGGTTCGGGTTCGGTTCGGGTTCGGTTCGGATAATACTCATAACCCGAAATACCATAAAACAAAATCCATTCGATTTTTATGTCAGGTTCGGATTTATTTTTATCGGGTCAGATTCGATTCGGGTTTTCGGGTTCGGTTTATTTGCCCAGCCCTAGCGAAAAAAGGTTTCAAGCAGATTAAATCCGCGCGGGTAGCAGATCAATTTGCGGTTAGGACTGGTGCTAGTAACATGCCACAAGGTTTTCTTCCTTGTATCATTTGTAATGAAATAAATTCAATCAGATTTTCAGGAAAATAACAAAATGTTTTTGTCTTAGCTGTAACTTACAAAAGATAATTATTGGATTGCGAATCTATTGGGCGTCACAATGTTATTAAAGAAGAAGAAAAAATAGGAAGAGATAATGGACTCGTAAATATGGGGCTTTGATTAGTTGTAGGCATGGGCATTCGGGGTCCCAATCAGGTTTCGGTTTTATCCATTCGGGTTTCGGTTTTTCGGGTTTATCAAATTCAACCCCATTCGGGTTATATAAAAGTTCGGTTCGGGACCGGTTCGGGTTCTATCGGGTTCGGGTCGGGGTTAGTAAATCTTCAAAGAACCGGTATAACCCATTGTACTTTCGGGTTCGGGTCCCAATCGGTTCTTCGGTTTAAAAATACCTGATTTGTACCTATTTTGTAACTAAAACATAAATAAAATCGGTTCTTCGAATTTAAAATACATGATTTGTACATATTTTAATAGCCAAAACATAAGTAAAATCGATTCAAAAATAAGAAAAAACATCAAACGTGATCATTCAAAATCAAGCGAAAGATAAACATAGTTAGTGATATAAAGAAAACCATATAAATGAAATCATAAAACAAAAAATAAGTTCTCATGAAATGAGAAACATTATTCAATAAAAACAAAACCAAAATCTAAAAACTTCAGGCATCAACCGCCACATTCCACCATCAATCTTCATTTGATGTAACAGATAATTATTTTAGAAGTTCAATAATATCTTAAAGTATTTTGGATACATATTAAGAATTAAGATCATATTTGGTAGAAGTTTTTTTTGTGATTTTAAATGTTTCGGGTTCTATCGGATATCCATTTAGGTCCGAGTTCGGTTCGGATTCATTTTTATCGGATCGGGTTCAGTTCGGATTTTCGGGTTCGGTTTATTTGCCCAGCCCTAATTAGTTGTGTGGCAGAGAATCTAATCCAAAATAAGACAAAGTAAGAAGATGCTTTAGAAAAATCTGTGTGCGTTGTCGATTCTGTATTTGCATCTAAACCCTAAAATTATCAACCCTCCATAAGAGCAATCAAAGCAAGGAATATATGAAGTATGTGAAGTTTTTATTTGCGTTGAAATGAATGGAAAATAATGTGAAGTTTGTTTTTCTTCAGAATATCATGTTTATAATAATATCACATATGTAAACCTATGGATGGAAGGTTATAATTATGATAAAAGGCCTATATGATGAAATCAACTTTTCTTAATATCAAGAAAATTCATTTATCACCATACCATATGCGCACCAAATATCATGTACTGATCAGTGTGGTCACACACACACACACACCAAAAAAAGAAGACAAGGCGTGATGTTAAAATGGTCCTAAGTTGACATATATTCGTAAAAAATTACAAGCTTTTAACGATTGATGTCTAAAATTTCAAATTTCACAAAAAGATGATTTGATATAAATATTAATTATGGACAATTTGGGGTTTATGTCCACTATATATTGGTATATAGGTTTGACAAGACAACGTGCGATATAATATATGCGCTCTTGAGATGTTGACTTAACATAAGGTATGAGAAGAGAAAAAGATTCAGAGTTTTGATCTAAGAGGGCAAACATATATCGTACGAAGGAGAGAACCAAATTTATGTTAATAACGATTCAGAGAATGCAAATATGTTTACGTACTACCCACCCATTTAGATGTTTAGGGCTCATCAACACCCAAATGTGGTCCATTTCTTTTTGTTCATGTGGTCCAGTTTTGGTATATACTATATAGTCTATAATACTTTTACATACATTTGATTTGAGCGAGTATTTGTCTATGCCAATCCTAAGGCGGTACCATTTGCCGATTAATATATTATTTTCTAAAGACGTTTTGCAGAAATAGTATTTTTCTGATCGAACAATAAATTAAATACCAACGATAAAGGAGCTAAATAGCAAAATTTAAGTCTGCAAGTAATGTAAAAATAATTAAAGTGATTCCTTGGATCAGTTATCAATTCTTACATAATTTGATATTCATTCAGTTATCAATCACATTGGATCCATTATGGTGTGCATATCACGAAGAAGTCAGACATATACTAGTCACGGGACCGACATGGATGTTGGTTTGTTAACTTCTTATCGGAACACGTTCCCTATTCAATAACCACAAGAAAAAAACAGTTGAATCTTCAGACAAAATTATTTGTTAATAAGATAAATCTAGTGTTTGCTTACAAAAAACAAAAGATAGAGAAGATAACTCTAGCGTTACATGTTAATCCTACAAAATTAAAATGACTACTATAATGCATTACCAATTAATCACTAAAGATCTTTACCTTTTTTTGGAAATCTATATATCCATATATTATGGGTCTTCCTATTGATACCAGACCTATCTATTTAAAGGAGGGATAATGAAATGGTAAATAGTATGGAGTTTAGTTTTCTATTGGGAGTATCATACGTTTAAGATTCGCTTCCCATATATAGTCTAGTTTTCGGTCAAAAGAGAAATTGTAAATATATCAACTGGATTATTTATAGTAGATATGCATGTTGATCAAAAAGATCAACGCTAGCCTAGAGAAAATTTCATATTTCCGTGTTTGCAAATACAATGCCAAAATGTTGAAAAAAGCATGAGCGACAACTGTACTCAGCGCAAAGTGTTGATAAAATAGATAAAATCATCTGTGTTTCTCCATGAAAGAAAAAATTATAATTACTAATCAAAATTTACATTTTTTGACAAAAACAAATTTTACAATTGAAACATTAGTGGCCCATATAAAATTTTACTGCATGGAAACATATAAGGAATTACATTTTTTTTCCTTTAATACCCATTAAGATTTGAGTTCTTGGTCGTAAAAAAAAATAGATTCGAGTTCTTGATCTGTTTTTTCTTAACCTTAAAAGCAATGGCAAGAAAAAATGCCGTACAGTACGGAAACAACGTTAGCCAAAGGGGCGGCACAAAACTAACGAACAAGTTATTACTACAGAAGTAAACAACCTATGAGAACTCGACAATACATCATATGGTTTATTTACCAAACAGCCCTTAACTTTGTCCCCACTCTGGTCTTTTCCACTCTCTATGTGGCTTTTCTCTCTATTTCCCCAAATATCATCGTCTATGTATTCACATCAACATACCGTATTTATACCACATCACTTATGTCACTATTCACACGCTTGCGCCACTGTAAACTCACGCGAAACCCAACAAAAGTCCACAAAAAATAAATAAATAAAAACAAAAATTATAACAATATTTAATTTAACACAAAAGATACCCAGAGAGAGATAGGAAAGAAAGAGAGATATATACTTTGGTCATTTCAGGGTTGTCATTTCTCTCTCATGTTCTTGAAGATTAAGGAGAGAGAAAAGATAGAGAGATGGGAAGGGGTAGGGTTCAGCTGAAGAGGATAGAGAACAAGATCAATAGGCAAGTTACTTTCTCAAAGAGAAGGTCTGGTTTGCTCAAGAAAGCTCATGAGATCTCTGTTCTCTGCGATGCTGAGGTTGCTCTCGTTGTCTTCTCTTCCAAAGGCAAACTCTTCGAATATTCCACTGACTCTAGGTAATTATTATCTATTGGTTTCATTCGTAAACCATATATTATATTATATATTCACATCGATCTTATCCATCTGCTTTCTTGATTTTTTAGTAAGATTTGTTTCATAAGCGTATGTCTCAATCTAGATCTAAATCTTGTCCCTTTGTGTTGCATATCTACTGTAGATTTGTTTTTTCCCTAAGAAGTGGCTCGAGAAATTAGGGTTTTTTGGGGATTTTACGTACGGACGCATGAAAAAGCTGTTTATGTATAGAAAATAGCATGAAATTATGATACTTAGTACACAGACTCACGATTTGATTGCCTCTTTTGATGTATGCAAGGACGTGCACACAGACACGTAGGATAATATATATATGTATATAACGTGTATAATATAGTTAATCAATAACATACATTTGAAAGCAAAAGAAAGGTTGATTTGAAACAATGGAATAAGCATTTACAAGGATATGCTATAATCCATTGGATACTAACATATATGTAAGTTCGTACTGATATAAATGCATTTTTGAGTGTGTACATATATCTTTTTGAGTTAAAGTGTACATATATTTGTTTGTACGATCATATACATTATATATATATCATACCGTTTGCTTAGATAACCGAGTCAGGTAATTGAGATTGAATTTGTACGCATATTTTCTATGATGACTCGTGGACTCACCAAAGCCAGGTTTTATATACATTTTTGTGTTATATGCTAACTTTTAGCGATCCTTTGTCAGCATACCAAACAATGTAAGCTCTTGGCTAACACTTTGTGACAAATTAATGTTACACATTACAACGCGTTTGAAATCTAATCTGATATACATGGATCAAATTAATGAAGTATATTTTGATTGTTTTTTCTCTGAAATATAGCATGGAAAGGATACTTGAGCGATATGATCGCTATTTATATTCAGACAAACAACTTGTTGGCCGAGACATTTCACAAAGTGTAAGTTTTAAGCTTTGTTTCTTCTAGATGTTTATGTTCATAAGTCTTGCTCAGTTATGTGTATTTTGTAGTAACTAGTTTCTATCATATATCAATTAATGTTGTAGGAAAATTGGGTTCTAGAGCATGCTAAGCTCAAGGCAAGAGTTGAGGTACTTGAAAAGAATAAAAGGTATATTATAAATACATATGTAGTGCCATATCGTCTTCAAGTGCATTATGTCAAATTAAGATTGTAGATCAATCTGTGCTTTAATCAAATCGCAGTTTAACGTAAACTTATTCAATTTGTTAGTCCTAATGGTAAGAAATCGTAACACATTACACATAAGTTAAACTAGACTTGCTATTTGTGTCTTGGATCCTCACAATGTTCATTTTCTGTATGGAAAATTGATGGTAAAACTTGGCGTAATATCAGATAGGTAGCGAGGTAACATAATTACAAGTACACTGGTTACATCAGTAATTACTAATCAGAAAACTGAAATGTGCAGGAATTTTATGGGGGAAGATCTTGATTCCTTGAGCATAAAGGAGCTTCAAAGCTTGGAGCATCAGCTCGACGCTGCTATCAAGAGCATTAGGTCAAGAAAGGTACGTAATACGAGAACGTTAGTACATCTACATGTCTATGTAAATATTTAGATCGAAAAGTGAGGTTTTTGGCTATGAGTTTGAGCTGAAATCTGTGATAGTTTTGTTTAATGAATTTGTAATATTTGCAGAACCAAGCTATGTTCGAATCCATATCAGCGCTCCAGAAGAAGGTAAAGTGTCTCAATTAGATACATCATCAAAACAATTTATTTTTATATATATAACTTGCTTATTTTATTTGTGTTCCACAAAAAAAAAGAATAATAATAAAAATATTTTATTTCATTTAAATGTATCAGGATAAGGCCTTGCAAGATCACAATAATACGCTTCTCAAAAAGGTTAGTTTTGAATTAAATGGTTATATTTAATTTAAAACGGGACTAAAGGTTGAAAATGAAATAATTTACAATAATATGTTATATCAGTATCTCACCAAATTTTACATCTAAAGATTATTTTAACTATATTACTATAGCATAAGAATATATATATATATATATATATGAACATATGTCTCTAAAATATTAATTTACTAAATAATTCTCTACAAGTTTTATAAAAATATCAGCAATAGAAGTGGTTAATACTGATATACATGAAGAATTGTATTGTATGTTAGTACTTAGTAGTCCCTACAATATTTTTTTTTTTAAATGGTTACTAATATGCTAGCAATAGAAGTGGTTAATTTGTATTTATTTATTTATTAGTAGTAGTGTTTTTAATACCCTTTTAGCATTAGAAAGTGATTATTTATTTATTATTAGTATTTCTAATAAATACCAATGTTGAAAACATAGATATAAAGGCACTAACAGTACAATCGTTTGTACTTTTTGATACAGCCAACTAAACACCGATTAGTTGTAAAACTATATTATACAGTTTGGTTCATTAATTGATCTAATATTTAGAACCTTGATAAAACATACAAATATATATTGCTTTTGTTAACTTCTGGGTATTATATTCAACTATACGCAACTATACTTGTAAACTTCAGAGTGGTTATGTTTTTACTGTATAGAACATATAATACTAATTATATTTATATAGTAAGTAAATATGAAACAGAACATGCAATTCGTACATCTGTAGTATTAACAACGACTAAAACTATAATAATGATAGATTAAGGAGAAGGAAAAGGAGAAGAACACGGGTCAGCAAGAAGGACAATTAATCCAATGCTCCAACAATTCTTCAGTTCTTCAGCCCCAGTACTGCGTAACCGCCTCCAGGTTTCCTCTCTCTCCCTCTCAGTAGCATTCTTAATTACATTTAGATTATGATTAATTGTGTAATATACATCTCTAGCTATGGAAGATTCTGATTCGTAATTATTTAATGGGCAGAGATGGCCTTGTGGAGAGAGTTGTGGGAGAGAACGGCGGTGCATCGTCGTTGATTGAACCAAACTCTCTTCTTCCAGCTTGGATGCTACGTTCAAATGAGTAAAATTACCTAAGTATGATATTAATGTTCAATAATTTCATAATGTATCAGCATTTTTGGTGACTTGACTCTTTATTAATACTGATATATATATGTTTGTAATGACGGAATTACAATGTCAAGAACGTACGTACGCTATTACTAGATTCACTGTGTCTTAAGAACGAATATTCATATCGTTGTGATGATTTCTGATGAGTGATGTATTGATACTTCTCCTTTTACTGTGGCATAAATTCGTGAAAGCAAATTATCAATGTTATATTGTTCGTAAATGTTCTCAATAGGTTTATGAATTTACAAAGTCTTATATCCAAAATTTCTCAACTCTGCTTTCATTGTAATTTGTAAATCAACTCGTTATGGTGCTTTTACCAAAAAAAAAAAAAAAACTCGTTATGGTGCCCTTTAAAGTGGTCACCGCATGGTACAGCGTGTCACAGATGATTATCATGATTCTTGAGAGAAAGGAAAAGGTTGTACAAATAAATATAGAAAACAACCAAACTTTAGCATACATATTACAATTTACAAATAACCGATTGTTATTTGGTATTTAGAAAAACATTAATTTTTATCAAATATTTAGAAAAACATTAATTATCAAAAGAAGGATTGGTGACAACTGCGGTTGTAGATTCTTACAATCAAACCCATAATTTTCCAAGTTAAAACCTAAAATATATTTTTTTTATTTTTCTTCTAAAATTATTTTATTCTATAATTTATATATTTTGCTTTGTTAATGTTTCAGTTGAACTAACAAAACTAACTACAAAGCATATTAGTTTGAGTTTCAATTCTTTTAAAAAGACTCAGTTTTCAAAAAAAAAAAAAAAAACAATGTTCATTTTTGCCACCTAAAGGCAAACCCAAGGAAGATAAGTCTTATCTCAATAAACATACAACCACATACTCTGTTTATTACCCGTTGAATGACTATAGACCACATTTTCAGAATTGTATGGAGGAAAAGACTATTGACTAGGGCTGTTCAATATGGTAAAACCGAACCGTATCGAACCGAACCGAACCGAAATAGACAATATGGTTTGGTTTTGGTATATACCATATAAACTGAATGGATATACCTTTATAAAAACTGTAGGATTTGGATATGGTTTGGTATATAACCGATTAAACCGAATAAACCGAACAAAACCGATTAAAAGTAGAAACATGTATCTATTTTATGACAATACATGAATATCTATTTGTTACATAAGTTAAATTTGTGTTAATAAATATTACCATAATTTTATAGTAATAAAAAACCTTAATTTGTAAAACACTTGAACTATAACTAAATAACAATACATCGCAATTCAGACATCTTATTTTCTAAGTTTTTTTTTGATTTTTTTGCTTTATTTTAGTTTTCACTAAATTAATATAAAGATTATAAATTTGATGGACAATAATTAATG
Source organism: Brassica rapa (assembly GCF_000309985.2). Taxonomy (NCBI): domain Eukaryota; kingdom Viridiplantae; phylum Streptophyta; class Magnoliopsida; order Brassicales; family Brassicaceae; genus Brassica; species Brassica rapa. The sequence continues at coordinate 3,908,486 of NC_024803.2, read as the reverse complement.
GAAAATTTTTAATTGAAAAAACATGACTTTAATGAACACTATATATGGTAGAGTGGAAAAATTTTTCTTTCATGTTTCTGTTTTGTTTCATATTTTTATTTTCAAAATTTCAAGCTTTGATTTTAGTTGTAGATTTGATTATTTTATTTGATGATAGAAGTATTTTTATTTTTTTGTTCATTTATTTGAACATGTAATATATTTTTAATAAATGACTATGTTGACAATATGACTCTAAAATTTATATAATATGATCTCAAACAAAATAATTATGTTTTTTGGTATAAAACCGAATAAACCGACGGTATATAAACCGAACCGAACCGAAGTAAATATGGATTTAGAATGGTAGTTATATTTTACTAACCGAAATACCGAAAACCAAAAAAAACCGAACCGAAACCGAACCGATATCCGGATTGAACACCCCTACTATTGACTCTTTAAGATCTGACTATTGACTTAGAATAAAATAATCAATAAGTCTTCTTAACCTTTTTATACGTTCTGTTGTAACGAACTAATCAACTTAAACCTAACTCTATATGTAAACACACACATAATCTCACCATCATTCGTTAAGCAAAATGGGATTCCTTACTTGGTCGATAATCCATCTCTTTCTTCTTCTGCAACTACAAACACCTGTCGTTTTGTCTCAAAACATCATCAACGGATCCGTTCTTGTCGGAGAATCCCTCACAGCTTCAGAGTCCCAACAATTCTCTAGTTCATGGAGATCCCCTTCCCGTGACTTTGCTTTAGGGTTCCGCAAGATAAGACCAAACGATGGTTTCACTCTCTCCATATGGTTCGACAAGATTCCCGACAAAACCATCGTCTGGCACGCACAAGCGGTCAACACGACCACCGGTCTTGTCCCTGCTGGTTCGAAGGTTACACTAACCGCAGATGGCGGTTTGGTTCTCACTGGCCCTCGAGGTCAACAGCATTGGAGTTCTTCACTTTCTCCGAGTAGTAGCTCTGTTTCTCGAGGGCTCATCAACGACGCCGGAGAATTCACTCTGTTCAGCCAAGATTCCGGCGTGGCTTTGTGGTCAAGCTTTGATCATCCAACAGACACTCTGTTGCCTACTCAGGTGAGTCCATATTCTCATTGGTGACTGAAAGAGCTAAAGGGTAGTGGTTTTACCATAATTAGTAAGGGTGGGAGTTTGGATATCTATTCGGATCCGGTTTGGTATTTTAGATTTATGAGTATTTAGATTTTAAGGTTTATTACGCATTTAGGTATTTTTTGAATTAGGTTCGGATATTTTAGATTTTCTAATACTTAGTTTTAGAGATCTACTAGGGATTAACCCGGGCTACGCCCGGGATTTTTATTTTTTCTAATTTAAGTTGTTAAATTAATTATATTTAGGCTATGATATATATTTATATAAATGTTAAAATGCATATCATAATTAAAATTTATTTTTAAATTTTAAAATGTTAAATTAACATATTTTTTACTATTTAAATATTTTTTTGTAATTTTATTGGCTATCTAGTTATCATATTTAGCAAAACTATCTTTTGAGCGTTGGAATAAATGTTTTAGAGATTTTATTAAACTGCAGAGTATTTTCGGATCGACCACATGCTCAACATTCGATCGATCCGTAAAAAGATGGTCGATCTCCTTGGCCAGGTAAGTACAATTTTAGCAAAAATATCTTTTATTTTCAAATATTAAGTATATAATTATTCTTTTTAATATTTTTTAATTATATTTTTTGATTAAATTATTGTATTATAATGATTATGTAAATATTTTTTGTGATGTTTGAATTTGTGTTGTTCGTATACTTAACCTAGATGATATTGATGTTAAACAATATATTGTTTTCTGGAAATAGAAAATAATGATATATCAAAACGTATCTAATACTTGTTAAATGATAGTATAATGTAAATTTCATCCATTATTTGAAAATAACCATTTGTTGTTTTTATTTTTATTTTAAATTAGAAATTATTTTTATTTAAAAACATTATTCATATATAATATAATAGTTTAAGTTTGGAAGATTAATATATATATATAAATTATGTATATTTTTAAAAAAATAATTTAAGATATTATATATTGACTATCTGAATAAAAACTGAATTTATTATCTTGAAAATCATATATTTATAATTTTGTCTTCATGTTTTTTTTTTTATCTTCATGTTTGTCTTCATGTTATACTCACCAATCCATCATTGATATTTATAACTCAGTATGTTTTTTAAAAAAACTTAGTTTTAAGTAATAAACTAATTTAATAAATTAAATTCATCACCTATAATGTTATGTAAACTATATTTGAAAACTCTCTAAAATTATATTTTAAGCATAATATTATTATTATTTAATTTAAGTTATTTTAAACATAATATATGCTAAACCAACTTAAATTATATTTACAATAGGACCATCCTAAACCGGTTAGTAAACCAAAAACAATACTAAACCAACATGAACCAATACCTGATTCGGCGAGGAAAGAAGTGTTTCGGGATAAACGCTTGAATGGTTACTAACTGAAATGGTTTGGTCATGAGAGAGTTAGTATGAATATTAACAATAAAATTATGGATTAGATTAATTTAAATTTGTAAGAATACCTTTGAGTCTATGAAAAACAATTCAATTCCCATGAATAAGTTCGGCTTTTGGAAGTTGCGGGTTTCCCAACAATGAATCCATCTAACAAAAAGTTTGTTGTTATAAAAAAATCTCAGTCAAGGTCATTAAAGGTTTCTGGGACGGCAAGAGTTTATGGTGAAACCATTTTTTTGCTCGAGTGCTTTGAAATTTTCCTTAATAGTGTGAGGTTGATGTGGATGGAATAATGAGTTTTATAGGGACTTTCTTGATGTAAAACTATACATTTTTTTTAATGTGGTATTTCCATTTTTATATAATTTACTACCATTTTAAGATATAAGTACATTTTAAGATAGATGCTTAAATTTTAATGTACTTTTTCCATTTTTTAAAATGTTTATTTCCATTTCTTATATTTTTATTTACGTAATATCTATATTTTATATTTTAAAATAGATATTTAAATATTAATGTACTTTTTTCATTTTTTAAATTGTGTATTTACTTATATTATATATTTTACATTTTAAGATAGATGTTTAATGCTTGATGAACTTTTTCCATTTTTTAAAAAATTGTGTATTTACTTATTATTACATTTATAATTCATATATTATATATTTACATTATTTACTTATTATTTATTTTCCTGTATATGTATTTCCATTTCTTGTACTTTTCATTTACTTAATATCTCTATTTTATATTTTAAGATAGATGTTTAAATCTTAATGTACGTTTTCCAATTTTTTAAATTGTATATTTCCATTTGTTATACTTTCTATTTACGTAATATCTATATTTTAAATTTTAATATATATTTTTAAATCTTAATGTAATTTCCCATGTGGAAGCACCGTAGCCTATTGGTTAATGTTTAAAGGCTTCTACACCCAGGTCTGGGGTTCGAATCCCAGACTATGCAATTTATTGCAGATTACAGGAAATCCAAGTTTCAAGTCCCGGAGAGAGCGGTTTATTAAACAATTATACAGACAAAAGAGGAATGGCTTGCAAGAGATCTTCAACATGGTGCAAGTAAATCTAGTCAAGCGTGGATCTTCATAGGACGGCTCATGTGATGCAGTTAGGCGTAGGTCTTCATAAGGCAGGTAGTATTGTCGGTTGTCGAATCGTCTATGTAATCTTTCCTATATCATAATTGTAAGATCATAATAAATCAGCGTTAAAAAAATGTAATTTCCCATTTTTTAAATTTGGTATTTACTTATATTATATATTTACTTATTATTTATTTTTCTTTATATTGTGTATTTCTATTTCTTATACTTTCTATTTACTAATAATTTTATATTTTAAGATTGATTTACATTTTAAGATAGATGTTTAAATACTAATGTACTTTTTCCATTTTTTTAAATTGTGTATTTCCTTTTCTTATACTTTCTATTTACTTAATATCTATATTTTACATTTTAAGATAGATGTTTAATATTTAATGTACTCTTTCCAGTTTTTAAAAATTGTGCATTTACTTATTATTGTACATATAATTCGTATATTTACATATTTATAATATTTACTTATTATTTATTTTTCTATATATTGAGTATTTCTCTTTCTTATACTTTATATTTAGTTAATGTCTATATTTTATATTTTAAGATAGATGTTTAAATCTTTACGTATTTTTTCATTTTTAATGTAAAACGACAATGTTTAATAGAAAATCTTGGACAAATAGTCAAATAGTTATATTTATGTTTTTTTTTCTTTTTTTTATAAAAAGGTAATGTTACATTATGAAGATAACTCGTTTTTTTAGTGAACAATGGTAATCTTACATATGTTTAATGTAGTTTTTCCATTTTTTATGTTGTATGTTTACATATTATTGTTATTTTTAAATGTAAAATGACAATTTTACATATGTTTAATGTAGTATTTCCATTTTTTATATTTTATGTTTACATATTATTAATTATATATAATTGTATTTTTACAAAATAGTAATGTTACATTATGGAGATAAGCCGTGTTTTTTTTTATTGAAAAATGGTAATCTTACATATGTTTAATGTAGTTTTTCCATTTTTTATGTTGTATGTTTACATATTATTTTCTTAAAATAAAAATGTAAAATGGTAATCTTACATATGTTTAATGTAGTATTTTCATTTTTATGTTGTATGTTTTAGATATATTTATTATTTTCGAAATTATATATAATGTTTTTTGTTTTTTTTATAAAACGGTAATGTTACATTATGGAGATAAGCCGTCTTTTTTTTAAGTGAAAAATAGTAATCTTACATATGTTTAATGTAGTTTTTCTATTTTTTATGCTGTATGTTTACATATTTTTTATAATTTTCGAAAATAAGTAATGTTAAAATGTAAAACTATATTTTATGCCATGTGTCATCTTTCGAGATTATATTATATATTTACTTCTTATTTATTTTTCTTTATATTGTGTATTTCTATTTCTTATACTTTCTATTTACTAATAATTTTATATTTTAAAATTGATTTACATTTTAAGATAGATGTTTAAATACTAATGTGCTTTTTCCATTTTTTTAAATTGTGTATTTCCTTTTCTTATACTTTCTATTTGCATAATATCTATATTTTACATTTTAAGATAGATGTTTAAATCTTAATATACTTTTTCCATTGTTTTTAAGTTGTGTATTTCTTTTTCTTATATTTTCTATTTACTTAATATCTATATTTTACATTTTAAGATAGATGTTTAATATTTATTATACTCTTTCCATTTTTTAAAAATTGTGCATTTACTTATTATTGTATATATAATTCGTATATTTATATATTTATAATATTTACTTATTATTTATTTTTTTATATATTGAGTATTTCTCTTTCTTATACTTTATATTTAGTTAATGTCTATATTTTATATTTTAAGATAGATGTTTAAATCTTTACGTATTTTTCCATTTTTAATGTAAAACGGCAATGTTTAATAGAAAAACTTGGACAAATAGTCAAATAGTTATATTTATGCTTTTTTCTTTTTTTTATAAAATAGTAATGTTACATTATGAAGATAAACCGTTTTTTTAGTGAACAATGGTAATCTTATATATGTTTAATGTAGTTTTTCCATTTTTTTATGTTGTATGTTTACATATTATTGTTATTTTTAAATGTAAAATGGTAATTTTACATATGTTTAATGTAGTATTTACATGTTTTATGTTGTATGTTTACATATTATTTATTATTTTCGAAATTATATATCATTTGTTTTTTTACAAAATAGTAATGTTACATTATGGAGATAAGCCGTGTTTTTTTTAGTGAAAAATGGTAATCTTACATATATTTAATGTAGTTTTTTCTATTTTTTATGTTGTATGTTTACATATTATTTTCTTAAAATAAAAATATATAATGGTAATCTTACATATGTTTAATGTAGTATTTCCATTTTTATGTTGTATGTTTTACATATATTTATTATTTTCGAAATTATATATAATGTGTTTTGTTTTTTTATAAAACGGTAATGTTACATTATGGAGATAAGCCGTCTTTTTTTTAAGTGAAAAATAGTAATTATACATATGTTTAATGTAGTTTTTCTATTTTTTTATGCTGTATGTTTACATATTTTTTATAATTTTCGAAAATAAGTAATATTAAAATGTAAAACTCTATTTTATGCCACGTGTCATCTTTCGGGATTATATTTTATATTTACTTATTATTTATTTTTCTTTATATTGTGTATTTATATTTCTTATACTTTCTATTTACTAATAATTTTATATTTTAAGATTGATTTACATTTTAAGATAGATGTTTAAATACTAATGTACTTTTTCCATTTTTTTAAATTGTGTATTTCCTTTTCTTATACTTTCTATTTGCATAATATCTATATTTTACATTTTAAGATAGATGTTTAAATCTTAATATATTTTTTCCATTGTTTTTAAGTTGTGTATTTCTTTTTCTTATACTTTCTATTTACTTAATATCTATATTTTACATTTTAAGATAGATGTCTAATATTTAATGTACTCTTTCTATTTTTTTAAAATTGTGCATTTACTTATTATTGTATATATAATTTGTATATTTATATATTTATAATATTTACTTATTTTTTTTTATATTGAGTATTTCTCTTTCTTATACTTTATATTTAGTTAATGTCTATATTTTATATTTTAAGATAGATGTTTAAATCTTTACGTATTTTTCCATTTTTAATGTAAAACGGCAATGTTTAATAGACGAACTTGGACATATAGTCAAATAGTTATATTTATGTTTTTTTTTTTTTTTTTATAAAATGGTAATGTTACATTATGAAGATAAACCGTTTTTTTAGTGAACAATGGTAATCTTACATATGTTTAATGTAAATTTTCCATTTTTTTATGTTGTATGTTTACATATTATTGTTATTTTTAAATGTAAAATGGTAATCTTACATATGTTTAATGTAGTATTTCCATTTTTATGTTGTATGTTTTACATATATTTATTATTTTTGAAATTATATATAATTTTTTTTTTTATAAAACAGGAATGTTACATTATGGAGATAAGCCGTCTTTTTTTAAGTGAAAAATAGTAATCTTACATATGTTTAATGTAGTTTTTCCATTTTTTATGCTGTATGTTTACATATTTTTTACAATTTTCAAAAATAAATAATATTAAAATGTAAAATTATATTTTATGCCACGTGTCAGATTTTGAGAAAAATTTTTTCCGCTGATGTGGACGCCCTATGGAGCCTCAAAAGCTCCCTTTTATTAGTAGAGATTATCAGTTCGGGTATTTTTTGGTTCCTTCGGATATTTCAGATATAATCAAATATCCAAACTGTTTTGTATATCAAAACTATCTATAAAAAAATAATTTTATGTTTTTTTTCATCTGAGCTTTGTATCCCAACTAATGCAAAACAAAACAAAACTTCAAATAACCAAAACACATTATATCAGGGAAGGGTTAGTGGTTTTCGCACTGATTCGTTATTGTATACTATGCAGAGTATAGAGATTGGAATGAATCTTTCATCTCGCCTGACGGAGACAAGTGTCAAGAAAGGAAAATTTAGATTACGTCTAGGCGATGACGGAAACCTTCAGCTTCTGGTTCTCAACTCCAAGACACTAGCCGAAAGAGATGTATACTTTCAGTACTTCGAAACCAATACAAAGGAACCTAATCCTGGGACTCGGTTAGTTTTCAACCAGTCAGGCTACATGTATGTTCTTCTAAGCGACAAAACAAGATTCGGTATTAAAGACGACGTCCCCGCATCTTCTAGCGACGTTTACCTCCGTGCCGTTCTACATTTCGATGGAGTTTTCGCTCAATACTCTCATTCCAAAGGGGAAGGGAGTAACGGGTGGGAGCTGGTTTGGGCTGTGCCGGAAAATATATGTCGGAGTAGCTCCGATATATCTGTCGGGAATGTAGCTTGTGGGTTTAATAGTATATGCAGTTTGGAAGATACACAAAGGCCGAGATGTCAGTGTCCAGAGCGGTTCTCATTATTGGATACTAGTGATGAGTATGGTGACTGCAAGGCGGATTTCGAGATGCAGACTTGTGGACCAAGTAATAACAATACTTATGAGCTTATTCGTGTTGACCGCACGAACTGGCCGTACGGGGATTACCAGGTGTACAATGATTATGATGAAGAAAGTTGTAGAAAAGCTTGTCTTGACGATTGTTTTTGTTCTGCTGTTGTTTATGGAAACGATAGAGTATGTTGGGCCAAGAGGTTTCCATTGTCTTTTGGTCAGAGATCTCCTAATGGTGAAAACTATGATCCACGTAATAGTTATACACTCATTAAGGTTTTAAAAGGCGGCGGTGCGGATGCTCCAAGTGCTAAAGATAGAGGGAAAGACAGGGACTGGTTAATCATCGCTTGTTCGGTTTTGCTTGGAACTTCAGCTTTTGTGAATTTCATATTCCTTGCGTTGTACGGAAGGAGTAAGACGGCAAAGAAGAAACCTAATCAAGGTGGAGATATGGGTGTAGCTACTGCAGTTGAGTTGAATCTGAGAGTCTTTACATACGGAGAGCTCTTAGCAGCTACCGGAGATTTCATGGAGGAGCTTGGGAGAGGAGCATTTGGGATTGTCTACAAGGGTTTTTTAAAACTTAGTAATGATTCTGAAGTTACCGTGGCTGTCAAGAAACTAGACCGTGTTGCTCAAGAAAACGAGAAAGAGTTCAAGAATGAGGTTAAAGTGATTGGTCAGATCCACCACAAGAACCTGGTGAGGCTAATTGGCTTCTGCAACGAAGGGCACAGCCGTATGATTGTATACGAGTTCATACCTCACGGGACATTAGCCGGTTTTCTCTTCAGGCGTCCGAGACCGAGCTGGGAAGATAGAAGAAGAATAGCGATTGGGATTGCTCGTGGAATCTTGTATCTACATGAAGAATGCAGCGAGCAGATCATACATTGTGACATAAAACCGCAAAACATACTCTTAGATGAGTATTACAACCCTCGAATTTCGGATTTCGGTCTAGCAAAGCTTCTGATGATGGACCAAACACATACACTCACGAACATCCGCGGCACGAAAGGGTATGTCGCACCGGAGTGGTTCAGGAACAGTCCCATTACATCCAAAGTAGATGTTTATAGCTACGGAGTAATGCTTTTGGAAACCGTGTGCTGCAAGAAAGCCGTCGATCTTGAAGACGAAGTGATTCTCATTGATTGGGCATACTATTGTTACCAAAATAGGAGGTTGGATGATCTGATCCAAGACGATTTGGATGCCATTGACGACATGGAGATGGTAGAGAGATATGTGAAAATAGGGATATGGTGTATACAAGAAGAACCAAGAATGAGACCTAACATGAGACATGTTACGCAGATGCTTGATGGTGTGGCTCAAGTTCATGATCCTCCAAACCCTTTTCCTTATAGTACCTTCTCTACTGCTCCGGTGTCATGTGTTTGAATATATATATAGACATTTGTATGTGTAATATTTTTCATTTAGTGCCAATAAATCAAGAGAAGACTTCTCTGACTATTCAAAGTTTGTTTCGTTGACTTTTTAGAAAGAAATTAAAAAGCCCTAAAGTCATCTTATCCCTTCTTCTACGTTTGATTGGTAACAAACATATCACCACACAAACAAACAAACACTCTTATCATCTCTACATCTTCGCTTGAACAAAATGGGTGTTATCTCTTGTTGGATACTCCAAGTTGTTCTTGTTTTACATCTACAAGTACTTGTCGTTTTGTCTCAGAACATCATCAGCGGATCTGTTCCTGTCGGAGAATCTCTGACCGCTTCAGAATCCCAACAATTCTCCAGTTCATGGCTTTCCCCTTCTGGTGACTTTGCTTTTGGCTTCCGCAAGATTCAACCAAACGATGGTTTCACTCTCTCCATATGGTTCGACAAGATTCCTGACAAGACGATTGTGTGGTATGCACAAACCGTCAACACAACCACCGGTCTTGTCCCTGAGGGTTCGAAGGTTACGCTAACCGCAGATCGTGGTCTTGTCCTTACTGACCCTGGAGGTCAGCAGCTCTGGAGCTCTTCACTTCCTCAAACTAGGAGCTCTGTTTCTCGAGGGCTAATAACAGACGCCGGAAACTTACGTCTGTTAAGTGAAGATTCAGATGTAGCTTTATGGTCTAGCTTCGCTAATCCCACCGACACTCTGTTACCTAGTCAAGTAAGTCTTTATAAAGATATGAATCCATATAGTTTAAATATCTCATAGACCTCAACTGTGAGATCAAATTTTTACTTACTCTTGAGTTTGATCTTTTTATATATAAGCATGTCTTGGTTTGGAAGTGACTTGATGATCAGTGCAACGGTATACATTTTAAAATTAGGAAAAACTATTTTAAATGGATAAGAAAGTTTTCTAAAAAAAAGAAATATCTAATTTTAAAACTGTATAGCAAAGGTAAAAATGATTGTAAATTATTCATTCACATGAATAATATACACCTCAATCTCAATCGTGTTTTCTCTCTTAAGTTGTTATTCGCGTTTGCTCACGGCAGTATGCTTTATAAACGAACCTATTACCGTAACCCATCTTAAGTTAATTACTTGGTTACATAAAATTCCCCTTCCATATTTTGCATGCAGTGATTGGTGTTTGTGTTTGCATTTTAGAAATATTTTTTTAATGAAAATATAAATAACGTAAAGAAAAATCATATCTACTAATAATAGCAATCACAATTAATTCCAAAGGCTGTGAATCCACTTATGTTGAAAGATTGTGTCTTTTGAAAAAGAAGCGTAAAGGGTTGTGTCTTTTCTAAAAATATTATGTTGGAAGGTTGTGTCTTTTCCAATTAATTTCTAAGGTTGTGAATCCACTTATGTTGAAAGGTTGTGTCTTTTGAAAAAATAGTGTAAAGGGTTGTGTCTTTTCTAAAAGTTCTATGTTGTAAGGTTGTGTCTTTTCCAATTAATTCTTAAGGTTGTGAACTTCAATTGTGTTGAAAGGTTGTCATTTGAAAAATATGTGCAGAGGGTTATGTCTTTTCTAAAAGTTATATGTTGTAAGGTTGTGTCTTTCTAAAAATAGTCTAAAAGTTGTGACTATTCACTAATATCTTTTAAAAAGTGAGAAATTGTAAGTATTAAAAGAATGTGACTATTCATATTGAAGGGTTGTGACTATTCAAATAGGCTTTAAAAAAATCTATAAATAGTCTCTCCCATGCATTTTTCAAATCAAATTTTTACTAATCTACTAATAATAAAATGGTGAAAAAAATAATGTTAAAGTTGCAACTTTTCATCTAAACAAGGTATCTTTTCATCTCAAAGTGGGATTGCTTTAAAAAATATTGGTTTTATTTAAGTAATGTGTTTGTTTATATAATAAGTGTTGGTATTTTATAAGAACTCTCCCAAAAAATTAAAAAAAAAATTTATAAATGAGATTATTTAAGTAATGTGTTAGTTTATATAATAAGTGTTGGTATTTTATAAGAACTCTCCCAAAAATTAAAAAAAAATATTATAAATGAGACGGTCATATTAACATAAATCAACATATATTTATTACAATATTCAATTTTCTGAATATTCATTTTCAATAAATAAAGCAGGTAGATAAATATACAAAATAACAATTACCAACATATAAATTATAATTGTTTAAAATTATAAACTAATAATTTTAATATTATGTCTTAAATAGGAAAAAAAATTATATATCATGCAAAAAAAATTGCATTTTGTTCAAAAAGTGGTTGAAGATAACTATCATGTGAAAAATGTATGAAAAAACTTAAAAAAGATGAAGACACAAGTATGCAATATGTGTTTTGATAAAAGATTAAAGGGAACATTAAGGTTTATAAAAAAAAAAAAATATATATATATATTTGAATACTTTGTAAATCATATTTTAATCATCAAAATTAAATTTAATTATTTATATGATTTAATTTTTTTATCAGGCATATAAAATTATAAATTATAGATTGTAATATATTATTTATAAAATGAGTTCCTGTGCGATATCGCACGGGCTCTTTGCCTAGTTAGATAAGTACAAAATTTATATTATTCAGTTTATGCTATTCTACAGATGTCTAATTGTAAGTACACATCACATATATATGGTCGGGTGTATGGTGATGATGATGCAGAGTATTGAAGTTAGAGGGAATCTCTCATCTCGCCTCAAAGAGACTAGCTTCCAGAAAGGAAGATTCAGGCTACGTTTAGGTGACGATGGAGATCTTCAGCTTCTTACTCTCAACAGCGAGACGCTAGCAGAAACAGATGTATACTTTTCGTACTACTCAAGTAACACAAAAGACCCTCATAATCCCGGGAATCGATTGGTTTTCAACGAGACAGGCTACATGTATGTAGTAATGAACGACAATACAACGAGATTCTATGTCAACAATAAAGATCCAGTACCGTCCAAAGACTTTTATCACCGTGCCGTTTTACATTTCGACGGGGTTTTCTCTCAGTACTATCATCCCAAGAGGCAAGGGGTTAATAATAGTGATAATGGATGGTCTCTGGCTTGGTCTGAACCAGAGAATATATGTGCAAAGAGGTTTGGACCGTATCTTGATGCTAATGAGCTTGGGAATCTAGCTTGTGGGTTTAATAATATATGCATTTTAGGAGATAATAATAGGCCAAGATGTGAATGCCCCAAGAGGTTTTTGTTGGTGGATCCAGATGACGAGTATGGTGATTGTAAACCTGATTTTGAGATGCAAATTTGTGGACGAGAGAGTAACCAAACAGCAGCAGCGGACCAGGATGCAAATCTCTACGAGTTTGTGACTTTGAGGATGACAAATTGGCCGTCAGGGGATTACAAGAGGTATTCAAATTATGATGAAGAAAGGTGTAAAGCAACTTGTCTCAAGGACTGTTTTTGTGGAGCAGTGGTGCTTGGAAAAGATAAATTATGTTGGAAGAAGAAGTTTCCATTGTCTTATGGCATTAGAGATACGAATGGTGAGAGTGATACATTCATTAAGGTTCTTAAACTTGGATCACGATCCTGATATGTTAGAACTTCAGGATATCGTGCCCCTCTCTAATACTAAGGTTCAGAAGTTATATGTTTATCTCTGTTGTGGAAGGCGAGAATTTTAAAGAGAAAGCGAATCGAGGTATATATGGTTTTCGTGTATGAAGCTCACAAAATCAAGAACATCATCATGACAAGTTGAGCATAGCTTATTTTGTCTGATTTCTGTTAGTTATAAAAATTGTTATCTCGTAATTACATAACGTAGTTTTTATTTCAAGATAACGTATTAACATTATGGTTTAATTACAAAATTATAACGATGGGAATTTATTTTTTTATTATAACAATGCGAAATTATAACTCAATTTTACAACTAAACTGGAAATGTGTGAGACTATTGTAGGATTGTGTGATTTTAGTGTAATTCCATAATTTTGGATTGAAAATGAAAATTTATGATTCTAAAAAGAATTAAAAATAAATGAAATCTAAAAGATCGTAATAATAGTATTTTATTGTGTTTTTTTATTAATCTAGGATATCCCGGAATAATGGAAAAACTTAAACTAATTTTTAGTGAAAAGTGCATAGCAAGAATAAAGATTTTCTTCATGTATGCAAAATGGGCCTTAAATTTGGATCTATATCCGTGTTGATGCCTATGAATAATGTGACTTAGTATCTTATTGTGATATTTTTCTTCTAAGTATGTATGTTTTGAGGAACATGAAAGCATAAAATTATCCAACTGGTACAAATGACATTGTCGTCTAATAATAAACTATAAGAATGCAAGATTACACGAGTCCTAGACAAATCCTAACTACTACTTTGTGTGGTTATAAAATTAAGGGTTAATTTGCCAAATAGCCAATTTTAGAAGCATAATTAAAAATATGACAATGATTTTGACATTATTAAGTCAATAACATTTAGCTCAAGTTTAGTCGGTTATACCCTCTTCTGGTACAAGTAACCGGTGAATAAGTCACGTAGATGACGTTGAAGAAAATAAGGTATGGTCAATATTTACTGCACACTGTTGAAAATGAAGACACCAAATCCATCCACATCATTTACGTAACTACTTCATATGTTTCTTCGTTCAGTAAATCTGTTCACGAAAATAAATTACTCTTACAATAAATAGTATATTCCATTTACTTTTCACAATTAAATCGGAATGTTATATTCCATATCATCAAAATAGTATAAAATATTTAACTATATCATAATCCCTAAATAATAAATTTGATCTCAAATCCACAAACATCTAAATAATAAATCCTAAACTATAATCACTAAACCCTAAACCCTAACCAGTAAACCTTAAAACCAAATATAATCCATAAACTCATATATAAACTCTAAATCTAAATCTAAAGTTTGAATGCTAAACTTTAAACTGTTATCACTAAATCCAAAACTCAACCTCCACTTTCCAAATACTAAACCCTAAATCATAATCACTAATCCTTAAACCCAATTATAGACCATAAACCCAAGTATATACCCCAAACCCAAATAGAATGTAACAAAATACATAGTATAATATATAATGGTGAACAAAATAGAACACTTTTTATTAATCGTCAAATGGAACGATATATGGTAGGGTCACTAAACCCAAACCTTAACCACCACCTTCCAAATACTAAACCCTAAATCCTACTCATTAAACCATAAATCCAAGTAGATCCCAAACCTAAATAGAATGAAACAAAATATATAGTATAGTACATATCGAGAACGAAATAGTATATTATTTATTAATCGGCAAATGGATACATAATAGAGTCATTAAACCCAAACCTCAACCCCCACTTCCAAATACTAAACTCTAAATTTTAATCACTAAACCCAAGTATAAACCTCAAATCCAAATAGAATGGTTAGTACAAATTGGGGAACAAAATAATACATTCTTTATGAATGCTCAAATAAAAAGGTACATGGTAAAAAAAAATAGTAACAGACTAATTCACATTATATAACATGAACAGAACACTTATAATACATATTAGTTTATATTTCTATTCCATATGCATATAAATAGAATAGAACATAATGTTAGAAAAAATGTTTATCTTCTCCGATCAACTAAAGCAGTACAACTACCAGCTCCAAAATCAAAATTTACAAGTGTTTAAGTATGGTCTTCACGAAGTGTTGAATCTCGAAGCGAGAAATTACTCACAGAGATGTTACGTCCGAGTTCAGAAGCCGTGAATCCTTTGTCTCCCATCTCCAACAAAGGCGTCACAATCGGGCTGGTACTCCACAAACGTCGCCGGTGATATACTCGGTGATTTCCGTGGCGGACAAAATGGAGAAGAAAGCATTGAGCTTTCACAATTATTATCATTTACAATTTGTGTCAAAAGAAAAGACACATTTACTTCTCTAGAATAAACAAAAAATAATTTATATTTATTTTCTTTCTGCAGGTTACACCGGTTGTATACAAGGGTAAAAATGTATTATTACATAATAGACATAAAGTATATTGGTATAATAGGGCAATTGGTCACTGAGTTAATTATAATTTTTTTGGATGTCATACAGTGCAATTTCCCTAAAATGGGTATAAAATTAAATATGCTTCATGTTTAATTACTATTCAAAAAGAGAAGGATGACTTCACACCTAAGCAAGTGGAGTGGCTTGAAAGCATAATATCTAAAATCAGATCAAAAATCAAAATAATTGAGATACCAATGGTGGTATGTTTTGGCTCTATCAAAAGAGTAAATAGTATGTTATGAGATTACTCTTAGATTGTTCTAACAAACCATTTTGAACTTTTTAGATTTATATAAAACCATAATTGACGTGTATTAAAACAAAGTGTTTTGTAGTGAAAACCATATTTTGTTGATTCTATTTAAAAAGTAAGATTCATTTTTAATTTTAGTAATTATTTTGTGGAATAGGATAAAACTAAGGCTGTGTTTGAGTATGAGCCCATCAAACATGTGCTTCAGGGTCAATTTTGTTAAATATACTTTAAGGGTCAATTTGAAAAATTATTGGTTGGTTAGGTTTTATTAAATTTGTTGACACATTTGATTCTTACTACATAATATTTTTACCAATATTATACCTAAGGGCCAAAAAAATATTTTTTGGCTTCTAAGCCCAAAAAAATTAGACACGGCCCTGGATAAATCATGACAATGGTAGTGAGAAAAGAATACGACAAAAATTCATGCATAAAAAGAAAAATATGAAAAACGGAATAGATTATTATAAGAATAAAGAAAAAAAACAACTCATCTAAAATAAAATAGTTCTAGATTTGAGAATAATATAACCTAATCATGAAAATATGAGTTTTTAGGAAAATTTTACCCATGTTTTTAAAAAGAGGTTATCACCCTAGTTTCTCTAAGACTAATCAATTTTTCAATAAAAAGTTATGTTTTCTTCCAAACTTGATATATTATGGGCTGGGAGTTTAACAACTATGGTTCTATACTTCTATTCGTTTATTTGTTGTTATTTGTTGTTGGCAATTGCGGTTTGCAAATGCGATTTGCAGCTAGGGGTGGGCACTTTACCCGATATCCGAAGTGGCACCCGAACCCGATCCGAAAAATCCGAACCGAAATCCGAACCGAAGTTGCAAAATACCCGAACGGGTATTGAATAAGGAGAGATTGGATACCCGAACCCGAACGGATAATACCCGAACCCGAATGGATATCCGAAGATAACCGAATATATGTATAATTAACCTTATATTTCTAGTTTATATCTCTAATTTTATATAAAATATTTATATTGATACTACACATACTTTAAGTTCATATGATATACATACAATTACGGAAAAATGATTTGCTACTCACTTAAAATGCATGTCAAGTTTTTTATTTCAAAAATTAACAAAAAGTTACATCCAAAATTAAAAAAAAGTAACTAAATTAATGTCTTTTTAGTTTTAAAATGTTGTGTCCAAATCTATTAACCATTCAATCTATTAAAAATAAAAAAATAGTTAACTGAAAGTTATATTTTTAAATACAACAAACTTAAGAAATGAAAATTTTAATTTTTTTTTCAAAATCTAAATATCCGAACCCGATCCGAAATAACCGAATCCGAACTAAAAATACCCGAACCCGACCCGAAGTACAGAAATATCCGAACGGGTTCTAGACCTCTATACCGAAATATCCGAAAATCCGAAATATCCGATCCGAACCCGAACGGGTACCCGAACGCCCACCCCTATTTGCAGCAGTGATCAAATATTGCTATCTATTGTTCGTTTTGTTTGTTGGTTGGTTGATTTTGTTAAATTAGGTATTGTGCAGTTAGTTGTTTTGTTAAATTAGGTGATTCTAACCTAAAATTAATTGGTGTTAAATAGATTCGATTAATTATACATCACTTAAGTATTTTTATATGAATTCGAAAGTGGATATTTTTTCAATATTTTATTCGAGAAAATAGTACATATAACCATTAATCTCGACATAATCCATCATATTCCATCTGAAATAATATATTTTTTAACTATTTACAGGATTAAGTTTTCTTTGGATTATCAGTTAGTGAATGATTATACTACTTTTCAGGCCATATTAATGGATCAGAATATCGATTATGGTTCCGATATCATGTTAAGTAAAATGAGTTTATAACTTAAAACAATTGATGGTAAATAGATTGGTTCAGATCTTTATATATCACTTAAGTTTTCTCATATATTTAATGTATTATCTAAAGATCAGAAGGAGAAAGGATTGAAGAAGAAGAAAACCTTTTAACTTTTAGTGTTTATTCAACTTAAGAAAAATGTTACAACGTTATTGTCGTTATATACACAAAACTTGATCTTATCTTCTTGCAAACGTCAGCACACATTTGCACAAGGGTTGAGAGCATCAAATCTGTTCGATGTCTTGAAACCATGAGCTGGTATTGCCGTACTCTGACCACACTTTGAGCGTGCTTGAAGACTCTGATATTTGGTCTTCATTACCGTTATACAGTCATCTGAAATGGGCTTATTCTCCTTCTGATCCGATGGCCCATTAAGATGAACTGAAGACTCTCTTAGAACTGGAGTCTCTGAGTCCTTAGGTCCTTTACACCCCCTCAAACTTAGTGTGAGAGGAACTGACACACCAAGTTTGGACCTGAGCTTGAAGAACGGTTCTTGAGGAAGTGACTTCGTGAAGATATCTGCTAACTGAAGTGATGCAGAGATGTGCTTAACTTCCAACTTCTTCAAAGCCACTCTTTCCCGAACATAATGATAGTCCACCTCAAAGTGTTTCGTACGCTTATGAAATCTTGGATTTGCACTGAGACAGACTGCAGATAAGTTGTCACAGAGCATCAGTGGTGTTACTGTCTGTTGTAGTCCCAAAACGCCTAACAAATTCTGTAGCCAAGCTACCTCAGAAGCCGCCAAAGACATGGTCCTATACTCTGCTTAAGTGGAGGACTTTGAGAGAGTTTCATGTCTTTTGGCCGACCAAGATATGATATTTGAACCAAGGAATGTGCAGAAACCACCAGTAGATCTTCGAGTGCTTTGACATCCAGCCCAATCACTGTCACTATAGCAGACCAGAGTTGAATGTGCAGCCTTGTTGATGTTAATGCCCGTCTCAACTGTGCCTTTAACATATCGCAAAATTCGTTTCAGGAGCTGAAAGTCTGAGACACTCGGCATGTGCATCTTCGGGCATATATAGTTCACTGAAAACTGTAAATCTGGACGAGTCAAAGTGAGATATTGAAGCTTACCGGCCAGACTGCGGAAGTAGCTAGGCTCGGGAAACAACTCATCTTCTCCTTGCAGCGGATGTAGTTTAATAGGTGGCGGAGTAGGTATAGGGGCACAATCCTGCATTCCCGCAGCCAATAACAGATCCTTAGCATACTTTGATTGGTTTAAGAACAACCCTTCATTAGTGTGGTGAACTTGAATGCCAAGAAAGTAGTGGACATCACCCATATCCTTCATGTGAAACACTGTATTGAGGCTCAGTAGTAGCTTACTGATCAATGTATCATTGTTTCCTGTTAACAACATATCGTCGACATACAAGAGAAGATATATGACATATGTCCCATGATGATACACAAAGAAAGAAGGATCTGAGAAGCTACACTGGAACCCAAAGTTAAGAAGAAAGTTACTGAATTTATCAAACCAGGCGCGAGGGGCTTGTTTTAAACCATAGATAGCTTTTTTTAGTCTCCATACGTAGTCTGGACGTGCCTCATCTTCAAAACCTAACCCTCTCTTAGAACTGGAGTCTCTGAGTCCTTAGATCCTTTATTATCTTCTAATTCTGTTGATGAATCGTAAAATGTGAATTCACGTCTGTGAAAAATGTAACACTTCAAATTATTATTCATAGATCACTGATTGATATACATAATTCCAAGATCGAGATATCTGTCATGGCACACTAGTAGCATTAAGTTCTTAAAGTTAATTAATTATTGGTAGTATAAATACATTGAAACACACAAATGTTCTGTAATGTTATCTGTCTTATTCAGATCAATAACGAAATGCTGCAATTTTATTATTATTCTTTTGCTACACTGCTATATTCCTGGAAACGTGAATCCCCTTTTCCGTATATATAATATTCGTACATGACAAAGACAACGTGGTCGTCTACTCCCACTGCTTTTTGGTGCAGATTCACGTGAATGTGTGATCTTTGTAGATTATTTTACATATACATAATTTACTACGGCACTATACACTCATTCATACGAGCATCTGCATAACACAGCATTCGAGAATCATTTAGATTAATATATAATATTATAACTTAAGCTGTTCATATAAAAAATTGGCCTACACGTAGATTCTATAAGATATGGTACTGTTTGAGAAAAGTTACGTGTAACTTTAATCTGACCAAACCAAACCAAACCAAACCAAACCAAGTGGTGGTACTCTAATTACAATTTTTTCAAGATCTGATGTGTATCTACATAAGTTCTAGGTTCGATTCTCTCTGATAACTAAATTATCATTATTTGGTCAGTTTGAGTTTCGGTTCAAGTGGTTTAATAGTAGATCGTAATAGATGATCGGTTCACCTTCTAACATTAGTTGGAATGTATTCCAAACTCGAATCAGACAATATGATAGTGAGTCCACTCTGTAGCATTGAGCGCATTCCTCTTGAGACCAATCGAATTAACAATAGAATTTATCAAAAAAAAAAATTAAGCTAACCAGCTGGAACTTATTTATAACAAGTATTTAAAATTATTATTGAATTCGTAAGGCACCTTTTAATTTACAGTATATTATATGGGTACTTAATTAGTTAGTTAATTAGTTAGTTTGAGAAAGTTGTTTTTCTAATAATGATTTATTGAAAGATACTTAATTTCATATCAACTAAATATATTGGCTTATCTGAAACAAACAAATTTCTTATTAAATGTTCCAGGGTTCGAATATCCCATCCTCGTGCGGGCATTGTCAACCCTATGCGACCAAAATATATTTTCTATTAAGTTAATTATAAATAACATTAGATGAAATTTGTAAAAGTACTTTTAAAAATTTAAGATAAACAGAGAAACATTTTGTAAGATCATTTGCAACTCAACTGTATAATACTGTTTTAGTGAAGAAACATCTCCAACTCAACTACAAAAGTCATATCATTTTAGTGTAAAGCTACACTATCACACTATATTTGGTGTGTTACTGTTCACAACACCAAACATTGTTCATGCACTAATATTTATAATCTTAAACACTATTCATTTACTTTTATTAATAAAATATTAGTTTAATAATTATTAGTAACAAAATAAATATTATAAAATAATAAAATCAATATATAAAATCAATAATTACATATACTGAAATAATTTATTTTAATTTATTATTTTCATATTATTATAGGTTAAAATTGTAAATATTTATTTAAAAAAAATAATTATGTATGATATATTTTTGTTCAATAAATTTTCATAACAAGTTTTGTTTATTATTATATATACTAAGTAATATTAATTTTAATATTAAATAAAAATACAGTTTGGTGTAAATTTTGGTGCGATGGTTGGAGAAGGAAAAATATTTTGGTGCTAAAATTATTTTAAAATAGTGTAGTTTTTACACCAAAATAGTATTATGGGTTAAAAATGCCCCAAGGGATCTGATAATTTTTCGTGTCTAAGCTCATGTCATAAACAATAAAAAGTCATGTACATTATTTCAAAATTTTATTTTTATTTTCTCAAAGATAATAAGAATTGTAAACGAGTTTAGATTAATTACGAGAAATAATTATTTCATTATTAACTTGTTACTACAGCGCCACTTGGCGATACAACAGTCCATCACAGTTCACACTGATCAAAGAGAAAACCAACGTGTAATTGATTTTGCTCTTGACTCATCAAACAAAGACACCAATGCTGGAATCCAACGAACTCACAAATTTCTCCAAGTCCAGATCGTCATTCCAAGAATCAAGAAACTCCATTTCATCAGCTATATTAGCCTCCGGCGAACCCTTAATCTCTCCGGGGACGGCATTTTCGTAGCTTAACATACCCTTTAACTCCTCCATAAGACCAACATGATCCACATTCGTATACATATCAGAGATCTCTTCGTTGCTAAAGAACTCGGTGATATCATCAGACAAAGAACAGTTGTCGGAGAAACCGGAAGAAGTCGACGTATTGGTCATCAGACCTGCCGTTTTGTTGAGCAATGTCGTGGTCGAATTCTCAACGTCGACGGAGTTTTGTGAAACGTCGGCGACGATTGTGGAGTTTCCTATGATGATTCCGGTTACAAGATCCCGGTTTAAGTCGACCGCATATTTGCTTGCGACGCGGTTAAGAACCCGTGCTGAACCGGAAGAACTGAGTTTAAGGTTTTTTGGTTCGATACCGGTTTGATCGGTTGACTTGATCGGTTTGTGAGTGGTTGGATCGATACCTTTTTGCTTTAAACGCTTTTTAAGATTTGTGTTCCAATAATTTTTAATCTCGTTATCAGTTCGTCCAGCCAAATAAGTTGCGATTGCGGCCCACCTTCAATTATATTCAACACCATAAGAAATATTATACTCCATAAATGGATTAAATACTTATATATTAGTATAATATATAGTTCTAAATTACTAATTAATTAACTAGTACATATAAAGTAATAAACAAAAAAAATATTCTTACTTGTTACCCTTAAGAGCATGAAGTTTGATAATAGTGTCGTCTTCTTCAAGAGTAAACTCTCCTCTTTTGATATCGGGTCTTAGATAATTAGCCCATCTAAGTCTACAACTCTTTCCGCATCTCTTCAATCCTGTATACATTTTGTACCCACATTGTAACATATATGTACATATGTAATTAAGAGACAAACATATGATAATTAATTATATATAATTTTTCTACTAATTACCAGCTTTTTCCGGGAGAGTCCGCCATCCACCTTCACCATGTCGTTGAATATAAGCAATAAGCTTTCGATCTTCTTCAGGAGTCCAGGCTCCTTTCTTTATTCCTTCTTCTTTGCAACATGGTGTTCTCACCATCTCTGATTCTTGATTTTATTTATTTATTATTAGTATGAAAACTAAGTGAAACCCCAGCTAGAGATCCTATCAAAGGAAGAAGTACTCTTTAATACAATGTTTTCTTTAGTAAAATTAAGAAGAAAGGAGATTGAAGAGGTTGACTAGGAGAATTTAATAGATCGTCTGATCAAAACCAAAAGACACCTGAAAATTGTACTCACTGAGACACTTTTTTGACGAGGAACACGTGAATCTGTTATCATTATATATCGGATTTCTAAAACAAGAACCGTATTACTTTTACTCACTCTCGCACAGATTATAGTATGTAGAGATGCTCTTATATAGTATAACTAAAAGAGAGAGAGAGAGAGAGAGAGAGAGAGAGAGAGAGAGAGCTAAAGAGACGTACAGCATATGATTAAGACTTAGTTGACGTAAAAGGAAATAAAAAAATTATATTTCAAGAGGAATGGTTGAAATTAGACTCTTGAAATTACACGTTTATTTTATTTTCTTTTCTTTACAGAGTCCACTGAGTCATTGGAGTGTAGTGCAATGTTTATAAAATTGGATGGGTCGAGCATCTGTCAGACATCGTAGTCACTAGTCACACAGAGTTGCATACCGATGATACTGTTCTGATTCTCCTGTCCGTATTATTTTGTTTCTTCAGAGAAAAGGATCATTGAGATTTGGGTAAAAATTTGATTGATTTCTTGGAGATATAATGGTCAATAAAGGTGTGCAACAATGTTCAAAAAGATAAATATAAATTAATAAAGGTGTGCAATAATTCTATGCAATTCATTCATGCAAACTATTATAACTTTTATTACTCCCTCCGTTTTTAATATAAGTCGTTTTATAGAAACTTTTTTGTTCCAACTGATATGTCGTTTCCGGTTTTCTATGTAAAATTTATTAATACTTAATATTGTCTGACCAATAATAATATATCTTATATTTTTCTATTGGTTGAATTGTGGTTAGATAAATAATTAATGATGTTTTTGTTTAGAAAATATAAGAAATTAATGATTTTCTTAATTTATGTGCATAAATGTAAAACAACTTATATTAAAAAATGGAGCGAGAATATTATTTCTCTTTTACAAAATATTATATTAATTATATTATTTATATATAATAATTTGCGCAATTAATAAGTCATTTTATTTATCAGTAAACTATAAACATGCTAAATTATACATATGTCTTATTAATTGTACATGACTTAAATTTAGATGATTTGGTTAAAAGGATTTTAATAGCAATACATGACTCATTATCCTTTCAAGATTTTTTTTTCAAATTATATATAAATAAAATGTAAATATCATATATTACTTAAAACCTTGTTATTCACAATTTTTTCTGAAACTGAATTTGATAATGATATATAAGCATTTTTCAAAAAAATAAGAAGTTATGATTTTAAAACCCAAGTTTTAAGTGTGAGAATATTTACTTCAAACGGACCTACAGTTTGTTTTTTTAAAAGCACTTATAGAAAATTTTCTTTTGTGAATTAATATTTCAAATATAAAATAGAGTATATTTGAATCTGAGTTATCTCTTATATATTAAAAGAGAAGCATTACAACATTTGCGTGTTGTCATGTGTCATTACTATAATGATTTTTAAATTTTTTTAAAAAAATTAGGTTGGTCCATCTAAATATATATTATATTTTTTATTAATCTAATCATAAAATTAATTAGTAATCTAGAAAATATTATTCTTTCTTTCGTTAACAAAAGCAACTATAAAATTTACTAATATGACTAAAGTATATATGACTATTAATGATTTTTAATAATAAATATTTAATAACAATTTGTGTATCCTCTTCTTTTTTTTTTAATTTATATTATGATAATAAATTAAACTATTAAATAACTAAAATTAGAATTTTGTATATAATGTATTCTTAAAATTTTAAAAATGAATATAAATTAAAAAATTATAGTTTTACATTGAAATTGTTTTTGGTCAATGGTTTAAATTTTTGTTATAATAAGATACAAATAAAATCCTATTATTATAAAATTTCATTTGATATATATATATATATATATATTTAATATATATATCTATTCTAAAATTGTTTAAATTAAACTATATACCATATTAAAATATAAAAGTAATTTAATTTCAAAATTTAAGAAATATGTATTATACTTGAATTGATAAAAAACTAAATATTTTACAATTTCCATTTGATCAATTTATTAAAACATATTTTGCATATGTTTTATTATTACTTAAATTTTGTTTTCATCCTTAAAAATTTTATTTAAAATATTCATAAAATATTGTGTTCCGCACATGGCTCAAGTTATTACATAGTTAGAGATTATAATGCACATATGTAAACTATAAGGGAAATATTATACAAATAAAAAGACTACCGTGAAGATTCATGTGGTTTGAGTTGGCTTGCTTTTTATCCCGATGCATTAAGATGAATAGACCCAATTCACAGCAAAATAATCTAAAATTGATCAACTCACATTGTTCTCGAAGATAAGCTTGAAAAGATTACAACTTCATCCACATATTTAGAGTTATTTGGGTTGTATAATAAATATATTTGATCTATGACATGTATCTACTCTTTAAATTTTTGTATATTAAATCAGTACTAGAGTTTGATCCGCGCATCCGCGCAGATATTCATTTTCGGTTTGCAAAAAAAAATATTTATCTTATATAAATGGTAATATATGTTTTTAAAATATCTATATCTATATATTAAATAATTATTTAATATATTTCTAAACACGATTATTTTAGAATTTATAATGAATAATTTTATTTTATTTTTTGATCAGTCAACTGTTACAACCCTATTTTTAAAATATAACTCGTGTGTTCGTGCAAATGTATTTTTTATGGATCAAAATTTTAATGTAAAATAAAATGGTTATCTATTTTTATATTTGATTTATACGATTAAATAATTCAATATATCATTTAAAATTTTGTGGTTTATATTATGTATTTTTCTAGCACTTTTATGTTTTTTAGACGTAGTTAATATACCAAAATAAAAAATAACCATCCCGTAATAATAAAATCTTGTTACATTTTTGACATTGATTAAGTATAATTTATTGTTTACCCAGATTATAGAAAATATTTTTAAATAAATAAACATAATTTATTATACTTTATTTTAGGAAAATGCATTAATTAAACTATAAAAGATAAAAATACTAAAAGGTATGTAAATTTAATACTTCAGTGGCATTCAAATGTAAATAACTTTGAAAACTAAGGAGTAATTTATATTTGTACTTCTCTTTTAATAATAGGGATAATTACTACATATATTATGTTCCATATGTCTATTAACTGGTTTTGATTAAAAAAAAATCTAACCATATCATACAAAATATAGTTGGGGTTTTTGCCAAAACTAACCCACAACTTGATTTTAATCACAAACCTATACCCAAACTTGAATCAAATGCAAAACTAACCTAAAAGCCTAGTGAAATTACAGCTCAGCCCCTTGTGACCAAACAAAAAAACAGAAGCCATTTTTACGAATATAGCCCCAGTAAATCGTCTGAGTCGTCTGAGATGTTGGAAGTCGTCTGGACGACTGAAGTGTAAGTCGTCTGGTACCAGTTTATTTTAAAAATAATTTATAAATCTTGTAAAAAAATATTTTGATGCGTAAAAAATAAAAATCAAGTAATTATAAACAGTTTTAACTAATATAAATTAAGATATGATAAAATTGATTTGTTTTGAAGATAGATGAGTGAAAGTAGTGAATCATGAAATACTTTGGTTTAGGAGTTTGGCAAACATATGTTGTAGTATTGTATGTATTGTTAGGGTTAGATTTTGGAAAACTAAAATATTTTTTTCAAAAATTAGTTTTCACCTATATGTGTTTATTTTTGTGTATAGTAAACACTTTTCAAGTTTGATTTGGTTTTATGAAGTGTTTAATTAGATAATTAAGTTTAGGGGTTATGTTTAGGGTGTGAAAGACTTATATTTCAGTCGTCTGTTGAATAATTTACCCGGACGACGTATATTTTAGTCGTCCAGACGACTTGTAAGTCGTCTGGGAAGTCTTCTATTTTAGTTTCCCGCCAAAAATATTTAATTTCCCGCTAAAAATATTAAACTCTTCTGGACGACTTACATGTAAGTCGTCTGTTTTAATTTCTTCACCAGACGACTGAAATGTAAGTCGTCCAGGAAGTCGTCTGAGTCAAAAATATTTAATCTAATTGGATTTTTTGTCTCCCTATAAAAATAAAAATTTACACATTCTCTCTCCTCCTCTCAAATGGCTGCAACAAAAATCTAATGTTCATCATTCTAAAACTCTCCAACCTCTCTCTAATCTCTTTGACTTGAAAACACCAAACTTTATATGAATTTTTCAGTTTTGTCTCATGTATTTCTTAATAATCTATCTCTTTTGCAGATTTTTAATCAAATGGTACTCATCTTCCACTAATTTAGAGGTAGATCTATTAATTTTAGATATGTATTTTTGTGTGTTCTATAAATGTAGATTTATCTAATCTTCCACTCATTTTCTCTATTTTTAAGTCATTTGAACGTTTTTGGATATGCAGGTTTTTCAGATCTGGATTTGATGTGCAGGTTTTTCAGATCTGGAAGACTTCTGGGACGACTTACCTGTTAGTCGTCTGGAAGTCGTCTGGAAGTCGTCTGGACTTCTTGGAAGTCTTCTGACAAAGTTTTCTGGACTTCCAGGAAGTCGTCTGGACTTCCAGGAAGTCGTCTGGACTTCTAGGAAGTCGTCTGGACTTCTAGGAAGTCGTCTGGATTTTTCTGAGCGTTTTGGTAAGTTCTTATGTCTGATTTTTCTTTATTTGGTAACTTCTTGTTGTATAAAGTTCTTACTTTTTTCCCAAACTAAAACTCTCCAAACCCACTCTAATCTCTTTGACTTGAAAACACCAAAGTTTATATGAATTTTTCAATTTTGTCTCATGTCTTTGTTACTAATCTATTTTTTTTTTTTGCAGGTTTTTAATTAGATGGTACTCATCTTCCACTAATTTAAAGGTAGATCTTTTATTTTTAGATATGTATTTTTGTGTGTTCTGTAAAGGTAGATTTATCTAATCTTCCATTCATTTTTTCTGTTTTTAAGCCATTTGAACGTTTTTGAATATGCATGTTTTCCAGATCTGGATTTAATATGCAGGTTTTTCAGATCTGGAAGACTTCTGGGATGACTTACTTGTTAGTCGTCTGGAAGTCGTCTGGAAGTCGTCTGGACTTCCTAAAAGTCGTCTGGACTTCCTGTAAAGTCGTCTGGAAGTCTTCTGAACTTCCTAAAAGTCTTCTGGCAAAGTCGTCTGAACTTCCTGGAAGTCGTCTGGACTTCTTAGAAGTCGTCTGGACTTCTTAAAAGTTGTCTGGTCTTGTCTACTCAAGTGGAATCCAAGCTTGTCTTTGTAGATGAATGATCTATAATAGTTTTGTTTGTGGTCTGTTTTGTGAATTGCATGTATACTCTTTTAGTTGTGAATTTTTTGTAAAATCAGTAATAATGTTTTCCAAGATGTATTAAATGTGGTAACAATGTGTTTACACATTTACAAATCAATGAAATAATAGACTTCAATAGCCTTTTTCTTATCTTTGGATCTCTCATATGCAATAATAAACTCCAATGGCCTTTTTCTCATCTTAATAAACAAGAATGTTGGTAAGAGATGGAAACAAATAATAGTAACTAGTCAAAGCATATCATATTTTTTATAAGTTTGCATTGAAAAACTTAGTCAAATTTAGTAAAACTAAGGGAGAGAACATATTTTGTAAATATGAGTTTTACATATCTTGAAGTTACTTATCACTCTTAAAAATACAAGTTATTCAAAAACTAACGTAGAAGACTTAAAAACTAGTGGAGAAGACGCGGACGACTTCAATCTAAGTTGTCTAGACGACTAAACTATATGTCGTCTGGTCAACGCAGAGGTTATTTTTGCAATTGACTTTGAAATCTGTTATTTCGGACGACTGAAAGTTAAGTCGTCTACTATTGTTTGGTTAAAAAAAAACTCCAAAAAAGCTAGACGACTTACATTTCAGTCGTCAGAGGTTAGTTTTGCATTTGACTGGATTATTTCAGAAGTTTGACTTTTTGGACGACTTACATTTCAGTCGTCTAGTGAAAATTAAAATAATAATATTTTTTTAAAAGTAGACGACTTACAGTTAAGTCGTCATAGGTTAGTTTTGCAATTGAAAAAAAAAACTTCAAAATTTAATTATATACAGACGACTTATAATTCAGTCGTCCACGAGACGACTGAAATGTAAGTCGTCCAGGATTTACGAGGTTTGACCAGAATCTCGGAAAAAAGTCCTGGACGACTTACAATTAAGTCGTCTGGTGGACGACTGAATTATAAGTCGTCTGTGTATAATTAAATCTTGAAGTTTTTTTTTTCAATTGCAAAACTAACCTATGACTACTTAATTGTAAGTCGTTTACTTTAAAAAAAAATATTATTATTTTAATTTTCGCCAGACGACTGAAATGTAAGTCGTCTGGGGAAGTCAAACTTTTGAAATTATCCAGTCAAATGCAAAACTAACCTATGACGACTGAAATGTAAGTCGTCTAGGTTCTTTGGAATTTTTTTTGAAACCAAACAATAGTAGACGACTTAACTTTCAGTCGTCTCAGGTTACAGATTTCAAAGTCAATTGCAAAAATAACCTCTGCGTTGACCAGACGACTTCCAGGTAAGTCGTCTACTGCCAGACGACTGAAAGGTAAGTCGTCTACAGCGAGACGACTTCCCAAGTAAGTCGTCTGACGAACAGATCTGGAAAAAAACTCGATGTCATACCTTAAATTGGTGAGATAAGTTCCTTAGCATACATAAGGCTTCTCCAAGCACACAGAATCACAAACGAAAGTCACCCACCCATAATCGTTAGCTTCTATGACTTTATGAACCATAAAAATTTTAGAATCAAAATCTTGGGTTTTTTTAGCTCATTGTGGAGAGAAAGTGAGAGATATGTTGTGTTTAGTTCACAAGAATGGAAAAAGAAGAAGGGTAAATCGATTTTGGGAGCATTAAGAGCTTCAAATTGGTTGTTCATGGTGGTTGTGGTATTGATGACAATGGCAATCTTGTAATTACTTGAAGATGATGAGGGTGAGAGAGTAAAAATGTCATTTTCGAAAAAATAAAAATAAAAAAAAATTGATGGCATTTTCGTAAATTATATGAACTTGTGGGGTGAATAGGGCAAAACCAATTTTCAAAAAAAAAGGAGGTTAGTTTTGTGTTTGACTTTAAGTTGTAGGTCAATTTTGCAAAAATCCCAATATAGTTTGGGATAATATATAGTAATGATAAAAATGGATAAATGGAAGAAATATAGTGTCAAGAGAAGTAATCTAGTAATTAGCTAGTTATGACCAATATAGTATTCGAATTCTTTTTGAGTGAAATTAAATTAATAGACTCATAGTTTTACTTTTTTTAATAATTTTCCCTAAAAACATGATTGTCCAAATCAGCTATGGTCGTGATACATGTGCTTTGCTGTGGCCCCCTCTAACCTGAACCTTATGCACCTCATATTATTGAGAATGTGGTCCAATCGGAACAAAATCTTATAGTATTTAAAGTTATCACCAGCTAAATGAGGCTAACAAAATCATTTATTTAATATAACAAAGTAACAAACACTAATACATTGCTAAGAATATACGTATCATAATATTATTTTATATACAATCCAATTATAGACTAATGATCATGATATACGCTAGTATAAATCAAGATAATATATTTTTAAATTACTCGAATCAAAATTTCTGTCTACCTACTTTAAAGACATTTTAAAGAAAATTTACACCCATCTTTAATTTTGACAAAGACAAAATTCTGCTGCGACATATATGTATAAATATATCTTAGATATTTCAATTTAGTGAGCTTAAAACAAGAAGGTAACAAAATCGTTCACATTAAGCAAAACATGTATGAATTCTTATCAAGTACACACCCATTTACAACATAGTTGAATTCACCAACATATCACTTATATAAAGTTGTAAACCCAAAATACTGAGTATATTAAGCTGAGGATCTTTTTGTAACAGTTAAAATGCTTCTAAATCCTAAATCTCCAACACAAAGTGACTGTTGTATTACATCTCGGCATTGCTAATCCCTGAAAAAACAAACTTCAGCTTGTATAGGAGAGTATTATCCCAGATGAAGATCAACATTACCGATGAAAGCTCTTTGCACTTAATCACTGAAGAACCCTACCCTATTTTTCTGTAAAAGTTTAATTTCTAATTTTGTTACTTGTAAAACTAATGACTTAACGAATTTCGTGGGGACTAGTCCCGACTATTCCATACGCTTGAGATATCCTCATGTTAAACAAAAAAAATGAAATAGAAGTAACAAATGTAGAGATATATAATCTTTTAACTTTCATATTATATTGTTTGTGGTAGAAATTAGAAGTTGAGGCATTAATTTATAGTTTACGTAATATTGAATTAAGAGAGATTGGATATCCGAAGTCAAATGGATCCGAAGATAAACGAACATATGTACACTTTACCTTATATTTCTAGTTTATTTATCTTATTTTATTCAAAATATTTATATTGATATTGTATATGGTTCAAAATCATATAATATACATATAATTGCGGACAAAATGATTTACTATTCACTTAAAATGCATCTCAAGCTTTTTGTTTCTTGCATTAACAAAAATTAGATTCAAATTCTCAAAACAACAACTAAATTAGTGTTTTTTTTATTTTCAACATTTTTTTTCAAACCTATTAATAGTTCAACTATTAAAATTTAAAAGCCTGTTAAGTTCATTGTAAAATTTTAAGTATAAGAAACTTGAGTAATGAGAAATTTAATTTCGTTTTTCAAAATCTTATATATCCGAAATAACAAACCCGAAATAAGAATACAAGAATCCGGCCCGATATGTAAAAATAACCAAACGGATTATAAACCCCTAATATTGAAATATCCGATCTGAACTCGAACAGGTATCCAAATGCCCATATCAGTTTATATATATATATATATATATAATATCATGTAATAAATATATGTAATAAATGTCAAGTTTGGATATTGTATATTACAGTTTTGGTTTCTCCGGTGAAATCCGTGCGTGTTCAGCAAAGTGCCTGAGTTCAAGTTACTTGCTTTAACAAATTTTATGTATCACTATTTTCGACGTTAAGAGAGAAAGTAAGAATTCTAAAAAGCTCACATGACTGATAAAGTTCAATATATAAATTAATGTAAAAAGGTGCATGTCCATCTTTAAAGTGGTGATGTACATGCACCTTTTTACATTAATTTATATATATAATTATATATTTACAAAACAAAGTACAACAAACTTTGATAAATAAATTTGTACTTAAAACATGTATACAAAAGGAATAAATACAAAATCACTATATTATTAACCAACATTTGCATTCGAATGAAATGAATTAGAAAAAAAAAACAGATAACAAAAAGTTAATCAATCAAATGTTCTTAAAAACATCATATTTTTTTTTATCGTTTATAATATATAGAACCATATTTTACTTATGTAATAATCTATATTTCAGAATCTGTATAATAATATTATAATTCTCATCTGAATCATGAAATAAGATTTTCGGACAGAAAAAAAAATCTTTACTAAACTTTGCAAAGTAACTTTGATGTGGGATGTATTTGCAAAATGTTTACAGGTAGGGAAACAAGTTGCATAGTTTTTTCCAAGTTTCAGGCTAATGTTTCTGAGAACACATTGTATTTGTATCAAGATATTTTTAATACAAGAACCTATTTTTTACAAATTTTATGCTATTTAATATTTATGAAACTTAATCGCGAAAAGAGCTTTTCTAATTACTTACGAATTTACAAAAAACAAATATTTTCTAGAATCAAGGTAACTAGCTAAATAACTCCATGCTAAAACCTACCAATTTGCCGGTCTATCGTTCGGCCGGACTATCCAGCCCAAGTCAATATTTTTTTTTTTAACGTTGGATATATTATGTTATTACAAACTTGGAAAAATATTACATATGATTAGACAGCCGACAATTCTACATGTTTTATGAAGATTCACGCTAACTACATCACCTGAACCGCCTTATCGAATTCATCCTTGACGGTACTTTTTACGCCATGCTGCAATTTTTTTATAAGCCGTTTTCACATTAATTTATATAATTCTGCTTTCTCCGGAAATCGAAACTCAGACTTCCTGGTATAAAAGCATTAATGAACTGAATTTTTGATCAAACCAGTGGACCAAATGAGCTTCCACAGTCCAAGTCAATATCTAGTAACAATCCAAACATTTTCAGCCCATCAATTTTTAGTCCAAACCTCACATCTTCAATATGAGACCCCACGGTCCCTAAGTGGCTCACGAATTTTGTTTTACTTTCTGCATGCTCATGAAATTAACCATTGTACTTGTAGTAGTGCATACAAAGAAGTAATCTAAAGTACATATCTTCTTTCAAAAACTCATCCATGTCTCTAGCCACCGTTCCATGCGTTATGCAGTCTTTTTGATCCACGGGAATTGAATGAAATAAATCTACAGATTTAAAATGAGAAAATGAAGTATACTGAATTTTTTTTCTGCAGTGTATATTAACTATGATAGCATTTATTTCCCAATTATTATAATTCCTAAAAAATAAGTTATTTCCATTTATTCCAATAGTATTAAATGCATTCATGTGTTACACATTGTAACCCCTTCCCCAATTCATGGCAATATATTTATTGTCTCCCAGTATTATTTTCAAATTTCAAATCATTCTCTTCTCCCTCATAATAAATCCCTCTTTATTCCTTCTGAATTTATTTTCTTGGTAAAGCCCAACACACACACAAAGAAAACCATTTTCTCGTGAAAAAGATCTAAGAGAAAGTCTCTTTCCACACAAAGAAAACACTCATGGCTTCACAATGGACAATACCAAAACTTGTTACTTGGAGAGTCAAAGATTGGGCCTCCTGTTTCTTGGCTTGCAAGATTCCTATAGGTCTTCCGCTTTATTCTATAATCGCTACTTTCACTTTTTAATAACTATTGTGTAAATTATCTCACTGATTGTATGTTTCAGACGTAGAGGAGGATGGAGTTGCTAACAACAGTAACACAACGAACAACAACACTCTAATGTTCAAGAGGACAAAGAGGAAGATTAAGAAGAAGAGGTCAGAGAGGAAGCTCAGTCTAAGCCCACCGGGGACACGTCATCATCATCATCTAAGAGGCAGCAGCAGCGTTTCTCCGACATCGTCGTCTCATAACCGGAGGTTGAGCTTGCCGCAGCCACCGGCCTCAGAAGAACCTGCAGGCTTCATAGTCTTTTGCTTCGACCGTGAGGATGGAGGTTTCGACGTTGTGAAAGAAGGGAAAGAAGAGAGGAAAGAGGTGGAATTGTCATCTGAAAAGTCACCGAGAACGGTACAGCGTAAGGTTCGTTGTCGGGTACATTGTTATTGGCTTAAAATCTTTTAACGCATCAATTTCATGTATAACACATTTTTTTTAATTTGTATTGCTTTTTGTTTTAAAACAGCTTATTTATGGAGACCAAGGGGTAGGTAAAGGAGAGAAGAATAACTCTCTGGAGATTATAGGGACAGAACAATATCATCAGGCCGATAAGACTACATGCCAAGAAACTGAAAATGTCTCTTGTGGTGTTCATGATCCGGTAATATTTTCTTTTAAGATGTTCCTGTTTTTTCTTTCCTTTTTTTTGGGTGACTAGTGGGTTCTAGGTCAGTAAGTCCATACATCTAATAGGCCAAGATCCAAACCATTTTAAATACACTCTCCTATTGAGAGAAGACCTACCTAACAAGACTTGAACATATGACTCCTTAGATACCTATTAGATAATTTAAAGTTATATCCATTAGGCAAGCTCCTTATTGGTGCTAGTGTTTCAAATTTAAATTTGTTCATTTGTTGCAGAAAAACGAGGAAGAAGAAGATATTGATGCATCTGATAAATCTACCGGGTCTACTCACTCAGATGAAGGAAGGGGATCGTTTGCATTTCCCATGTGAGTTTAAATAGCAACAAAAATGGGTTCAACGTTTTTTTGTTTGTTTTGTTTGGACTGAGTGCCCTGAACCGAAAATGTTATGCAGATTGGGAGTTGAGTGGATGGGGAGCCCTGTCCTGATGCCTACACCAGATGACTTGTCTCCTAAGAAACAAAAACCGATAGCTTTAGGGTTCCAATGCTGTAGATTCTAAAAAAAAAAATACAACTCTATAAGCTTTTATGAGATTCTTTTGTATCACTCTGTTTATGATAAAAAGAAACGCTATGAAAAGACCAAATAATCTACAATTTAGACTTGAACTCATATGTATTTTATCAAACTAACAAAAGGACCATAAGAACACCTTCAATGGTGTTCTCGGTGGCTCATAGGTAAACTATTTAGAATTTTTTATTATTATTTTTTGTCCGTTTTAAAAAAAACAAAATTAAAAACGGAACCAATCGCAGATCGCCACGTGTCGTGAAACCCGCAAATAGTGTAAGAATTCACTAACAATCAGTCCTTAATTAAGGGTTTTAAGTACCCAATCCTTAAAAAAATACCATGAGCCCCATCAAATATCTTAATATTATTTTGCTAAAAATTATAGTCCAAAATCCTCCATTAGAGGTGCTAGAAGTAAGACATCTCACTCTTCTCATCGGATCCTTGGAAGACGATTCCCTGAGCCTTTTTATTACAATTCATATCTATACCTCCATGCTTTTTCACTTGTCCACTTTGCAATATGTTTCAAAATCCATATTACTATATAGTTTGAACTTTGACGATACTACATAACAAGGTCTTAGTTTAAAAAATATATAATATAGGTTCCTAGGGAGCTATTATTCTCATATTACACGAATACAATGTCGTTTCAACAAGCAATGCAATAATATTGAACCACTGTTAACACGGTGTTCGGTAGGGAAGAAACAGATGGCAGCGTTAAGTAACAGCGCGCCGCTACATTTTGTAGCTTTAACCCATAAAGGTGATGGTCTTTACTTGGTAAGCTAGCTTTAAACCCTGGCAACTAGATTACCTTCTCTGCTTGATCTTTGTTTTTCTCTGCATAATGTGATGTTCCATTGATTACAACATGAAGTTGCCAGGGGCAGGGTTATGGTGGTTTTAGTGCGCTTGGACACTCGGTTTACGCTTGTGACGTTGTTCGTATAGACAAGCAATGTTCCTACAGCTCCTCGATAATATGCACTTGTGATTGCTCGATATCTTCAAATCACAAAATCAATCAACATTAGCTCTCTCTCACATGTGGCAGAATCATAGACGGACAGAAGAAAACAAGAGGCTTGTTAAATCGGTCCCTAATTACATTTTCACATAATTAAACATGAAGTTCTTTAGTGTAGTGTATGTATAAGACTCTTATTGCTAAGTAACCATCATAGACGTCATTTGTAGTATGCAGTACCATATACAAGGCACAAGTCCACAATCTTTACCGCTAAAACATTATTTTGTAATTTTTATGTTAAACAGTGTTTCCAAACCTTTTCATTCTCCAAAATTGTTTTTATGAGGAAAATGTTACAACGTAATATAGAATATTGTGTTATTCAACATTGTTTATTTTAATAGATGCGGAAACAATTTGTTTAGTTTGAGACAAAGATCATAGTAAGCTAAATTCGTATTCTAACTTGGGACCTTTCCGACTCTCTATTTTTGGATAGTAGGTAATATGCTAGTTGAACTATCGAAACCGTTACATGTGTTTTTGTGTATGGTTACTTAGGTATATAAGTGAATATAATAACAACCTAACCGAGGGTTGATATGCTCCGGGAGTGAGATCATTACTGGCGGGAGGAAAGATTGAAAATGTTGAAAGAGTGAAAATAGACAAAAGTTTAGAGCACTTGCATTGGCAAGCTCTTGATGAACTCTCATTTAAAAAATTAAATAACTGAAAATTAAGAGAGAAGATAGTGGATCTCTCATTTGAAAGATTCTTTCCAATTCTAAAGAAACCAACTCTACACATGTTTAAAAATTATTGGCTTAAGTATTTTATTATATTAAAAATAATTATATACTAAAACTGTTAATTTTTTAGAATCCCACGTTGGTTTTTCCCACTAATGATGTCTTTAGTAGTATGGTTAGTAGTATGGTCAGGTGGTTAGTAAGACCTAAAAATGTGCTAAACTTTTTTCTGAGGTTCGAGTTTCTTTTTAAACAAAATTATAGTTATGTGGAAAATTTCAGTTTGGGTTTCGACCTAGGTAGTTTATCTATCAGTCTGGGATTAGCCGATTAGGATATATAGACAAAAGAATTGAGTGGTATTATGATCAAATCTTATATGTCATGAAGATTTGAGGAATGGGTTGGAGAAACCTTCAATTAGTGAAAGAGAAATGTACTGTTATAGTACTAAAGAAAGATGCCAAAACAAAAAAAATTAGGAGCACAAAGATCTTCTAATTATGTCAAACGAGTCGATCAATGAAAAGTTACAATAGAAATCATGAAACTGTTAGCGAAAACATTAGGGAACATGGTGGAATCATAACCAACCCACAGACAATCCCAACCGCCCAACCCAACATTCCCGTTGTGTGTGAGATTTTACAACTTACGCACATGCCTTGATGGACCTACTCTCCTTCAAGTGTTTTTCCCTACAGTGACCACCACCTACCTAATGTGGACCCCTCATCAACATCATCACCATTGATTCGCGCTGTCACCGTTCCGATTCTAAGCGTTTAAGAGCTTTTACTAATCCAACGGCCCACAGTCGGTTTTTATTTAAACACACAAAGGATCCATCCGTACTCTTTCTTTCTCTCTCGGCTAAGATATTTGAAGTCTTCTTCGAGCAACGATTGGAGTTGGAGAAAACAACGAGCCGACCATTGATTTAAGTACGTCAGCCATTGACATTACGACATGGAAATGGGATCCACTTCAGCCATGTAGAATGCATGTCATGTCAAGCATGAGATCCGTGCCAACCCTAAAATTTTAAGGGATACAAAAAAATATTATTATAAAATCTAATTAAAATTTTTAAAAACAAATTACAGAGTTATATTCAATTTTAAATTTTTAAATATTTCATTTAACTGTATTCAGAATATCTACGAGACCAGGCACTTAACAACGTTGGTCCCATGCACAATCGCTAGTAGTCTATTTGCCAAGAACTGTTTAAAGGCGACGGCACGGCTCTCTCTAGTTTATGCGTACAATTCCCAAAAATTTCTATTCGCAACTGAAGAACAAGATATCCCTCACTCAAAAATTCTTTTCCCCTTTTACATCAACAAACCCAAGACTACTAGTTCAAATTAAATTTTATTAATTGGTTAATACTTTAATAGTAAGCTGTGAGGTAGAATCTTTAGTTTTTTTTATTCGGTTTTAAATTCGATATTATAAAGTGTCCAAAGATAAGATATGACTAGACATAGAGTTTCCGTATTGTTTATACAAAAAGAGCTAACAACATTCCATAAGTCTTTTTTAATATAAGTGTCTCACAAATACAGATAAATATTTTTTGAAAAGAAAAAAATATTAAATGGTATCTTAAATATTAAAATAATTTATTCAAAATATTTCTAATAAAATATTTTAAAATAATTGAAAAACTCATTCAATAAAATAATATGTATATTTGATCTTTATTTGTAAAATACTAATATAACAACCATTATAGATAATATGGCTTACTGAGGATTAATATCAAACCACCTGATCAGTGATCACACTCTCAAACGTCGACATATTATAACTAAACAAGAAAAATTACATAATCGTCAAAGGAACAAAATACAAGTTGTTATATGCACAATCAAGATATAACGTTAATTATTAATTATTAGACACATCAATGAAAAACATCTTAGAAAATCAAGATCTTATCAAACATACAACGATAAGTAAACCGAAGCAAAATTATAACCATGCCACATCTAAAAATTTGCACTCATAGGCTATTCCAAAAACTAAGAAACAAGAGGTATGTATATTTTATATTTTGGGAATATTCTTACAACCAGTCACATATATTGTATAACAAACACCCCGTTTTCAAACCCATTAAATACTTCAAAACTTTACCTTATATGTGTATAATATATTTGTGGATCAAAAAGAAGAGAAGCTGTCAGAATTGTGGAAGGTAAGATCATTCTGATCTTGGTGACTCCAGTATGCATGATCAGCGGTACTGGTTAGATCAAAGAGTGTTTGATCACCTCCACCACTTCCCCAATCCAACGGTTCAAATTCCATAGTGGGATCAACCTGAGCCGTTCGATCCTCAAACTGCTGCTGTACAGTATTACCTCCGAATCCAAACGGTGTCGTATCAATCGACAACGCGGTAAAACCACCCATCTCGAAAACTCCACCGTCAGATGAACCTTGTCCTAGCAACGTAGACCATTCTATCCCGTTTCCGTAGAGTTTAATATTATGCATATCAGCGCCCATAACGCCTTTTGCTGCAGCGGCAGTGGCGGCGCCGGCGGGGAGAGAAGAGCTCTCGCTGCTGCATGGTTTCTCCTCTCCGTCTTGTGCCATTGGTTTGTCGGCGGTGGAAGTTGACGATGATGACGGAGGCTGCTTAGACTTGGAACGTTTGGCTTTACGGCAACCACCTCCGACGGGAACGTTACGGAGGACGCCGCCTTTGGTCCAGTAACGACGGCAGTTTTTGCAAAAGTGTCGAGGCTGAGAGTGATTGTAGTTGTTGTAGTAACAGAACTTTGTGTTGAGAGAGTTGCAACGAGGACACTTGAGAGATTGGTGATGGTTAAGGATATTGTTCTGATGCACTCTCATCCTCCGATCTCCGCCTCCTCCGCCACCGAAAAACCTCCCTGTTCTTCCTCCTCCTCCTCCTCCTCCTCCTCCTCCGGTCATCGAGTAATCATGAATATCTTGCATTTTTCAAGAGAGGATAAGGAAACTTCTAAAGTTACAATAGAGAAAGAGAGAGAGAGGAAGTAAGCATGGGAACGGCTTTTGAAACTCTGACAACAAATCTTTCATATGTCTGAACAGGTATTGTTCTAATCAAATGTCCATTATGCCCTTATGATATTTTGTACTTCCTCAGTTTTGAAAAGATATTTTTTAATATTTTTTTTCTTGTTTCACAACATCTTATAAAAATTTTAAGTTGTAAACTTTTAATAAATATTAACTAAAATATTAAAATAATTCAATATTATTGATTCATAATTATAAACATGTATACTAAAATAAATAATATATTTATTATAATTTTTATTATATTTTTAATATGCATAAAATTATAGGAATTTTATATTTTATGAACTAAGGAATTATATTACCATCTTCTAACGTAGGAATATAATTCAGAAGGAGCTTCATGTCCAAATTTGACCCCATTAAATTACAACAATGTTATTAATATCTTTCGCATCAAAACGATTTGTTTTCTTAAATTTCCGATTTTTGTTTTTTATTTAAAGAAAAGAGTAGCATCAGAAGTTCAATGATTGATAAATTAGTGCTTGTACATCTCTTATTTTCACATCAAATCTCAACTTTTTTCTTAAGAAATGTTAATACATATATAAAAAATATATTATTGAAGGTACAACTGGTTGATTTATCTAGAGTAATATTTTACATTAGATCTAAAATTACTCTAAGTCCACTAAATTTTTACCAATTAAATACATTCTTAACCTTTTGTATTTGTGCTCGTTACTATTTTGAAAAAAAATGCACACTAACCAACTGATAGCTCGGTTGTAAGATTTTAGAAAAAGACATAAATTCGTTAATTATGGGTTCAAGTTTTACCGGGAGCTAAATTATCATTTGTTCAGCCAGGAGAGATTCGGTCATGGTTTACATCCCATATAAAAAAAATCTGGATTGAGCTACTCATCGGTTTCAATTCCCTGATAAATTATTTGGTCCTCAACTTAGACACTGACAATTGCAAAAATTAAAAATAAATACACACTAACTGATCCCTTCTATGTGTCTCAGACTTAGTCCACGTACACGACGTTGATCGAATTGAACTATGTTGCTTGAACATGCTAGAATCATTTGTGATGTATACACAATATATCCAACATGAGTTGTAATGTGATTAAGAAAGTATTGGAATCTTACTTTGCGTGTGGAATTGAAACATGACATAAGCAGGTGTTTTCTGACGAAGCTTCTTTGGGGATTTGAAGTTTTGTATAGGTTTTGATGAAATTACTTTCATTGTTTTCAAAGACTTGTATTAGGATTTTAGTGGAGGCAGTGTAAAATAAAGCCGACAAGTCGTTGCTTGTAACATCTAATTTATACTAGCATCTAACTTTGTTGTTGTGTGTTTAAGGTTTGACTACTGAATTAAAACGTTTGTATCGCTTTCAGATGTACAAATAATTCAATGTTGAATGGTAATTTTAACAATTGACATATTAGTATAACAGTCCACAGCTAATAAATTACTTCATAAAATGTTTTAGCTCAAAACATTAATAATATCAATATTTTTCTTTCCATAATAGAAATCAAACCATCCACAGAGTAGTTTATAGTTGATTTGATTGACTTGTTCTTAAGTTACTACAGAGGTTTTGAACCCAAAAAAAAAAACTACAGCAGCAAGTGCATTTACCTTAACCTTCTTAATTCACAAATTGATTAAAATTTTAAATTACTAATATCGATCACAATTAACCTATTTTGCATCAACCACTTTTACTATCCCTAAATATCATCTATATATAACTGTTCTTCACTCTTTTACCGTGTAATTTTTTTTTTGTATATTACAATCAAATTCAATGCTTCATCCAGTTCTAGTTTTAATTAACACGTTATTTAATTTGGATTTCCTTTTGTGTTAGCTTAACAAACTTAGCCTAATAATAGTGAGGCAAGTTTTTTTGTACTGGAAGTAATATAGGCGGTTGATAAGGATTAGATCACATGTGGAGGGCTGAGAAAGAAGAGTTGTTGATATCCACATACATGGGATTGTCAACTTGTCGGTCACTCCACTTTATCTGCTGATTCAAAGAGCTCTGCAGTCTGTTCCAGTGGTTCCTATTATGCTACGTCATCGTACTCCTCTACAGTTAATAAACTATTTGGGTATGCAAATGTAGAGTATGTGTACAAAATCTAGTACTTGTAATCGCAACTATTTTTGTACATTCTATATTTTTCACCTAACTACAGTGAACTGAAATCGAGAAATATGTTTCACGCTATGATTGAATTTGAACTTACACCTTCCGTTGAAATAGCTCATGGTTCATAACATTTGGATGGTGTACGAATATTTTTAAAAAATTTAAATTAATTGATCCACATGTTCTAATGGAAATAGCAAAAAGGACCACGAATGTGGGTAAGCAAATGTCGGGTGCAAAATGCAAACTGCAAACACGACTATTGTGACATGTATAATCCAGTGATCATCGCTCATATAGTCATATGCCACCTACGGTATGAGTTTTGTTATTATTGGCGTTATCGATGCAAGACGTAGACTGATGAGAAATATATAGGAATGAACTATCGATTTATGTTAAGCACTGAAAGCTATATAATTTTTTGTGTGGCAAAGCTATATATGATCTACTAACAGTATGTAAAAATAAACACTAAACGACGCGGCGTCAGTGAGTTGAGTGGGTAGGTCACCATCGAGATCGCAATTCTCAGTGTCCAGCCGTCAGTGGTCGGTTGAGATCGAAACGTCTTGTAAGGCCCATAGGCCCCAGCTCGTTATACTATCACACATCTGTCACGTGATTCTTGGGCCCATCAGGCCCATCTCACCGCTCTCATCTCTCCTACTGCTACATTAACGCACACATACTAACATACATACGAATACATACCGTGCAGAGTAGATTTGTGTGCGTGTGTGTGTATTGGCTGGATAATATATTGTGGTACGTGTGATTTGGATAGATTTATAAGATGGCTTTAGAATATGAAAGTTCTTGCAATCATGGAAACATTATGGCTATATGATTCGTTACATTCAAAAGAGTGGTAAACGTTGCACTGTATACTATAGCTACTCATTCACGTAAGGCCCAACTCAATCTGTCGTCAGTTTAGGAGCATGATTACACTAAAATCAATGTAGGATACGTAATTGCTTCCTTCTTTTTTTGCTCGAATTTCATGAACGTTTAATTTCATCTATTGGATGCTATTTTTTATTTCGTTTTTCTCAGTGAATATTTATGAGGAGAGAACAACAATAGATGGTGAAACCATAACGTCAAGCAAGTAAACATCAAAGAAATACTTTTGTCTTTGGGTTTTAGTTGGCTAAAACTTTCAGGTGCGTTGCACGCGTTTCTATGCAGACCCGGCTATCTCTGTACAATGCCTTAATCAAGAAGATGAAAGCACTTTCAGAACAAGGCTAGATTATCCTCAAATGAGCTTTATTTTTATAGAAATAAAAGATAGCAATTGAAATAACTCATGAGATTTTTATTCATAAGCAACTAAAAATAAAGGAAAGACAAGACTTGAATTGTCACCAAGACCTGAAAATGTAACAATTCACATATATGTTTAAAATGAAGAATGAGAGTTGATTTATGGCAACCCTCAAATATACATCATTTATTCAGATACCAATCATATTTATAGTATTTTATTAATCTTATCGAATGAAACCCTATTAGCCATTGGTTTGATAACTTTCCTTTGGGCTTCTGTCTAATAGAAGAAGAGTGTAGTTTCAGCTACTGGAGAGATAACAATCCCATGGTAGAATCTCCAATGGAGGTATCGGTACAAAGAAGAAGAATTGTTGATGTAGGAAAGGACCATAGTTACCTTTTTTTTGGTTTTTGGTGTTAACAGTGTTTTATTCAACCTTTTGCTTAAAAGTTTGATTTTCTTTATAGACCAAGAATATGATACGCAATTTCGGTGAAACTAGTAGATTTGCATTGTTTGTATCTTTTATATACGTAATTGCTAGTGTAGTAACATTACATGTATAATATAGCACACTAAGAACTAGAAGATTGGAACATGATACTTTCTTTACCTGCCAAAGAAAGTGTTGGTCCGGTTCGATGTCTCTCCTCTGAGATGATTCGCGTCGCGGTCATTGATGCTGCCGTCTACATTTCTCATAGGTA
This sequence comes from Brassica rapa, assembly GCF_000309985.2. Lineage (NCBI taxonomy): Eukaryota > Viridiplantae > Streptophyta > Magnoliopsida > Brassicales > Brassicaceae > Brassica > Brassica rapa. Next base: position 3,864,581 of record NC_024803.2, on the reverse strand, counting down.
TTAGCATTTCTGCCATGAGCAAGTGAAAGGAATTGACTTTCTCCTTCAGGTGTGAGTTCTCTTGTATGATCTGGTGGTTACTTTCCAACAAATTAATGACTTTCTCAGACAAGTTATGATTCAAAACCATGAGCTGCTCCACTTGTTGCTGCAGCTCTTCTATCTGCTTCTTCTTCCGCATACGAGACCTTCTTGCAGATTCTCGGTTAGAGACCACTCTTCTTGCCCTTCTTTCGTCTGGATCAAGACCCTCTCTGTGGCAAAAGGGTTCTCCATTTGGGTCTAAGTGATCAGAGCGGTTGTTGTTGCTGCGGGTCGACAAGTTTGGTGATATAGACTGCAAATGGACATGGAAGTTAGGGTTTTGTAGAAATGACGAGTTGAAATGATCGTCCTGTGGTGGCATTCCTTCAAGAATATCGAAACAATGATGTGAGCGATGGGGACTAGACTCCATGTTAGGTTTTAGATGTCTTATCATCAAAGTGGAAGAGAGAGAGAGAGAGAGAGAGAGAGAGAGAGAGAGAGAGAGAGAGAGAGAGAGAGAGAGAGAGATAAAGATTAGTGTAGGCTTAAATTAATTAAGATGTTAGACGATATTTAATGGCAAACAAATTTACTTGCATGAAGACAACTTGTACTCACATCTTTGGTGGGTTTCTCTTTAGCATTTGAAACACTCCACTAACTAACTTCTTCTCTCTAGTGATACTTTTTGACAAAATCTAAACATCTTGGTCAAGGATTAATATCTTTTATGGCTTCTTTTGTTTTTAAATTCAATGTTTCGTGTTATTAGTATTTTTACCATGAGGGTTGGTGGATGCTAACTTGCACGTATTTAGCTATCTACATTCACAATTTTACTTTTAAAATATATTCGTCGATTTAGAAAATTCTAGGGCTGGTGTAGTTTCTTTAAAAGTATACAAAAATAAAATGGAAATCGATTCAAGATGATGTACCATTAGTGAATTAATCAAAGTGGCCTACCTACTTGAACAATGGTAATACAAATGTAAAATTGTGAATCATATAATAAGAAAAGAATGACCAAAGTAAACACAAACTACTATAAAGTCAAAAGACATTAATTAATGCATCGTTTTCAGACTGATATTGAGGGATAAACTTGAATTTCGAGGCTAAATAAAGCAGACACCAAACACATTAAAAAGAGATTGTGATGGTTAACAGCTTTGAAACTTGAAAGGGTATGCCAAAATGTAATTAGCGTAACGGAGAGGCAATGTCTTGTTTCCAGAAATGGACAATGGGCCTCTTTTCTGCAAGTTACGTCTGAACCAACCTGAACCCATTGAAGCTCTATCCAGCTCACGTCACAGTCAGGATCCTTACCAGATGTACAAATGCAGATTACATAGTATCCAAAAAAAATGATGATATTATAAGTTGTTAACGTTGAGCTGGTTTCTACACGTTACACAAATGGCCACATTTGGACTCAACAAAGGTGTGTCTGTACTTGAAACTCAATCCAACACTTGTATAGTTGTATATATATATGTCATCAATGATAGTCTCTGTACTTGAAACTCAATTCAGCACTAGTATACACAGATAGGTTCGGCGATAACATAGCAATGGATGGTCTTGGACGACGATAGTGTCTTGCCAACGGAATAGGTGGTAAGCCAAGACATTGATATAATGATATAGGAATAGTGATATAGGAAAAGGTATAAGGTCTATTCTTTTTGTTAGTATTTGACTTTGTTAATCAAATGATTTCAAATTACAAGTACATAAGTTAATTAATCTAATATATACAGATTAAAAATGCTGTGTCGTAGAAAATATTACAAATGCTGATTTTTTTTCTCTTAAGTTTACAAAATGTGCTGGTTATAGTTATTTTATGTCGTATAGCTTAGTCATTTTCAAGTACTGTCTCCATTTCATCATGCAGTTCATGTTTTTTTTATAGTGCAAGTTAATATGTGCAACAAAAAAAAAAAAGTTAAGGTGCAAGTTTTGTTAGAGATATATTCATATACTTTCATACTATTATCATCCATACAAAAAAATATTTTCAAATAATCTAATGAAATATGTAGATTAAATTTAAATATATAAAATTAAATCAATACAACATTATAATCAAATGTTTCACTTACTTTAAAATATAAATATTTAATAAACAGAACTTTAAATGTTTTAAAATTTGATAAAATTATGAGTTAATAAAATTTTATAATCTAACATTATTAATTTATTTATTTATTTAAAAATGTATATTTCATAATTCATACATAGCAGTCTAGCTAATTCGAAACCCTCTAGAAGCACTAGAGGCTTTAGACATGAAGAAAATGGTTTGAACTGTTTTGAAAATTCAATGTTCTACTAGTTTAATTAATTAAAAGGATATGGATAATCCGACTTAACGACGAAACCTACGATGCCTGCTTATATGTATGTAATGTAATTAAAGATTTATCCAGTACAAGTCTAATAGAATCAGCTCATACAAACTAAGCTCATCATTTGCTATATAACCTGACCATCAAAACAGTGTAGATATTGCATAACTCAATTCTATAGTGTTTCAATGTTCACAATAAAAATGTATGCAAGTGTGCTCCCATCTGGTTTCAGTCTCTGTGTCTCCGCTTCTCCAGCCTTGACTCTTTCCGGTCTTCGTCCATGCTGTACCGTGAAGAAGAGTCATTGGTCTTGTAATGCTTTGTATGATGCTTCTTGTGGCTACTTCTCTTCTCTCTAGAAGATTCTCTCCTCTTTCTTCTTGATCTTGAGCTTCGTTTATCTCTGCTGTGGTAGTCACTTGACGAATCGCTCTCTGTATCATTGTTTCTATGTCTATCCTTCTTGGAACGTTTTCTCCTCCGTTCATCTCCTGAGGAATCACTTGAGGATAGATCGTTTCTTGGCGACTCCTCTCTCTTTTTTGTACTCTTTTCTTCACCACTCCAGTTTCTTGGCGACTTCTCTCTCTTTTTTGTATCAGTTTCTTCTTCAGACCTGAGTTTGAGGCCGCTCGTCTTCTCCTCTGGTTTTTCTTTCGTTGCAGGTCTTCTCTCAGAAGCTGCATCGGATTTGCGTTTGGACTTGTTATCTTCTTCCATTGGCTTGGTTCCTTCCGGGTACGTGACATCAGAAGGTACTTCGAAACCCAGTTCTTTCCCTAGAGATTCTAGAAAATCACCAGCTATGAGTCGGTTTAATGTGGTTGCAGCAGCTGCTTCATTCTTCTTTTCTTGACCCTCTTGTCTCTTTCCATTCATAGGTTGTTGTTCTTCATCATCTTCAGAATCATCAGAGAAAATGGCCTACAAGTGAACATAACCGGATATTAATCGACTGAAAATATCAAATTACGTTGGCATAAAATTTCTCAGACCAAGACACCCTTCTTACCTTGTAAAGATCAACAGGTCTCTCCACATTCTCCACTTGTACCTCAACTTCTGGCTCTACTACTGTTGTCTCTTTCTTAGGTTCTTGTAGATCAGATACAGCTTTAACTGTATCTGGCAAGAATATGAGAGAATCCATTTTGTTTCTTGCTCGCGGAGCAGTTCCGGGCTGTAAATTAAAGGGAAAATGTATAAGACTGGCTCAAGCACTACATTTTAGGCATAAGAAGGAACATGACGCTGAAATTTGAATAGTGTACCCTTGTAGGGATCCTTTCAGGTGTTAAAAGAATGTACGGTTTAAATAACATTCCAGGAAGGAGAAGCAAGGAACCAGTTATTTACCTTTCCCATGAAAGGATCAGGAAGGTCAAATCGTTTGCACAGAAGAGGTGCAGGACGCCATTGGAACTCTTCCCTTTTAGGGTATGTCTTACTTGATTTCATGTCTACTACTCCAGTGTCTTTAATTTGCTGTTAAAATAAAAAGTTTTAACATATGTATGAGCATAGAATAACTACAATGAAGATAGTGTATACATACCTCTGTTCCACCAGAAGTAAATTGCAGCCCTCCTGCAAGAAAGTCGACAGGCCGTTCAGTAGCTCGTCTGACCTCCTTGTAAGCTTTCCCTTTCTCAATGGCCTCAGCTGCAGCCTCAAAGTCCAGCCTCTCTTGAGCACGAGCTGATTCCGACATCCTGTTAAAACTATTGGAATCTGTTGTACGTAACCCTCCTTTGTATTTCTCCTTGAGAAACTGCTCAAATCTTTCTTGTTTTGCCGGGTCATCTTTGAAGGGCTTGACAGCATCGGCTGCCTCTTGCTATTTCAAGGAGAGAAAGAGCAAAACAGATCTAGAATGTTAGTGCAACGGAAACAAAGGCAGATCACTTCATTGAAACACATATACCAAGTTGATCAGGCTAAAATTATTTAAGGTGTAAAGTTGTTTACTTACAGATGAAGCAGATTTGGTGAATGTGTCAGAGAGATTGGTGGGGAACTGGAAGGATCCTCCAGAAGAAGCAGAGGTTTCAGTTTCTTTCAAACTTTTCTGCAATGGCCTTTCTCCTAATAAGCTACCACGCTTTTCTGCAGTCATTTTCTCAACGCTTGGAGGGACCTTAACATCTAATTGCAGATTACTTTGATCACCGCGCTTTTGTTGCTCCTCCCACAGTCTTCTTACATAGTAGTCCTGACCGCTACCTCCCCGAAGAAAATCAAACAGCTGATTTGATTCGTTCTTCTCTCTAGAAAGATCCTCGTACAGTTTCCCGCAGCGGGAAACAAATGTTGCAAAGCCATCGATCAGAAGTTTCAGATTCTTATCTTCAGGGGGAGGAACGTCTGGAGGAGGAACAGCAGTTGGCTTAGTTTCAGCCTCCCGAGGACCAAGAAACTTATGCCGTGCCACAAAGTCCTTTGGGATTTTCGGAGGATCAAATCTAGAAAAATATAGAAAAATAAAACAAAATGATGTGAATTAGAGAGAGTATCTGATACGTTTTACTGTATCAAACTTGTAAAAAGATCCAAATAAAGGAATTCCAGATATTTTTATAGATCAAAAAGGGAAATACAATGAGTTTTTCTTAGGAGTTTCTCACTCTCCTCCATGACATGACTTGATAAATTTCTTGATAAAAGACTCCTTATGATCCTCTCAGCTATTTATACTCTCAGCTAACCCTTATTCCTCACACATACTCGTGAGCCATTACGCACGTGCAGATCTTCCACGTCACCCACACCTCTATGTGTGATCCCAACATACCATGTCCACTTGTTCCCTCCCAAGCCACGTCCTTTAATACCTCTTGCATCTCTAATTGGCCCATCGTATCATTACCGCCCGCTTTAAAATCAACCTTGTCCTCAAGGTTGGGACCAAGTATATAGTGATGGTAGCAGTCTTTCAAGTTTCCATCCCTTGAGCCTTTGAAATCTGTCCTCAAGTTGATGAATTTGAAATGGGAACTGCCATAACATGGCAGCCAGATCAGAATACCAAGCAGGTAGTCAACTCGTTCTTCCAGATTAACACCACCATCTTCAAGTAGCTTCAGACAGAATTGGATCCCTCGGGCCAGCTCTCTCTTTTTCTGAAACATGTGTCGCTGCTGGTGTCTTATCTCCACAAATAGCACAGTGAACTGAAGCTGTAAGAGACCACCTTTTGTACCATTACGTGTGCGACATTTCAAGTTTCTCCAACCCCAGCCACAACCTTGTTTGGGCAGCTTGACTGATAGCTCTGTTTGTCTTGGTGGCTGGAACATCTCATAGGTGAAGTAAGACAGAGCAAAGGAATTAACTGCAGGACCTGAACTCTTGACTATTCCCGGCTCCCACACTCTGTTTTTCAGCTCAAAAATGTGTGCCCAGAGCCACACTGCAACCTGCATTATCACACGAGCCACACCAAACCGTTCTTCTACGTCCAGAGCAAATTCCCTTAGCATCCCTTGCAGAACTGATCTCCCTGGGTCCCATGGACAGCCAATCACAGCAACCCAAGACAATAATCTGATCTGTTCCACTCTCGTATAAGCTTCTAGTGAGATTGGACAACCCTCATCACGTTCAGCATTGAAGCAACTCAACTCTTTATACCCATTGTTTTCTTCCAGACCTCGTGAGATTTCATCTGGCAGAGATCGTTTTGCTCCCATGGTTTCAGGTTGCTGTACTCTCTTGTCACTCATTCTCCTTGTGCTTTTCTTGGTCTGCGTATGCTTTATCCCCAGTGAATCTTCCACAGCCTCTGAGAGAATTTTGAAACCCATTTCCACTGCTCCAAGAGGCTTGACTCTCTTTCTAACCTTGTGATAAACCCATTTGATAAGGATCCTTCTAATTCTATGGTAGTTCTCTGCCACAAGAGTACCCCTTGATATGTGTTCCAGTGTGTCTTCATTCTTTCTGTTCTGAATCAGGCTGTTCCTCAAGTGACAGTGATTTTTAGTTTGCAAGAAGGAACCAAAAACGTCACCACTTCTCGTGATTGTCTTCTTTTGTCCTTTCATGTATTTCCTTTGGAACTTGGCCAATGATACGATGGGCCAATTAGAGATGCAAGAGGTATTAAAGGACGTGGCTTGGGAGGGAACAAGTGGACATGGTATGTTGGGATCACACATAGAGGTGTGGGTGACGTGGAAGATCTGCACGTGCGTAATGGCTCACGAGTATGTGTGAGGAATAAGGGTTAGCTGAGAGTATAAATAGCTGAGAGGATCATAAGGAGTCTTTTATCAAGAAATTTATCAAGTCATGTCATGGAGGAGAGTGAGAAACTCCTAAGAAAAACTCATTGTATTTCCCTTTTTGATCTATAAAAATATCTGGAATTCCTTTATTTGGATCTTTTTACAAGTTTGATACAGTAAAACGTATCAAATTGGTATCAAATTGGTATCAGAGCCATCGAATCTAATGATACGATGGGCCAATTAGAGATGCAAGAGGTATTAAAGGACGTGGCTTGGGAGGGAACAAGTGGACATGGTATGTTGGGATCACACATAGAGGTGTGGGTGACGTGGAAGATCTGCACGTGCGTAATGGCTCACGAGTATGTGTGAGGAATAAGGGTTAGCTGAGAGTATAAATAGCTGAGAGGATCATAAGGAGTCTTTTATCAAGAAATTTATCAAGTCATGTCATGGAGGAGAGTGAGAAACTCCTAAGAAAAACTCATTGTATTTCCCTTTGGAACTTGGCCTTCTTTCCGCTTGTCAACCGTAGCTTCTTTTCAGCATGTCTCTTCTTACTCGTCTTGGCCACTAATATCCTGACAAGATTCAGCATGATCCTGTCTCCTCGCTTGTTATTCTTCTGCCTAAACTTATGTTTCTTCCCATATGTCAGCTTCTTCAAAGCTGTTGTAGGCCCCCATATCAGGTGTGCCAACTCTAACTCAAACTTCATCCCTAGCATATCCTGCCCCCACTTCTTTCTCTTCTCCAGCTTTGCTTTTTTTTCTCTCCAATGCATTTTACCGAGCATTTGGCCTGCATTCATATCCAGTTCAGCTACACTGTGTTTTCCTTTCTCTAACAGATGTTCTTCTTTTCTCGTTGAGTTATGTGACACAAGAGACGCCTTTTCACTCATAGACTGTCGCCTCTCCTGTCTAGACCCCAGATGTTTCTCCACACATCTCAGAATCCCTCTAGATGCTTTCCATCTCTTCTTCTTCTTATTGTTTATCTTCAATCTTGTTCTTCTCGGGAGCATTTTATCGAGCAGCTGATAGGCATAGCGCTCAGTTTTTGTTTCTGTTCCTCCGTTACGCTGCTGCCGACCTCTTCCAGTTGAGTCCCCAAACTCAGACAACTGTCCCTCACGATCTACATGCTTCTTCCTGTCAGAACGGGATCCCTTAGCGAAACCCTTTTGAATCGCCCAAAGACGCAACTTCCATCTCGTCTTCTTCTTCCTCATGTTCCATTTGTTTCCCATGAACAGACCTTCCATGGATGCAAGAGAAGCTTCGTCTGCTGCCTCTTTCTTATCAGGGTGAGCTGTCTCGAAACCATCTTCCATCGATCTAAGCGGTTCGTCATTTCTGAGCACCACCTCTGTTTTCAGATCCGATCCAAACAGTGGGATCAAGTTCTTCGTCCCTGGTGGGGTCGGCTCCGGAAACGGATCGTACCTTGTCAAAGGTGTCACTACAAGGCTCGCAATCACTTCTGGAGTGTGGATCTCTTCTCCTTTGGCTTTTGCAACCTCTGGGGTACAAAGACCCATCTTCCTCATGAATTGATCCAGGAGCTCCTTCATTTCGTTGATGCTCTTCTCCAAGGACGGAAGCTCTCGTAATTCGCGTTCCAACGCCGTGAGTCGTCCGTCTATTTCCACCTCCATATGCTTCATGGTAAGAACAGTATCAGATGATTTAGGTAGCATTTTTTATTTTTTATTTTTTTTTTTTTTTTTTTGTGTGTTATTCCCAGATTCGATGGCTCTGATACCAATTTGATACGTTTTACTGTATCAAACTTGTAAAAAGATCCAAATAAAGGAATTCCAGATATTTTTTATAGATCAAAAAGGGAAATACAATGAGTTTTTCTTAGGAGTTTCTCACTCTCCTCCATGACATGACTTGATAAATTTCTTGATAAAAGACTCCTTATGATCCTCTCAGCTATTTATACTCTCAGCTAACCCTTATTCCTCACACATACTCGTGAGCCATTACGCACGTGCAGATCTTCCACGTCACCCACACCTCTATGTGTGATCCCAACATACCATGTCCACTTGTTCCCTCCCAAGCCACGTCCTTTAATACCTCTTGCATCTCTAATTGGCCCATCGTATCAGTATCATGCAAATGAAATTAAACAGTTGTAATCAGAAATTTCCGAGAGCAAGAGCTCCAGTGGACATGGAATTGTGTGATGAAATTGAGTTAAAACTATTGTTATACCTCTCCACACTGTAGTCAGAATTCGAAGCAGCTCCAAAACCTGGCAGAACGTTATGCTCTTTTGAGGTTAACCTCAGTGTATTATCATTGTGCGGTCTTACTGGCTGTTCATCTTCTATGACATAAGTCTGATTAAAGTCATAACCTGAAAGAATTCAAAGATTATTGTAGCATTAACACTTTGTATAACCAAAATAATTTACTTTGACCGACAATGGTTTGTTTTCTTGGGAATCAGAGAAATAGTTCAAACCCCATAAAGATACGGATGCTTATATAACAAAGAACAACCATGATTAGGGAAATAGCCATTATGTCCTTACCAGCATAGACATCTTCATCCTCGACATCAAGCTCCTCAAGTGCGCCAATGCCAAAACCAGGACCGATCTTTCCTGCTGATTGTTCAAGCCATATTAGAAGCGACCAAAAGCTGGCATAGAGATATGCAGTAGAGGATGTACGTGTCTTAAAGCAAAGAAGAGGAAAGAATAATAAATGGTGAGTCAAGAATGAAAAGATCTTACTGTTAGGTCCGAAAAGACTTTCCTTCATTGACAATGGTTTTCTGTAGCCAGCCTCCTTACCGGCAGACAAGCGAGATCTTTTATTTTCTGTAATTCAGAAAAAAATGCAAGTCAATGACAAGAATGCTCTGACAGCAAAAACATCATAAAAGTCCAAACTAGATACCTCTAAACTCAGGAGCATGCTTAAAAGGATCATATCCTAAACCATGCAGGTCCTGCTTCGGATTGAGAACATATACCTGCAACAGATAGTGAAGGAACAAAGAAAATCATCAGAATCAATGTCTCTGTGGGTAATATCTAAAGAACTTCTGCAGCAGATTAGTAGTTGTATTTACAGTCCTACATTTATTCTGAAACGAAACTAAGACTGCAAATTACAAGGAAAATATGAATTGTAGATGTATAACAGCAATAGCAATTACAATCAACAGCATAAAGCTCGTTTGCAAAGAGAAACTAGAAAGTAGAAAGTTGACTCACAGGGGTTGTTTCAGAAAATTTAGTATCTTCATTAATCTGTGGATCCAAAGAAGTTTTCACTTCAGTCTCCAAAACCAGTGAGTCCGAAGATTCCTTAGTATTCTCATCAGCGGAGAAGGCTAAAAATGCTTTTCTAGCTTCCCTGCGAGCATCTGCACCGTACAAAAGAGAGACATGTTAAAAACATGGATTAACAAATTCAAAGTACAGATTTAGGAGTAGAGTAAAATCAATAAAACAAAAAGCAGAGCACAAATGAAATTTATGGATCGATGAATGTTAAAAAAATTCAAACCTGAACCAGCACGCACATCCTTTATTGAATGACCACGCCGCCATCCCATCTTCAACAAAAGTTTGACACCTGAAACAAAAGAAAGAAGCATATGCGTGAGATCACCAGCAATGCATTGGAGAAGATAAAGAGAAGCAAAAAAGGCTATCATCATGGTTTTGATCTCCTTGCTTGGTGGAGTTTTCCAAAATATTAAAGAGGCTTTCAAAACTAACCAATTGATTCCGAAACTGGCGCAATAAGTTCGTCATGCACTGGGCCAGGAATGGCTGATGGCCTGTGATACAGTAAAAAAAAATTGTTACAAACTTCATAGCCAACTCAAATGAAGAAAAAGAACCTTAAGTTATAGCAACTTCTAGATTCTTATCTAAATTAGATTATCACACAATGTCTAAAACATCACTGCTCATGCCAAAGCAAAAAGAAGCAGCCTTGAAAAAAAAAACAGCTTAAACATAGCTCCTAAGCAATCTACAGATGATTGTAACGTGTACAAGAAAGAGCGGGAAATCCGATGTACACTTGAATTCTGATCAGGCTACAACAACGCATGAAAAGCATTAAGGAATATGACACAAGAGTATATAGGGACCTTTCATGATGTTCTTTCTCAGCTTGCTTGCGAGAATGTTCGGCTGCTGTAAATCCAAATGTGTCAAATTGTGAGCTCGCAGACAATGATTGTCCCTCCAACTCCTGAAATACAAAGGCAATTAGAGTGGCTTAACATCGTTCCAAACAATGAACATCTTCCACAGAGAAAAAATAAAATTACCCACTTTCCATGTTACCATTGAGAAGTGTCACAGCAGGATTATGCAATACACGGTAATCAAACTTTAACGAGCTTAGTCACTAATGAGTTGAAATAAAGCTTTAAAGAATCTAACAAGGAAAACAATATAAAACATACCGCCTTTTCATCTTCATCAAGGAAGTCTGAAATATTTTGCCTTCTCGCTCCAGCTCTGTTCTTCCTTGACGACGTAAATGACTGTGGAGCCCAGCCTGCAATTCAACTCAGATTGTAAACAGCAAAGCACAGATAAAGATCTAATCTAACAAACATCCAAGTAATTTTAAAACTCTACCCTCTTTTGACCCCACTGTATTGTAATACCCAGCAGAATATCCACCAGTGAATGCTCCATGAAACCTTCTCCGACCTTCTTCATCAGTCACCTGGATCATGTACAAGTTCAGAAGTCAGCAGCTTCCCACAGAACGTTACAATATATACAAACTGACGTTATTACAAGTAATGTAGTAAAACAATATCATGGTGGAAATCTAAAGATGATCAATCTATATATACATTAATGTGTGAGAGAAAACACAGCAAATACCAAAACCTCAGCTACAAATCAATCTCCGGTTCTCAGTACTCTACCAGCTACAGTAAACCGGAAAGTCTAGAGTAATCTTTCTTCCCTATACAGTAAGTTAAAATCTCAGAAACAGGCTGCAACGATCATGGACACAAAGCGACTCGCGCTGCTTGATTCCTCAGTTCATCAGCAACTAAACAGACGAGTAGAAGAATCAAAGTAATTCACCTCTTGCTTCCAAGCAGGGAGAGTTCTCAGGTTTCCCGAAGCTCCCGCGACTGCTTTCTTCTTCCGGCTACCGATCTCTTCCTCTCGCTCTATCGGCGTCCCGTGAAACACGAAATCATCCTCCTCTAGCCCCATGCTCTCTCTTCCACCACCGAGGAGAAACACCAATCCCAGAATCTCAAGACTCTCCGGAGACGATGAAGAAGATATGGGCCTAGTTTGGGTTGATTTCTCGGCCCATTTAGGTTTTCGATTTTATTTATAAAAATTAATTCCCGTTTCTATTAAATCACTAAAACTATCTCCACGCGCCTTCGAGTGGGACTCACGCGCATCTGCGTTCTCCGTTTTACCCTAATCGCCTCCGATAAGATCTCGCCGCGACTCGTCTATTTAGCGATTCGTTCCGTGTCGACTCAGTTACGGTGAGTCCGATCATCCCTATCTATATATCCTCATAAGCGAATCCGTCGTGTACGAATAGGTTTAGCTTGAAGCTCGATTGATTTCTGCAGATTTAAGCAATGGATCCGATGGATATAGTCGGCAAATCCAAAGAAGACGCTTCGCTTCCTAAAGGTTAGCGTTTCGATTCCACTGTTACGCTCATCGATCACTAGCTTTGTGAATCTAGCTCGATTAGCTTGAGAAACTATGAGTATATATGTTCGATGTGTTGTTTGATTTCAGCTACGATGACTAAGATTATAAAGGAGATGTTACCACCTGATGTTCGTGTTGCTAGAGACGCTCAAGATCTTCTTATCGAGTGTTGTGTAGGTATAAAGATCTATAGACTTCTTCTTGTTACTATCTACTTGGAGGAAGAGTTTTGATTGTGTTTTGTTTTGGTTTTGCAGAGTTTATAAATCTTGTGTCTTCAGAATCTAATGAGGTTTGTAACAAAGAGGATAGAAGAACGATTGCTCCTGAGCATGTTCTCAAGGCGTTACAGGTTTAAAAGTCTTCTCCTTTGTGCATCCTTTACCAAACAAAAAAAAAAGCACAAAGACGTGAACTTTGAAATGAAACAGGTTCTGGGTTTTGGAGAATATATAGAGGAAGTCTATGCTGCTTATGAGCAACATAAGTATGAAACCATGGTAATAATACTTCTCTTGATACTTGGAAGATGAAGTAGAAACCCTTTTAACATATAAAACTTTCTCTTTCGTTTGTAAATTATGTAGCAGGACACACAGAGAAGTGTGAAATGCAACAGCGGAGCTCAGATGACTGAGGAGGAAGCTGCAGCTGAGCAGCAACGTATGTTTGCTGAAGCGCGTGCGAGAATGAACGGAGGTGCTCCGGTTCCTCAACCGCAACATCCTGAAACCGAACATCCTGAGTCTGACCATCCCGAAACCGACCAGAGAAGTCTGCAAAGCTAATTGGAACCTTAAGGCTTTCTTCGCATCATCGATAGGCAAAAAATAAAAATGAAAAGAGCATCCTTTTTAACGTTCCTTTGTAAGTGCAAATGCATATGCTCTTAGTCTTAGAATAATATAAGTTAGTGTTTTATGATCTGGAAACACTTGTGATTCAGATGTAGTTAGTAAGCATTTTCTTGTTTTGTGTTACTTCTATCCCGAGTACATATGGTGGATCCGATTTAATGAGTTTACGGAGGGAGTTTTATCCAATTCCTAATGTTTCTAGATTGGATGGTGTTTAGTGATTAAGTGTAATTGTACCACTAATAAGAAGCTAATAAACCACGATTTGTATACATTATGGATGATTGTGTTTAGTGATTTGGTTAACAAGCAATGTTAAAAAAATCGTTAGCGGTAGTAAGTGTATGCGATGGTAGACTGATTTTCTAAATATCATTTTGAGGAAAAGTTTCATTTACTGATGATTTGTTGATGTGTAAACCGATTTTTATAACACTGATGATTCAATGTGATACAGTTGATCAGATATGATTAGATTGGTTGAATCGTATATCTTAGTACGGTCAATGTATCTTTATGTAAATCCAGAACTTTAGACATGTAAACAACTATCGACGAGGTTTGAAATAAATAATAGACATGTTACCACTTTCGTATATTTAAATATTTCATGATATAGTGACTTTGTAGTCTTACTCAATTATTTGTTCGTATGTTTTTGTCTTTTTACATTTACGAATAGACATGTTTTACCACTTTCTTACTAAAATGATTTTTTTTTTTTAAAGAACTGATGAATGATGACATCATTGAAACATATAAAGCATAGGGTGTCATGTGTGATTCGGATGAATTGGAGAAGGGGCAAGGTACTTGGTTACTAGGACCATCACCGGAAGTAACGTGTCAGTTCACAGGCCACGGTTTACTCTGCACCCGACAACAACGAGAACCACAACGGAGCTATCTCCATTTATGACGTCTACAACCAACTATATATAACTTCATATTCATTTTTTGTTACATTATTATACAATTTGAATTATAGGATTGTTATTATTCTTCGATATAAGACAAAGCCTGTCGAATGTTGTATGCCCATCAATGGCATGTCACACCAATCTTTATATGAGAATATTTTGTAATGATTCGAAACTATTGAAAATTTTGATAAATGAGAATTCACACATCATTCATGAATAGTTAAATACATTAAACTTTCCTGTATAAGTCCATTCACCATACACAATAGTATTAGACATAATGATTTTTTGTGCTAAACATAATGATTTGGACAACAATGATTTAATTCATCTGCTTTGGCACAATGACTCCAAGTTCTTGAATAAGAAGTAGAAAAAGAAAATTAATTGGGATGAATGTTCCTTTATAAGAACTTAAGAAGCAACCAAGGCACCTATCTTCTAACTATATGAGGTGTTTTTGTATATGTTAATGTTGGATTAATGGCAACTATAATGGTTGTGGTTTGTTGATAAATATCTTTAACTTCTTCTTTTTTTTTATCTAGTGATCTCTTTCGTTTATGAAAATATTCAGATTAATTTCAAAGAAAAAGTGTAGTCCAAGGATGAATTATTTTTCTGGATATTTAGAGAAAACCTAAAACATGGTTTCATATCCGTATAAACACACATATTTTGTTTCGTGTGGTTATTTCAAATCTAAATATCTTTGAAGTCCGCTTACCACTAAACCACCATCATGTGGTTATTCTTAACTCTTTTTATACTGCAATTATAGATATATGTGATTTAAGTGATGGGAATATACTTTGGTACATGAAATTTTACACAAAGTGCTTTGTAGTTGGTTGTTTGCATATAGCATGCGTGATTTAAGTTCCAAATGGTGTTTGATGCATACAAAAAGCCTATAAAGCGTCACAGAACTGGTGGTATGTGTCAAATAATTTGAGTTGTCGAGCGTCAATTTTTCAACTTCCTCACTAGTATAGATGTACACAGTTTGAAAACTTTTTTTTTTTTTGAGCACAAGAAAACTTCTTTTAGATCTTTAAATGATTAGAGAGGCTGTATGTAGACTAAAGATTTTGATATATAACATAAAGGAGGAGTATATGATAAGTGTACTAAACACTTTTTTACTGTATGAAAGATTGAAGTCAAAAAGGGGAGGAGTCAAAACAAAATGAGGCTCTTTGTGATTTACCCCACATCGAAAATGAAACAACAACAATAACACACACTTTGTCTCCTGATTCCTTTCTTTTGTCATTTTCTCGTGTTTCTCCCAAAGTATTCAACAAAAACACAAATCCTAGTTATTCTTTAGTAATAAACAAAAGTAAGTATATCTCAAAAGCCAGGTTAATAATACTGCAAGCTATCAAATAAACTGTAAGATTAATGGTAGTATTCAGAAGAGTGGTATTAGTGAGGGTAATGGAAGAAACAATAAAGATCATGACAATGATTAAGTAGAGTTGAAAATATCATACAAAACAAAACCAAAATATTTATTATTTTCCTCTTTAGTGTATAGAGTACTAATTTTCTATTCGGAGCTAAAATCAATCCCAAGTCGAATCACTTGACACCTATAATGAACTAAAAAGTAAAAGACAAATCTACACACAAAACAAAAACTATTACATTTCTCTCTTTTTCTCCTTTATTTTCCAAAACCTTCTACAAAGATGAGATGGTGGGTCAAGTTACTGTCGAATCTCTGTCAAATGTATTATCTATCTTCTCTCTCACACCAACACACTCACAACGACAAGAGAGAGAGAGAGAGAGAGATATAGAAAAGAGTAAAGAGATAGAGAGAGTCACCAAATAGACCAAACCCTGAAGTTAAATTCACACCAGCTACTTTGATCATTAACCACATCCATAAACACACACACACACACACCCTCTCTCTCTCTTTCCTTAAACTTCAGCTTCTTTCAATGGCGAAACCAAACACACATGACTTTGCCTCCAAGAGACACAACAGTTTCCACTGGACAACCAAAGTCGGATCAGACGAAAACGACGACGTTTCTTCCCGTAACCCTCTCCCCGACAACACTAAACCCGTTCCCAAACACAACCCTTCCTCTTCCAAAAGAAAGCTCCAGACTTTCGCCGTCTCTCGTCTCCGTTCAGTCATCTCCTCTCTCAGCAGAGCCCGACCCGGTAACAACAACTCCGGACTCGGGTCCCGGGTCGTGGGCACCCTCTTCGGATCACGCCGCGGACACGTGCATTTCTCCGTCCAGAAAGACCCGACTTCCCCGCCGGCGTTTCTCATCGAGCTCGCTACTCCGATCAGTGGACTCGTCAAGGAGATGGCTTCGGGACTCGTGAGGATCGCTCTGGAGTGCGACAAGGCCAAAGAGGAAGCTAAAGAAGACGGTGACCGCCGTCCACGGCGGTTGGTGGAGGAGCCTGTGTGGAGGACTTACTGCAACGGGAAGAAGTGCGGGTTCGCGGCGAGGAGGGAGTGTGGTGAGAAGGAGAAGAAAGTTCTGAAGGCGCTCGAGATGGTCTCCATGGGCGCCGGAGTTTTACCGGAGACGGAGGAGACGTCCGGCGGTGGCGGTGGAGGAGAGATAATGTATATGAGGGCGAAGTTCGAGAGAATCGTGGGGTCGCGTGACTCTGAAGCTTTCTACATGATGAATCCTGATAGCAATGGAGCGCCGGAGCTCAGTATCTATCTGCTCAGAATCTGACGAAGAAGATGATCATACCAAAGCCTCTAGTCCAGGAAGAGGTTTATCGGTTAAGGAAGATTGTCCGGTTTAGTTACTTTAAACTGTCGGTTAAGTGAGAATTAAAGTAGTGATGTCTATTAATGCAATTCGGTTTAGATGACAATGTGATCGATGGATGGATGATGTGTTAAGAGCAAGTTTGTTTTCTTTTGGGGAGGTGGGTTTAGGAGGCTTTAAAATTTGGTATATGGAATATGTAAATGTATAAATTTCACTTTTTTTTAAAATGTGTAATCTTTTTGTTGTTTCTAAAATGTTTTTAAGTTATCATGGAGGCACCCAGGCTGTAGAATCATAATGATTAAAGTCTTGATTTGTTTCACATTTCCATTAGCATTTTGGTCACTAAACTATGATTAAAAGTGAGAAATCATCATTGGTTCTCTCTGATCCAAGAATAGTAATATTAGAATTTAATGGTATGGACCAATGGAATTTTGGACCATATATTATAAAGAAATAGTCGTATCCAATATAACGACGCATTACATTTATTTTTTTGAGATATTCCGCTATGTGGGTGGGTCAATCTATTAAATTCGGGAGGATCAGCTTCCACACATACTGAGGGATTAGGTATACAAATGACATACCAAACTCTATACTAGTATTTTAATGTCGAGGAGCTTCTGCTTTGTTCTTATTTTCATTGTATATTCAAACTAATTGAAAGTAAAACTTGGTTACAACTCATAAAACAAAATACTCATATATAGTAATTGTTTCCATACCAAACTTTGTCTTTCCCCAGAAAAAGCAGGCGTTTATACATTCACAAAGCACAGATCCGAGTAAGATTACACTGCACAATACTCAAGGAACGTGTTTTCTTACTTTTGCTTTTTTCTATCAACGTTAAAGAACAGGTTTCAAAACTTCTTTATGAGAATTTGCAAAAGAGACAAAAAGCTGATGTGTTCAAAAAAAAAAAAGACAAAAAGCTGATGACTACGGCTACTACAACTAAGATTATAAGGAACAAAAAAGGAAGACACATTAGTATAGTAGTTGATTGCTTTCAAGAATTAAAATAATTCATGGGACATAAACCTGAAAGGATAGAGATTGTTTTGGAGACAAACGAGCAAAAAAAAAGAGAAACCATAAAATTAAAATGCAACGATTGTGTTCTTTACTGGCTTACATGTAAAATTTCATGTTTATCAATATTATCAAACCTACGACTGAGAAAATAGTTGATTGCTTTATATCCTTGTGCATATACTAAACATTCGACTACAATTTTCTTCTCCATTTGTAGTGTTTTGTCTTCTTTTTTCTTGCATCCAGCCCTACCATTGACGGCTATGAGATAGAAAGGAGAGACACCTAATGAAGTAGTGAGTAATTATACTTTTGCTTTATATAAAAAACCGGCTTTAGCACATTTCAATTTTTTTTAAAAAAAAATCTATCAAAAATGGGATTCTTAAACTTTTATGTGGGTTATTCCTCAAGCCCTATCAACAAAAATTCTTGTTATCCTATTTTCTAATTCACAATCCCAAATCTAAAATATTTCTGTATAAAAATAAAAATTTTCCATAAATTAAATTTTTGATAATTTTATTTAAAAAATCCAACCTATCACCCAAAAAATCTAAAACAATATTCATATATCAACAAAAATTATTGTTATCCTAATTTCTAAATCACAGTCCCAAATCTACAATATTTACCTATAAAAATGACAATTTTCCAAAAATAGAATTTTTAAGAATTTTATTTATAAAATACCACGTATTGATAAAAAAAATCTAAAAAAATACTCATCTATCAACAAAAATTCTCGTTATCCTATTTTCTAATTCACAATCCCAAATATAAAATATTTTTGTATAAAAATGAAAAATTTCTATAAATTGAATTTTTGAGAATTTTATTTAAAAAATACAACCTATCACCCAAAAAATCTAAAACAATACTCATATATCAGCAAAAATTATTGTTATCCTAATTTCTAAATCACACTCCCAAATCTACAATATTTACCTATAAAAATGACAATTTTCGTAAAATAGAATTTTTAAGAATTTTATTTATAAAATACCACGTATTGATAAAAAAAATATAAAAACAATACTCATCTATCAACAAAAATTCTTGTTATCCTATTTTCTAATTCACAATCCCAAATCTAAAATATTTCTCTATAAAAATGAAAACTTTCCAAAAATAGAATTTTTGAGAATTTTATTTTAAAAATACAGCCTATCACCCAAAAAATCTAAAACAATACTCATATATCAACAAAAATTCTTGTTATCATATTTTCTAAATCACAGTCTCAAATCTACAATATTTACCAATAAAAATGAAAACTTTCCTAAAATAGAATTTTTAAGAATTTTATTTTATAAAATACCACCTATTGATAAAAAAATCTAAAACAATACTCATCTATCAACAAAAATTCTTGTAATCCTATTTTCTAATTCACAATCCCAAATCTAAAACATTTCTCTATAAAAACGAAAACTTTCCAGAAATAGAATTTTTGAGAATTTTATTTTAAAAATACAACCTATCACCCAAAAAATCTAAAACAATACTCATATATCAACAAAAATTCTTGTTATCTTAATTTCTAAATCACAATCCTAAAAGTATAATATTTCTTTATAAAATTGACAACTTTCCTAAAATAGAATTTATAAGAATTTTATTTATAAAATACCACGTATTGATAAAAAAATCTAAAACAATACTCATGTATCAACAAAATTTCTTGTTGTCCTATTTTCTAATTCACAATCCCAAATCTAAAATTTCTCTATAAAAATGAAAACTTTCCTAAAATAGAATTTTTAGAATTTTATTTATAAAATACCATCTATTGATAAAAAAATCTAAAAAAATACTCATCTATAAACACAAATTCTTGTTATCCTATTTTCTAATTCACAATCCCAAATCTAAAATATTTCTCTATAAAAATGAAAACTTTCCAGAAATAGATTTTTTGAGAATTTTATTTTAAAAATACAACCTATCACCCAAAAAATCTAAAACAATACTTATCTATCAACAAAAATTCTTGTTATCCTAATTTCTGAATCACAATCCCAAAGGTATAATGTTTCTCTATAAAATTGACAACTTTCCTAAAATAGAATTTTTAAAAATTTTATTTATAAAATACCACGTATTGATAAAAAAATCTAAAACAATACTCATCTATCAACAAAAATTCTTGTTATCCTATTTTCTAATTCACAATCCCAAATCTAAAATATTTCTCTATAAAAATGAAAACTTTCCAAAAATAGAATTTTTGAGAATTTAATTTGAAAAATACAACCTATCACCCAAAAAATCTAAAACAATACTAATATATCAACAAAAATTCTTGTTATCCTAATTTCTAAATCACAATCCCAAAGGTAAAATATTTCTCTATAAAATTGACAACTTTCCTAAAATAGAATTTTTAAGAATTTTATTTATAAAATACCACGTATTGATAAAAAAATCTAAAATAATACTCATATATCAACAAAAATTCTTGTTATCCTATTTTCTAACTCACAATCCCAAATCTAAAATATTTCTGTATAAAAATGAAAACTTTCCATAAATTGAAATTTTGAGAATTTTATTTAAAAAATACAACCTATCACCCAAAAAATCTAAAACAATACTTATATATCAACAAAAATTCTTCTTATCCTAATTTCTAAATCACAGTCCCAAATCTACAATATTTCTCTATAAAATTTAAAACTTTCCTAAAATAGAATTTTTAAGAATTTTAGTTATAAAATACCACGTATAGATAAAAAATCTAAAACAATACTCATCTATCAACAAAAATTCTTGTAATCCTATTTTCTAATTCACAATCCCAAATCTAAAATATTTCTCTATAAAAACGAAAATTTACCAGAAATAGAATTTCTGAGAATTTTATTTTAAAAATACAACCTTTCACCCAAAAAATCTAAAACAATACCCATATATCAACAAAAATTCTTTTTATCCTAATTTCTAAATCACAATCCCAAAGGTATAATATTTCTCTATAAAATTGACAACTTTCCTAAAATAGAATTTTTAAGAATTTTATTTATAAAATACCACGTATTGATAAAAAAATCTAAAACAGTACTCATCTATCAACAAAAATTCTTGTTATCCTATTTTCTAATTCACAATCCCAAATATAAAATATTTCTCTATAAAAATGAAAACTTTCCATAAATAGTATTTTTGAGAATTTTATTTTTAAAATACAACCTATCACCCAAAAAATCTAAAACAATACTCATATATCAACAAAAATTGTTGTTATCCTAAATCCTAAATCACAGTGCCAAATCATGAATATATACCAATAAAAATGAAATTTTTCTAAAATAGAATTTTTAAGAATTTTATTTATAAAATACCACGTAATGATAAAAAAAATCAAAAATAATACTCATCTATCAACAAAAATTCTTGTTATCCTATTTTCTAATTCACAATCCCAAATTTAAAATATTTCTCTATAAAAATGAAAACTTTCTAAAAATAGAATTTTTGAGAATTTAATTTGAAAAATACAACCTATCACCCAAAAAATCTAAAACAATACTATATATCAACAAAAATTCTTGTTATCCTAATTTCTAAATCACAATCCCAAAGGTAAAATATTTCTCTATAAAATGACAACTTTCCTAAAATAGAATTTTTAAGAATTTTATTTTATAAAATACCACGTATTGATAAAAAAATCTAAAACAATACTCATATATCAACAAAAATTCTTGTTATCCTATTTTCTAACTCACAATCCCAAATCTAAAATATTCTGTATAAAATGAAAACTTTCCATAAATGAATTTTGAGAATTTTATTTAAAAAATACAACCTATCATCCAAAAATTCTAAAACAATACTCATATATTAACAAAAATTCTTGTTATCCTAATTTCTAAATCACAGTTTCAAATCTACAATATTTCTTTATAAATTGACAACTTTCCGAGAATAGAATTTTTAAGAATTTTATTTATAAAATACCACGTATTGATAAAAAAATCTAAAACAATACTCATCTATCAACAAAAATTCTTGTTATCCTATTTTCTAATTCACAATCCCAAATCTAAAACATTTCTCTATAAAAACGAAAACTTTCCAGAAATAAAATTTTTGAGAATTTTATTTTAAAAATACAACCTATCACCCAAAAAATCTAAAACAATACTCATATATCAACAAAAATTCTTGTTATCCTAATTTCTAAATCACAGTCCCAAATCTACAATATTTCTCTATAAAATTGACAACTTTCCTAAAATAGAATTTTTAAGAATTTTATTTATAAAATACCACGTATTGATAAAAAAATCTAAAACAATACTCATCTATCAACAAAAATTCTTGTTATCCTATTTTCTAATTCACAATCCCAAATCTAAAATATTTCTCTATAAAAATGAAAACTTTCCAAAATAGAATTTGTGAGAATTTTATTTTAAAAATACAACCTATCACCCAAAAAATCTAAAACAATACTCATATATCAACAAAAAATCTTGTTATCCTAATTTCTAAATCACAATCCCAAAGTATAATATTTCTTTATAAAAATTGAAACTTTCCTAAAATAGAATTTATAAGAATTTTATTTATAAAATACCACGTATTGATAAAAAAATCTAAAACAATACTCATGTATCAACAAAAATTCTTGTTATCCTATTTTCTAATTCACAATCCCAAATCTACAATATTTACCTATAAAAATGAAAACTTTCCTAAAATAGAATTTTTAAGAATTTTATTTATAAAATACCACCTATTGATAAAAAAATCTAAAACAATACTCATCTATCAACAAAAATTCTTGTAATCCTATTTTCTAATTCACAATCCCAAATCTAAAACATTTCTCTATAAAAACGAAAACTTTCCAGAAATAGAATTTTTGAGAATTTTATTTTAAAAATACAACCTATCACCCAAAAAATCTAAAACAATACTCATATATCAACAAAAATTCTTGTTATCTTAATTTCTAAATCACAATCCTAAAAGTATAATATTTCTTTATAAAATTGACAACTTTCCTAAAATAGAATTTATAAGAATTTTATTTATAAAATACCACGTATTGATAAAAAAATCTAAAACAATACTCATGTATCAACAAAATTTCTTGTTGTCCTATTTTCTAATTCACAATCCCAAATCTAAAATATTTCTCTATAAAAATGAAAACTTTCCTAAAATAGAATTTTTAAGAATTTTATTTATAAAATACCATCTATTGATAAAAAAATCTAAAAAAATACTCATCTATAAACACAAATTCTTGTTATCCTATTTTCTAATTCACAATCCCAAATCTAAAATATTTCTCTATAAAAATGAAAACTTTCCAGAAATAGATTTTTTGAGAATTTATTTTAAAAATACAACCTATCACCCAAAAAATCTAAAACAATACTTATCTATCAACAAAAATTCTTGTTATCCTAATTTCTGAATCACAATCCCAAAGGTATAATGTTTCTCTATAAAATGACAAATTTCCTAAAATAGAATTTTTAAAAATTTTATTTATAAAATACCACGTATTGATAAAAAAATCTAAAACAATACTCATCTATCAACAAAAATTCTTGTTATCCTATTCTAATTCACAATCCCAAATCTAAAATATTTCTCTATAAAAATGAAAACTTTCCAAAAATAGAATTTGAGAATTTTATTTGAAAAATACAACCTATCACCCAAAAAATCTAAAACAATACTAATATATCAACAAAAATTCTTGTTATCCTAATTTCTAAATCACAATCCCAAAGGTAAAATATTTCTCTATAAAATTGACAACTTTCCTAAAATAGAATTTTTAAGAATTTTATTTATAAAATACCACGTATTGATAAAAAAATCTAAAAATAACTCATATATCAACAAAAATTCTTGTTATCCTATTTTCTAATTCACAATCCCAAATCTAAAATATTTCTCTATAAAATGAAAACTTTCCAAAATAGAATTTTGAGAATTTAATTGAAAAATACAACCTATCACCCAAAAAATCTAAAACAATACTAATATATCAACAAAAATTCTTGTTATCCTAATTTCTAAATCACAATCCCAAAGGTAAAATATTTCTCTATAAAATTGACAACTTTCCTAAAATAGAATTTTTAAGAATTTTATTTATAAAATACCACGTATTGATAAAAAAATCTAAAATAATACTCATATATCAACAAAAATTCTTGTTATCCTATTTTCTAATTCACAATCCCAAATCTAAAATATTTCTGTATAAAAATGAAAACTTTCCATAAATAGAATTTTTGAGAATTTTATTTAAAAAATACAACCTATCACCCAAAAAATCTAAAACAATACTCATATATCAACAAAAATTCTTGTTATCCTAATTTCTAAATCACAGTCCCAAATCTACAATATTTCTCTATAAAATTGAAAACTTTCCTAAAATAGAATTTTTAAGAATTTTATTTTATAAAATACCACGTATAGATAAAAAAATCTAAAACAATACTCATCTATCAACAAAAATTCTTGTAATCCTATTTTCTAATTCACAATCCCAAATCTAAAAATTTCTCTATAAAAACAAAACTTTCCAAAAATAGAATTTTTGAGAATTTTATTTTAAAAATACAACCTTTCACCAAAAAATCTAAAACAATACCCATATATCAACAAAAATTCTTTTATCCTAATTTCTAAATCACAATCCCAAAGGTATAATATTTCTCTATAAAATTGACAACTTTCCTAAAATAGAATTTTTAAGAATTTTATTTATAAAATACCACGTATTGATAAAAAAATCTAAAATACTATCTATCAACAAAAATTCTTGTTATCCTATTTTCTAATTCACAATCCCAAATATAAAATATTTCTCTATAAAAATGAAAACTTTCCATAAATAGTATTTTTGAGAATTTTATTTTTAAAATACAACCTATCACCCAAAAAATCTAAAACAATACTCATATATCAACAAAAATTGTTGTTATCCTAAATCCTAAATCACAGTGCCAAATCATGAATATATACCAATAAAATGAAATTTTCCTAAAATAGAATTTTTAAGAATTTTATTTATAAAATACCACGTATTGATAAAAAAAATCTAAAACAATACTCATCTATGAACAAAAAATCTTGTTATCCTATTTTCTAATGCACAATCCCAAATCTAAAATATTTCTCTATAAAAATGAAAACTTTCCAAAAATAGAATTTTTGAGTTTATTTGAAAAATACAACCTATCACCCAAAAATCTAAAACAATACTAATATATCAACAAAATTCTTGTTATCCTAATTTCTAAATCACAATCCCAAAGGTAATATTTCTCTATAAAATTGACAACTTTCCTAAAATAAATTTTTAAGAATTTTATTTATAAAATACCACGTATTGATAAAAAAAATCTAAAACAATACTCATATATCAACAAAAATTCTTGTTATCCTATTTTCTAACTCACAATCCCAAATCTAAAATATTTCTCTATAAAAATGAAAACTTTCCATAAATAGAAATTTTGAGAATTTTATTTAAAATACAACCTATCACCCAAAAAAATCTAAAACAATACTTATATATCAACAAAATTCTTGTTATCCTAATTTCTAAATCACAGTCCCAAATCTACAATATTTCTCTATAAAATTGAAACTTTCCTAAAATAGAATTTTTAAGAATTTTATTTTAAAATACCACGTATAGATAAAAAAATCTAAAACAATACTCATCTATCAACAAAAATTCTTGTAATCCTATTTTCTAATTCACAATCCCAAATCTAAAATATTTCTCTATAAAAACGAAAACTTTCCAAAAATAGAATTTTGAGAATTTTATTTTAAAAATACAACCTTTCACCCAAAAATCTAAAACAATACCCATATATCACAAAAAATTCTTTTTATCCTAATTTCTAAATCACAATCCCAAAGTATAATATTTCTCTATAAAAATTGACAACTTTCCTAAAATAGAATTTTTAAGAATTTTATTTATAAAATACCACGTATTGATAAAAAAAATCTAAAACAATACTCATCTATCAACAAAAATTCTTGTTATCCTATTTTCTAATTCACAATCCCAAATCTAAAATATTTCTCTATAAAAATGAAAACTT